>NC_026154.1:4149398-4199531 GCF_000512975.1 Sesamum indicum
TAAATTACTCAAAAGAAGCTTAATTGGCCCTAATTTGATAAAGGCCAAATCTAAGAATACCTCACAAAACCTACAAGGAAGCTTAGAGAATGAAAGCCCCTGGCCAAAGTCAAAATCCATACGTGTGGTTTATAGGTGACTTAGGTGCATCCTATCTTTGAATCTCACGGAATTAAATAAGGACCAATAACCCATTTAACAAAGAATTTATGGAAGACAAACTTCCTCTCATTTGGAAGGAGGCATAATCTTTCGAAGTACGATGGAACCATGTTCCCACTGGAGCACTTGTCCTGCTTTTAGAATGTTGCCTTTCTCTACCACCGATATATCCTTGGTGTCAAGTGTCGTGTGTTAGTAACCACCTTCACATGCTTGGCCCAACAGTGGTTCAACAAATTGCCCACGAGGTCAATTCATTCGTTCAAAGAATTTCACTCTCTCTTTCTACACCAATTTGCCAATAGTAATATACGTCGAAAGACGACCATGAGCCGATGTTTTAAGTTAGGGGCTTAGAGGTCCTTTCTGCTATCTCTGATGTACTAACATGTGCTTTTACACAAAGATTGCAAGACGGGGACTTCTTCAAATCTTGATCCAAGAAGTCTGCTCCCAATTTTGACAATCCCCTAGTCTAAACCGAAAAATACGATAATTCAGAGGAGGCTAGGAAGTACAAGTAGGAAGTCCTTGGTGAAAGATGCAAAAAACAAAAAGACGAGGCCCTACTCCACACAAACCTTGAGGAATAAGCCCTGCCTCTGAGCAAGCACCCTAAGTCCTCCTCCATGGAGACATAAAAAAACATTATCTTCCACACAGGTCCACAATCCCTCTTCCGTGGAGGCATCCAAGCCCTCTTGGAGGCAAGCATCTAGGTCCCTCTCTAGCCAAGCTTGTAAGATTTGTTTTGTGCATGAACTTAAACCCTCCTCTGTGAAGGCATATAAGCTTGCTCTAAGCAGACACCTTATTGCTCCCTAGTAAGGCCTTAAGTCTTTCTTTGAGTAGGCACCCCCAAATTATCCTCTTTTGAGGAGACACACAAATTTTGCTCCGTGCAAGCACACAATTTCTGTTCATAATAGATATGTCTCTATTATGAATATTTTCTTTTAGAAAAATAAAGCCGTACAGTTGAGTAGACACCCATTAAGCCCTAGTCCATAAAGTGGAGCCTAAGGGGCCCAGTTCGAGTAAGAGCTTAGAATGTCCTATGACAGCTTACTCTGGGTAAAGCCCCCAAGAAGTCTGGTAGGAGATGCCTCCAAAAACATAAATTGGCCAAAAGAAACATAAATTGGCCCAAATCCAAGAAGGCCCAGACCCAAGAAATTCTCACAGGCCCACAAGAAAGTTTAGATACTTGAAATCCCCTAGGCAAAGTCAAAATCCATAGTACATGGCATCTATGTAGGATCTCTAAAGGCACATCTCACAAAATCAAATAAAGACTAGCAACCCCCTCGAAGACACGTGGTGCCTCCAGCCAGACCTTAAAACCTAAAAGCTTGGACTCTGGCTGGAATAAGATATCTCCTCAATTACTTAGTGTAAAATTTGGACAGACATTCTTATCTCTAAAAGATAGGGAAAAATCCAGAGACCTCCCCAGTGATAATAAGAATGTTTAAAAAACCCCCTATAAAAATTAAAGTATCGAATACCCCCCCTTTGATATAAAATAAAGTTCAAAAAACCCCCTCCATACAGAAATTGACCTACACGCGCCTTTGACTGCGAATTTGCAATAAAAATGCCTTTTTCTTGACATTTTTGCCCTTATCTCACATCTAATATATATAATATTATATATTTATTAATAAATATTATTCTATATAATAATTATTTAATTAAAATATTATATATATTTATTAATAATAAATATTATTTTATATTAATAATTATTTAATTATTTATATAACACAATATAACTTACTTTAATTAATTAATTAAAAATTATTTATTTAAAAAAATTAGCAGTGACGGCGGCGAAGACGTCGCTGCCGCTAGCCCATGGGCGATGCAGTCGCCCAGACGGGGCGTCGGCCGAGGGAAGGGGAGTGGGTGGGGGCGAAGCAGGGGGGGGGGGGGGGGAGAGGGGGGGGGGGGGGGGGGGGGAGGGAGGGTTTATAATTTTTATTTTGAATTTTTTTATAAAAATAATAATTATATATATTGTAATTATATATTAATAGTTATAAATTATATATATTATAAATTAAAATAATTATATATAAATAGATTTAGTTTGACCGTTGACTAGAAGGGGTATTTTAGTCATTATTTTTAAAAAAATAAGTTTAAATTGACTAGGGGGCAGTGTGATTATTTATTCATAACACAAGGATGATTTGTGATATTAAAAATTTCATAAGGGGATTTTTGATATTTTGATATATCACAGGGGGCCAAAATGAATTTAACCCCTAAATGATACATTCACCTGCAACAGATTCCAATCGCCCCCCCAAGCGCAGGGAGTCTCCAACTTCCACTAAATAACCCTAAACCTAGTCCGGTGGAGATACCTAGTCCGGTGGAGAACTCCTAACTGTTGTGAGATGACCTCTACAAAATCTAGCAAGATTTAGCTTTATCCAACCATTTTGAGATGATGCTCCATCAAATTCATGAAAATTCTCCAATAAGTCACCGATGGATTTGGTCATCTCCAATCAATTTATGATTACCTATAAATAAAGAGCCCCTTGCTACAACTTTGGTTGAAGGGAATACTTCAATTTTATGTTATTATTATTGTTGTTGTTGTTATAATTATTATTATTATAATATAATACTATTATTATTGCAATGTTTATCAATCTTGGTTGTTGGGGTTATCAACCGGAAAGATTCTTGATTTCGAGTAGATCAAGAATTACAAAAAGAACCGAGTCGACAAACATGCCGAATCACTAGTTCTTGGTTATAAATTTTTAAAATCCCATAAACAAATATAAAAAAAAAAATCACATAAAAATCGTTTCTTGGTTATAAATTTTCAAAAGGATTAAATCAAATCAAACTAATCTAACCATACACAAAAAGGAGAATTTATATATATATATACAAGTAACAATTAAAAAAAAAAAAGAAAGGGAAATGAAAGAAGAAATGTACCTGAGATTTGATGGAGAGGGCGATTTTAGAAACAATGGATTGGTCATGATTTGGTTTCTTGCCGTTGGAAGTCTCTCCTGATCTCATTTTCTTTCAGCCTTAATTTCAGTGTGTGTGTGTGTGTGTGTGTTCGAACACAAATACAAATACAAATAAGAACGCCTCCTTTGATTCTCCTTTGGTTGCTGTTTGAGTTAAAGCATTGAACCACTTCTGTCTTTATACACTTTAATTTTGTGTGTGTCTATGTGGGTGTGTGTGTGCGCGTGTGATTTTTAGGTTTCCTTTCTCTAAAATGGAAATACATTGTATAGTAAGTAGCTGGAAAAATAAAATAAAATAAAGTCTGATATGGAATTTAATCAAATTGGAGACTCCAAAATTACAAATAGTAGAGGAAATAACATTGTATTAGAAATATATTTTTTGAGGAAATTACAAATTGGAGACTCCATTTTTTAGAAATATATTCAAATTTAGTGATTTAAAATTTTACTTGAACTATGTAAAATTGTAATGAGTTTATAATATATTTTTTGTTTTTTTAAGAATCAATTCCCAAAAATAAATTTAAATTTCCTAGCATGAATATTTAACGTTATTCTTTCGTAAACACCCTCTCTTCACGTATTTGAATGATCATGTAATACAATTAACTTTCGACCGTTTATATGGTTTATATGTTAATTTTAACTATATTTGAACTTTTAGATATGTATACACTGTCGAATCCTATACATAATTCCGTTACCAATTAAATGTTATTTAGGCATTAATTTAGTTCTGATCTAGGAATGTAGAGTAAGCGAGCTTTAAAATCTTTCAGCTAATTATTTTTTAACTTGAGCTACTTCACGAGTCGAGCTCGAATCAGATTATAAATGTTTAGAAATTCATGAACCAAGTCGAGTACTTCTTTTATTTTTTTAAATATATTTATGGTAACTATAGTTGTAATATTGTTATTATTCTTAAAAATAATAATTACAATAAACCTTATTACAACCCAAGGTAATATTTTTAGTTCAATAATTTTGTGCTACTCCGCAATAAACATGATTATGCTTTTATTTGTTAATGATAATTGCATACATGACGAGGTCGGTGGGATCGCCCCAGGTCCTCAGGGTTTTCATTGAAAATAAATCTGAAATCAAAGCAACACGTCAAAGGTGTTGGGGGTACACCAAAAAACCACTCCAACGATTAAGTTAAGAGACTATTGGTTGATTAGAAGTTGGACCTAAGTAATTGTTTGTCTAATAGAAGTTATATCTTTAATTTTTAATATAATTTATTATTCACATTTTTATATTCATTTAAACTTACATTATAGAGTAAATTGCTCCACATTATTTAATTAGTCTTCATATGGAATAAAATCTAGGCACAAAATTGATCTTTTTGACTGTAAAAGGACTTTTTTCCTTCAATTTCTTTCTTTCAAAATTGAAATATTTTTTCACGTTTATTTCTAACATAAATACTATTATTTATTGGTATAATATTGTATTTATATTTTATACATCTATTTTGAATTTATATAGTAAAAACTATTTTTTTTTTTTTTTATGAGAAATCTTGTATTCAAATATGAGATCAAGAAATCTCATATTTATAGATAAGACAACCAAGCAGCAGACCTGCTTTCTAACCAAGCCTGTGATATATTCATTACTAATTGACGATGATAAAAAAATTTTGACACGCCAAACTTTTGACTCAACTTGACGGTAACACTACAAAAAAAGGCAGGATTTGGAATGGTTGTTTTTAACTTTGGACGATATCAAAAACAGAAAACTTATTTGGACCGGAGTTTGGAACGGATGGAAATCCGTCCCTGCAGTTGGCGTTACAAAAAAGTAGGAACGGTTTACGAAAAGCAGTTCCAACTTAGGATGGTAATTGTATCGGTCGTTGAAAACCGTTCCTAATATCGATTTAGCCCCAAAAAAATTTAATTTAAGAATTGGATCGGTTGGGGATGGTCTTTCTAACGGTTACTTATATTTTTTAGGTGAAATTTTGGAACGATATTTTTAATACTCATAATTTTGTTTTGAAACTGTTTTTTTTTTTTTTTTCTAATTGGGATCAATTTAGGAACGGTCTTTGAACATTTTTTTGCAAGGAGTTATTGAATTTGGAACACATTTGTAGAATTATTTTAGGAATAGAATTAGAAACGGTTCATATAATTTGGAACACATATTAGATACTGATTAATAATTCTATTTGGAAGGGTTATATATTAATTTGGAATGGTTCATCTAATTTAGAAACACTTTTTGTGACCTGACCAGGCTGGACCAGGCGACTGAGAAGGTCTTCCGAATGCACTTTCCAGCCCACATGTGGAAGACCCGGAACATGGCCTCATCGTCACAGTCCCACCAGTAGGTCATCTGCTAAAATTAAACAAAATATTAGTAAAATAAATTAAACAATTAGATTATATATTAGATAAAAAAAATTAATTTAAAACTAATTGCCTTCATCTCTCAAACCAAAAGTGTTGGTGCTCTAGCGGTACCTGCCTCAGACATGGTCACGGGTGGGGGAAATATCCCTGCACAACTGCATAACCGTCGGTAAGACCTTAATTTAATTTGATATTAACATTTTCAAGATAAAATAATTCATATAAAAAAAAATTATTTAACAAACTTTCCTTCCGTCATTGAGGCTGATGTACTGGCGCGCTAATGGTGGGGGATTGATGGTGGTCGTGGTCGTGGTCGTGGTGGGGCTGCTGTAACGCGTCATCCGCAGCCGTACATGCAGCTCTAGATGTACTAGCACCATTTGGAGTCTGGGGGCAGGGGACAATACTTCCCCAACTTGGGAAGCATCTGACAGTACTGCTAGTAGTACCGAACCACTACCACGACCATGCCCTCGACCATGCGGTAGAGACGGTGTACCACTAGAAAATATCTACACCAATTATATAAAAGTATTAGTCTAAAGTTTTGAATTATAATTGACATTAATATGTCAAATTCAAAAGAATATACTAATTTTTTTTATTATTATGTAAAGATGTTAATATTGGAGAAATTAATCTAAATTAATTTTTTTATTATTTACATTATTATGTAAAAATGTAAATATGTATTGGGAATATTGTTCTAATTTATTTAATTTTTTTATTAATATGTAAAAATATTAATATTGGAGAAATTGATATAAATTAATTTTTTTATTATTTATATTATTATATAAAAATATTAATATTGGGAAAATTGGCCTAAATTAATTTTTTTATTATTTACATTATTATGTAAAAATATTATGGGAATATTGTTGTAATTTATTTTAATTTTTGTGATTATGATAAAAAAACTATTAATATTGAGAAAATTGATGTAAATTAATTTTATGATTATGTACATTATTATATGTAACAACGTTAGTATGTACCGGGAATATTGTTGTAATTTATTTTCTTTATGACTATTATGTAATTTATGATTATTTATATTTATTAATGTATTATTGTTGATATTGCATAAATTGTTTTAAAATTCTTTATTAATGTGATTATTATGTAAAATTTTATTAAATTTCCTAAATTGCATAAATTACAGAAATTTGTGTAAATTACACATAAATTGCATAAACTACACATAAAAATTACAAATTACATAAATTACACATAAAAATTATAAATTGCATAAATTACACATATATTGCTAAAATAACACAGAAATGGTAGAAATTACACATAGAAATTATAAATTACATAAGTTACACATGTACTGCATAAATTACACATAAATTGTATAAATTGCACATAAATTACATAAATTTCATAATTTACAGAAAATTTGAAAATTTTGAAAAAATATTTTCGAAATTTTTTGAAAAATTATTTCAGAAATTTTTTCTGAAAATCATTTTTGAAAATTCATACAGATTTTTTTTTAAAATACCAAAAGTTTACAAAAAATATTAAAATACCAAAAATATACAGAAAATTAGAAAAATTTTGAAAAAATATTTTCAGAAATTTACAGAAAAATTTTAGAAATACAAAAAATACAGGAAATTTTTAAAAAATATCAAAAATTACAAAAATTTCAAAAATATTTAGGCTGTGTTTGGATTTGAATCTTTGCATTTTTCGAGATAAGATAAAACACACTCAATGTTTGTTTTTGTGTTTTTACACCTTATCTGCGTGTTTTTCTGTTTTTCAACTTTCTATATAATATATATATATAATATAAAACAGACATGATTTGACAATTAACAGTAATTTTTGTCTCCAAAAAATACGACATTAAACATAAAAAAATTTTATATATACATATTTATATATATAAATATATATGATTTGACGATTAACAATGATTTTTGTCTCCCAAATCCCAACATCAAACTTACACCACTTATTTTAAAATATTTTAAATTACCCCAAAACACAAATTCAAACATATCATCTATTTTCAACAGACACTTACTTCTCTATATTTTTCTCTCTCTATTTTCAAAACACAAAACAAAACAACTAAAATACAAATTCAAACACAAAACAAAACAACTAAAATACAAATCCAAATACAATGTTAGTTTTTGCCTCAGTCTGGTCTCAAGCTATTTTTTGTTGAATATATGGCTGAATTTTGACTTTTTGGAGGGTAAAATAGTCCATTTAAGTTTGATTTTACCACTTTAGTCCCTTAAATTTTTAACATTGTCAAATTCCTCCTGTTTTCAAAGGAAAAAAAACGTATGATAAGAGTGGAGTTCTAATAAAAAGGATTAAAGGAAATTTTAGTCCCCTAACTTCAGGTGATTCTCGTTTTAGTCCCGTAACTTACTAGGGTTCCATTTTAGTCCCCTATAACTTAAAAAAACTCAATTTTGGTACAAATTTCGTCGAAAAATTGCCTCAGTTGCCGAAAAATATCACATGTCCCTCACGTAACTTTTTAAATTGGGGGCTGCGTTTTTATTAACTAAAAACGATGATGTGGCGACTACCTGGCGTTGATGTGGCGTCGATGTGGAAATTAAAAAAAAAATAGGCGTGACGTGGATATTTTATCCATGTCATCAAAATTATAAAAAAAAAAAAACAAAACCAAATAACAGACGGGCTCCCACCTCGAAGTCTGTTGTTTTCCCCACCAAAATCACCGGAACTTCTCTCTAAAAATCCAGCGCTGCCATGGCGAGTTGCTGGCCGATATATACACCGTTGGATCTTGAGTATTTCCATTGGGTCTTCCTCAATCCTTGTACCCACAAGCTGCAATTCTATCACATTTTGATATAGTTGAACTCCATAAACTGGTAATTTGCTCATTTGACAATATGCAAATACTCAAGTAATGCAGTGTGTGACACATCACCAACCTTTTGAGAAGAGTTGAGCCATCTTTCGAATCCATATTAACATCCATTTCAATCTTAAGTCGTACGTCGCGAAATTGTTCTTGATGATTTAAAATGTGATCAACAATCATTGACAAACTTTCTTCACCACAAATTCTTCCTTCCAATACTCGGAGCTTCGGCAATTTAAGAAGATGAGTGATATTATCAACCAAACTGTTGAACCCAGTAAAAAAAAAAAAATACAACATTAATCATGTAAGTCAGTTGGTGATAATTTTGGTCTTAATTCAAATTAGAATTTGCAATTTGTTCATATAACTTTAAAAATTGCAGCAGTTTTTGTTCTTTCTACCAATCGGCAAAAAAAACTTCACGTTATAAACCGTATCAATACCTAAATTAGGGATTCTGGCAAAATTGGTGATACGAGAGTCTAACATGTTTTCTTTTTCAAGAAATAATAACTTGGCCAAAAGAATACAACTTGAAAAAACTTAACATATCATGAAATTGAATAGATTTATACAATAATAATAATACTCGACATAAATACCATTGAAAACAATACAATCATAGGGATATTTTAGTGCAATCAAGAATAGAAAGAAACCTATATTAATGTTATTCATACTTTTATAACAGTGTAGATATAGACATGGGTTAATAACAATTAGACCCTCAAAAAATACGATATTTCACTTTCTCCAAAAAGTTTAAAAATTACACTTACACTTTTTCCGAAAGTTCTCAAACTTACCATTTTCGTCAGGTTTTGGACAAAAAAATGCTAAAGTTAGCAAAAATAAATTACATAAATTTTTAATTTTGCCCCTCATTTAATATTTTCATGTATACAGCTCGTTTCGGAGTTGTCCGTATCTTGTCTTTTACTAGCATCCTTCACGAAACAGTGCACGGTGTCGAGCTGCCTACGGACTTCGTCAACTTGATCGCCGACCCCAAATAAAACTTTCCCTTCCTCAATCAACAGGTCACGAAGGGTTTCGAGAGCCACCGATGCAAAAGCTTCAACCATTCTGACGATCTTCCCAGACGAAATTGCCGGATCTAGCGGCCGATGGACGATTGGGTTTAGATGAGCTGTCGGAACTGTTAGGTTGTGAATGAGTAATGGAGATTTGATTCTGATTGCCTGAAATGCATTTTCTTCTTTTTGATAATTAATTATTG
Source organism: Sesamum indicum (assembly GCF_000512975.1). NCBI lineage: Eukaryota > Viridiplantae > Streptophyta > Magnoliopsida > Lamiales > Pedaliaceae > Sesamum > Sesamum indicum. Next base: position 4,159,065 of record NC_026154.1, read on the forward strand.
GACTGTCTGTGGGGTACATGATTTGCATGTTTGGCCTAAATCAGTTTCATTACATAAGCCTAAATCAAACACATATTATATATCTACGACATTTTCTTTATATTATACTTTATTGAGATAAATATATTTAAACCCCTTGATTTATATTTTATTTACACAAACTAACCATATTTTCTGAAAAAGTACACATACACCCATCAAATTTGTCAATATCATTTATACAAATAACCCATATTTTTTGAAAGAGTTAAAGGCAAAATTCGTCCCCCAACTTTAGCCATTTCACATTTTAATCCTTTAACTTTATGCAATTGCAATTTAGTTTCATAACTTTTCAAAAACACACAATTTTAGTCCTCCAATCGGATCTGATCAAAATTTCGGACAATTTTAGCCCTCTACAGTTTCATTGGGACAGGACTAAATTTTTCAAGAAAAATAAGAACTAAATGTGTAAATCAAGAAAGTTACAAAAAAAAAAAAAAAGTGCTAATAAGTTATAGGATTACAAATATAAGTTTGTGAAATTTAATTTACTAGAAATAAAGAAGAAAAAGCAAAGACATAAATGTAACAGAATGGAAAGGCATGTATGTGTATGATTCAAACAGTGATAATAAGAAAGAATTGAGAATGAATGGATGCAGCAAGCTCGGTTTGGAAGCCAAAGCACATGAAGATCCACAATATTATATATATATATATATATATATATATATATATAATACGAAACCAGACAAAGTTCAACCAAGAAAATTGAAAAATAGAACCAACAATCCTAGTGAAACTATAGATTCACTAAGGACAATTCTTAAAAAAATCTTAATAAATAGCAACTATTGTACGCCATATAAAAAATTATTATATTAATTCTTAAACAAATAGTTATTACTAATTATATTTTTCAAAACAATTCAAAGTTTATAATATGTTTATAATTTTTATAACTATCTTTTACGAAATTAATAAAAAATAAGATAGATGTTGACCGTCCACGTGGACATGGGTGCATCTATAAAAGTAGGATACGTTCCCTATTACAAAAGAAAATCGAAAATAAAACATAAATTAAGTCACTTAATTTTGATTGGTTCAACATTCCATGTAAAGTTCATATTAAATTGATAAGAAATATGATGCAGTATATTTGAGAAGACAATGAAAATAGTTAATAATGAATAAGAAAATTGATATTGAAATTCAAACTATTAGTAGCGGGTAGATGATAAATAATTATATATATATATATATATATATATTTATATAATACGAAACCAGACAAAGTTCAACCAAGAAAATTGAAAAATAGAACCAACAATCCTAGTGAAACTATAGATTCACTAAGGACAATTCTTAAAAAAATCTTAATAAATAGCAACTATTGTACGCCATATAAAAAATTATTATATTAATTCTTAAACAAATAGTTATTACTAATTATATTTTTCAAAACAATTCAAAGTTTATAATATGTTTATAATTTTTATAACTATCTTTTACGAAATTAATAAAAAATAAGATAGATGTTGACCGTCCACGTGGACATGGGTGCATCTATAAAAGTAGGATACGTTCCCTATTACAAAAGAAAATCGAAAATAAAACATAAATTAAGTCACTTAATTTTGATTGGTTCAACATTCCATGTAAAGTTCATATTAAATTGATAAGAAATATGATGCAGTATATTTGAGAAGACAATGAAAATAGTTAATAATGAATAAGAAAATTGATATTGAAATTCAAACTATTAGTAGCGGGTAGATGATAAATAATTATATATATATATATATATATATATTTATATAATACGAAACCAGACAAAGTTCAACCAAGAAAATTGAAAAATAGAACCAACAATCCTAGTGAAACTATAGATTCACTAAGGACAATCGACAACCCAAACAGAACAAGGTCTCTGAGTTGAGGAAATCCAGTTGCCCGACAAACCATCTCATTGCCCATATATGGATTGCGCCACAAGCCAAGAACTCTTAACATGGGAAGCTTCTCTAGTATTTCCATTGGGTCTTCCTCAATCCTTGTACCCATAAGGTGCAATTCTATCACATTTTGATATAGTTGAACTTCATAAGCTGGTAATTTGCTCACTCGACAATGTGCGATTCTCAAGTAATGTAGCGAGTGACACGTCACCAACCTTTTGAGAAGAGTTGAGCCATCTTCCGAATCCATATTAACATCCATTTCAATCTGAAGTCGTACGTCGCGAAATTGTTCTTGATGATTTAAGATGTGATCAACAATCATTGACAAACTTTCTTCATCACAAATTGTTCCTTCCAATACTCGGAGTTTCGGCAATTTAAGAAGATGAGTGATGTCATCAACCAAACTCTTGAATCCAGTTATCATCTCCAACTCATTCAACCCTTCCAATTTCAATTTTTCACCTCCAATGCTCTTATGATCATCTCGCAAAAATAGATGCCTCAAGCGCCTCATTTTGTATACGCAATTAGGTAATCTAAATGTATCTTTCACATTCAATGTCTGCAAACAAGGTAGCTTGCTTATAGATGCTGGCAATTCTTTCACATAACTATTTTCGAGACTCAATAGCTTCAACAGCTTCAATTTTTCGATTCCTTTGGGCAATTTCGAATTCTCAAATGTATAACCTTCCAACACTAGGACTTTGAGAGATTTGAAAATCCCAAATGTAATGTAATTGTACCAATCTATACTTCTCCAGTCCGTTTTGAGGAATAGAAGAGATCTTATGCTCTTATTTTCCCCAATCCTGTAACTAAGATCATTATCCAATTTGTGCATATGGATAGCCAGTCTATTTGTTTTGCAAATTGAAGACTCTTCACTTCCCATCTCTCTATCTATAACCTCCAGAAATCCTTCTTTTTTTCCTTTTGACAAACACAGATCTCGTATCATATCATGAAGCCGGCATGACTTAAACCTATTATAGAGCGGCAACTCGTCTATTTCCACTTGAACCATACACCTTTTTGCAAGCTCAAACAAATACCGTTCTGCCACATCTCTCAAACTTTCTCCTCTTCCCTTATCTTCTGAAGAAATCATTCCTTCAGCCATCCATAGTAAATATAGTTTTTCTGTATCTATTTCTTGATCCTCTTCAAAACATGCCAAATACAAAAAGCATGGTTTCAGGTTGTAAGGGAGCACATTGTAACTCAAATCTAGTATTTGATTTACTTTTTTGTCATTCTCCAAACCTTTCCCATGTTGAAGGTACGAATCAAGATTTCTACACACATTTTTCCATTCTAATGATGCCTTTTCACGACGAAGAGTTCCCCCAATAACTGAAATGGGTAATGGTAAATAACCACATTTTTTAACTATTTCCCTTCCATATTCTTCCAACAACTTTATTTCAGTTGTAGGTAGCTCTGCATACACAATCAATGAATGTTAGTTAATTCAATATATTATAAAATTTGAATTTCTTATAAATTTGTATAGTAATTAAAACTACTCAAAACAAGAGAATTTTGCCTATACTTACAATAAATAAAAAATAGAAATAAAATTTGAAAGCATAACTTTATATTACTATATGAAACAAATTCAATGAGTTTCTAAATGTTTGATTTCTTTTATGTTGGAAATAAATTTTGTACGAAGTAATAAATTTTAAATTGCTATTCAATAGCATTTTGTACATATAGATCAACTTAAAATTTACAAAAGAAAATTCAAACAATCTTTTCGTAAGCAAAAATTCAAACAATCTTGTCGTCGTGAAAACTATAAAAAAATATTAGACGTAACAAAATAATCTTTTTCGCTTAATATATACTATTAATGATATTTTTAGTATCATTACTCTTTTTTCTTTTGGCACTAACTAGAGAAAGAAGATTCAAAATCAATAAAATAAAACAAGAAATTTTACAAACAAACCTTGTGAATAGTTGTTTGGGAGTGCTATCTTTTGAAGGAGCTCCCATCCTTCATCTTCATCCAAACACTTCAGATTGTGGACGTATCCTGTGGAAGCAATGTTTTGATTTCTGGTTGTGAGCAAAACTTTGCTATCTGTCTCTCCAATGGGAAAAGCATGCCTTAAGGAATTCCAATGATCAACTTCCCAAACGTCATCCAAAACTATTAGACATTTTCTATTTTTTTGTACATCATACAACTTTCTGACCAATACATCTTCGTCTTGCTCCTCTGCTTCATTTGGAAGAAGTTGCTTTAATAGTCGTTGGAGAATAGTTCTGGGTTGAAATTGCTGGCTTACACAAACCCAAGCACGATATTTGAAGCACCGCTGCACGGCCTCCCCATTGTAAATTTTAGTAGCAAGAGTGGTCTTTCCCAAGCCTCCCATGCCACATATGGAAATCACTCCATTTGATTTGTCATTAGTTGTCAGAAGTGATTCTAACTGTTTAATATCCTCCTTCATTCCTACAAAATATTTTTCAACCTCATGCCCATACGTTCTTCTTGACCAATTGGTATCATCTACCAATCTTGATGAGTTGTCTCCTACACTCATGGACTCCGATTGTTTGGTGAGGTCGGACATACGAGACTTGATATCTTTAATGTCTTCTCCGATTTGGTGCATTCTCGACCACTCGTTCAATATACAAGTGAATCTTTTGAGAACCTTTTTAAGGCCTTTTCCTTCTCTTCTGGACACCACTTCAATGACATATCTTTCTAGTACATTCTCAGCTTGAATGGACAAATCGCGAAGTTCAGCGACCCAATTCTGGACTGTCTGTGAATTGTACCGATCTTGCCTCCTATCAGCATCCTTCAAGAAACAGTGCATGATGTTGAGCTGCCTACGGACTTCCTCAACCTCACCGTCCACACTCGATAAAAACTTTGCTTCCTCAATCAACAGGTCCCGAAGTGTTTCAAGAGCTATTGTTGCAACAGAATCAACCATTTTACTTTGTATTTGGGTGACTTTTTGGAGAAATTGTTGGATCAGAAGCGGCTAATTGCAAAGTGGATGGATGTTATTGATCTCTTTAATTCACCAACAGCCTTCGTTTTATATATGTGCATACCAACTTCTATCCCAACTTGACACAAATTCTACGCATGGTACAAATTCTTTTCTCCTCTTATCTTTTCTTGCAAATTGGAAGTTTTAGATTCTTTCTCCCTATATTTCACACTTTCTTGATTCTCACTTTTAATTTAAGTTAAAGCAAAAGAATCGGCTAATCATCACAAGTTCAAGAAATCCCTTTCAGATTTAATTTAAATTCTACTCTAGGTATAAATTCTTTTTTCCTCTTTCACACAAATTTATATTTTTAATAAGTTTGGATTTGGAGTCCAATAATAACAATTATTGGGTTTGGGTATGAGTCTAATAGGGTCTCACCTTATTTATTGACACCCCTAATCCTGTAACGTATTCATATCAAATTAGTAGTTGGTTTACTATAATACTAGTTATTAATTAATTATATATATTTAATATTAATAATTAAAATATATTAATTATTGATGATTGCAGTCGATGTTCATAAATTAGTTCCAAATGAAGGCTATAATGGTGTGGGAGAAGGTGCAGAAATACTTTGAATGAGGGGCAAATCCTTTTTTGGTCCTGTCAAAAAAGGTAATTTTCATTTTTGGTACCATAATTACGGCGAGTATCGCCATCCTCTGTTAAGATGCACAAATGGAAGTTAGTAACTCTCTTGTTCTTATTCTTCTTTTTATTTATTTTTTTAAAAAAAGAAAGTTTTATGAATGATTAATTCTCCGTCAATTATATTTTTCTTTTGTTGGACAGGAACACAACTTGATCGCACTGCGAAGCATAAGGAACTATTCTCCAGATGCTACAAGAAGAAGGGCGAAAAGGGCTGGAGCGGCCCAAGAGTAGAGAAGGTGGTGGTAAGTTGTTCATAGAAATGATTCTCATTTTCAATTCTAATTATTTTATACTTCTGTTACAAATGGATTTTTCAGTTTACAAATAGAAACGATAAAAACTTTGCTTCCTCAATCAACAGGTCCCCAAGTGTTTCAAGAGCTATTGTTGCAACAGAATCAACCATTTTACTTTGTATTTGGGTGATTTTCTGGAGAAATGTGTTAGATCAGAAGCGGGTAATTGCAAAATGGATGGATGTTATTGATCTCTTTAATTCACCAACTGCCTTCATTTTATATATGCGCATACCAACTTCTATCCCAACTTGACATAAATTCTACGCATGGTACAAATTCTTTTCTCCTCTTATCTTTTCTTGCAAATAGGAAGTTTTAGATTCTTTCTCCCATATTTCACACTTTCTTGATTCTCACTTTCAATTTAAGTTAAAGTAAAAGAATCGGCTACTCATAACACAAGTTCAAGAAATCCCTTTCAGAATTAATTTAAATTCTAATCCTAGGAAATTATTTTCTCCTCTTTCACACAAATTTATTGATGGGTATAGACCCAACTCAAATATAATTTATATTTTTTAATGGGTTTGGATTTGGACCTAGGTTTAATAATCTTTATAGGGTTTGAGCATGGATCTGAGTTGGGTCTCACTCTATCCATTGACACCCTTAATCCTATCAATGTATCCATATTAAATTAGTGGTTGGTTTACTATAATGCTAGTTTTAATTAATTATATATATTTGATATTAATAATTGAAATATATTAGTTATTGATGATTGCATAATATAGTTATAATTAATTTATTAAAAAAAATGTTGGTTTTAATAATGATCAGTACCACACGATCCGCACTCATCCTTCAATCTATATTATATAAGTAACTCAAATGCTTTCTTGTTTCTTTCCCCGCAAGAATAAGATATGTGGATGCCAAAATGCACTTAAGTGTGAAGCACACGGACTACAATCAGTCTTTGGGAAAAGTATCATATGTTTCAATTGCTACGAATTTTTTATCCATCTAAAAGAATGTTAAATAATTCTATGAATTCACATCCATCTTAAACACAAAAATTAGAAAAATTAATAACATAAGATGTACATGGCGGTAAAGAATGCAGGTATAAAAAGGCATATGTATACCCGAGGATCATCATCTTCTTCAAGAAGTGAAAAACACTGTGCAACAATTCTCAGAAAACTCTGTATCATCTTTGCCAATTGTGAAATACTTCTCTTATAAATGAAGTTCTATTCTTCTTTCTTGTGTACTTTCGCTGCAAATTTTACATGATATCAGAGTCATCCTTGACGGTCTCTGATTTTATCAAACAAGAAATTGAATTCCCACCTTTCTTGATTACAAGAACCACACACAGCACCAAGAACGGCAGAAGATCCGGAAATCTTGAAATTGTAGCAGAGTGATAACCCTGGTTTGAGTCTAGTTACCACCTTACTAGATGGATCCAGTTTTTTATCCTGGAGCAGATCAATTAGACTGGATCGGGGAACCAAGATGAAAACATGTTTCATAAATGCAAAGGGACTGAAACCTGAAGAAAACACCAAGGAATTGGAATAGTGGATCAGGGCAGATTGCATAGTGACATCGTGGATCTTGAATTCCATTTCAAGAGATATTGTGGAGAGTTTCTTGTACACAAATACATCTAGGGAACTGTGGGTTGAATTAGACAACAAGTTTAGACAAAGCAACGGTCCCATGGTATATCAACTAAAAATAGAAATGGCTTCATTGTCACAGGGCTCCATGTCAGTCTCCACATACTTTTCTAAGCTAAAGAGACTTTGGGATGAGTTGACTTGCATTACACACACCCCAAAATGCACCAGTGGGGCTGCCAAGGAGACTGCAGATCTCAAGATTGCATATCAACTTATACAATTTCCTATGGGATTAAATGAAAATCAAGACTATGTGAGGAACCAAATCCTCATGATAGAGCCACTGCCTAATTTCAGCAAGGCTTACTCTATGATCCTTAGAGTTGAAAAACAAAATGGCATTGTGGAGAGAAAACATAAACATCTTTGTAACTTGCTAGATCTTTGATGTTTCAAGCTAATTTACCTATAATGTTTTGGACTGAGGTTATTTGAACACCCACATATATAATAAATAGAATACCTACACCTATATTGAAGTGGAAGCCCCCCTATGAAGTGTAGTTTAAGAAAGCTGTAAATTACTCTTATTTTAAAACATTTGGATGTTTATATTTTACAACAAATAACTTTCCACATAAGTATAAATTTGATTTAAGAGCCTTAAAATGTGTATTCTTGGGGTATGCTTTTAATCAAAAAGGCTACAAGCTGTATGACTTGAACAAAAGAAGTATGCTAATCTCTAGGGATGTTACTTTCCAGGAAGATGTCTTCCCCTACATAGGTCAATTAGCTAACCTTATTACCTGTTCAATACCTAAAATGATGACTGAAATAGACCTGGAAACCTCTAAAAATCAAGAACATCCAACAGAGTTAGAAGAAAATGCAGTAAACACTGATAATACAGAAAATCTACTTCTAGATGAGAATCAGGCAAGAGAGAATGTAATATTAAGAAGGTCCTCTAGACCAACTACTAGGCTTGCTAAATTCCAAGACTATGTTTGTTCTTACACTCAAGAATGTACAGATACACCTATCATTATACATTCACCATCTATGCACACTTGCTTACTTACAGCAGTTGCACTTCCTTAAGAACCAAGAACATACAGTGATGCCATAAAGAAAAAGGAATGGATGGGTGTAATATCAGCTGAAATAAAAGCCTTTGAATTCAATAAAACATGGAAAATCACAAAGCTATTTTTGTCTCATTCGACTTCTTTGCAGAATGAGGGAATCGCTATTTTTGTTGCTTTGTTATAACTACGATTCTTGAAAAACGTTGTTGAACTATAGGAAATAAGTTATTGGGAGGTGTATATGTACCAACAAGATAAGCTGACCAACATCGATGGAAATATAATCATAATGGCGAATGAGACGTTAGATTAGTAGATAATAAATTGCTAGGGATGGAATTTACTTGTCAAGATTTGACAAAGCTAGAAACTCTGTTGTTTTACAACATATTTTATGTGCGCAAATACTACCCGGAAAAAAAAATTGACTATTGGCTATAATTTTCTAAAAATTGTTGTAAATATTTTTTATTGAGTACGGTTAAATAAAATCGCTGCAAACACATAAATTTTCCACTAAGAAAAAGTTATTTGTGATGGCTAATAGCCATGGTAAAAATGATTTGTTATAGCTTTTAGATATGACAAATGTTTTAGCTATCCTAACAGATACCACGGCCAATAACCGTTGCATGGCCGTGGTCAATAACTATTTGTTCCTACTATTTTATTTTTAACCATGACAATTGGCCATAGTCAAATGTTGCATTTTTTTTTTAGTGAATTAAAGTTCACGATGATTGTTATAAATGTTTGACAAAAAAGTCGCATCGTTTTTCCTTATCGTTGTAATTATATGGGTATGATTTAATGTAATTAGACTCTCGAGTTAAATACCAAAATATTTTCTCAAAAAATATTGTAATTATTCGTTTTATCATTTTTAAATACTTTTATAATTATTAAAATCTTTTTAAGTTGCATTTATATTGAATTATGGGTTTCAATACATAATAATCAGTCCTAATTTATTTGGATGGTTTTAAATTCAAAGGGTTTTGATTTTTCTTAAATTTGTTGATCTCAGTGCTATGCATTTTTCTTCAAACTTTAAAATGTTTTTACTGAAAGAAGTATGATTTTTCGCTATTGTTAATTACTATAGTTAAAGAAAAAAATTATAGTGAATACAAATTAATCACAGTTATGCCACGACTATTAGCCTTTGTTTTGCTAGTGTGGTCAAAACATTAATTATAACTAAAACTGTGGCAATGGCCATAGCTAAAATTATGGTAAATATTGATTAATTGTGGTAAAACTTTAAACTTTCACATTGATTTTTTTAACATAATTAATATTATTTATTTACTATGATTTTTAAATTGTGATCATTTATAATATAGCAAAAATTTAATAATTTATAGTGTTTGTAATAATAGTCATACTTTCCATTATAGGATCAAAAGTTTTAAGAAATATATATATTTACTTTTCAACAAAGAAAAGTTTGATAGAATTAAAACTTCAAACTAAAATACTTACTACTCACAATTATTCACCTAAACTATTTTCGTCTAGTTTTATATTCAATTTTTATCAAAAATATATTAACATTTTCTATACTAAATTGATTAAAATAGTGTAATTTTAAAATGACCAAAGAATAAAAGAAAAAAAAATTGTGGTATTGAGAATAATTTCAACAATGAATAACATAACATAGGAGGTTTCAAAATATTATTTCGGGTAAATTATATTTTTGGTCTCATAAATAGACATATTTTCAATTTTGGTCTCACACTCAGATCAATTCGCGCATTGAGTCCCATATGTGGTTCTTTTTTACATTTTAAGGATCATTTAAGGATTTTCATCCAATTGATAACGTAGCTGCTCTTTCCGTCAGGCCGTTAGTCACGTGATCTGCACGTGTGAAAAACTTAAATGTCTGAATTGGCCTGAGTGTGTAACCAAAATTAGAAACAGATCCACTTATAGAACAAAAAATATAATTTACCCTTATTTTGATTGTATTGACTAATGGAGAGAGCAGTTGCCGTTATCAATTGGACGAGAATCCCTCAATGGTACTGAAATTGAAAAAAAAAATCCATATGGGACTCAATGTGCGAATTGACCTAAGTATGGGACCAAAATTGAAAACATGTCCACTTCTGGATTAGAAAATGTAATTTACCCTATTATTTCAATTAAATTTGTGCATTATTAACTGCATAAAGTATGTTATATTTTACAAATTAATTAGAAGAATTATCAAACATTGATGAGCCCTTTGTACCATTGTAATTTCTTACTGTATGCCTTAATGAATTAATTAGCCTTAATCTTGTAAATTTGATTGTTACAATAAGAACATATATCAGATTGAACTCTGAGATATATAATTCAAAAAAAGCTAGTGACAGCTTGTTACGGCGTTAATATGAATAGGTCCATGAATTCAATTTTCTTTTTTTTTTTTTGGTAAAATTAATGTTTGTCCTATAAAAATGGAGGGTAATACTTTTGGTCCACCTAAAATTTATTTTGACAATACGAAGGACAAGAATTATAAAAAAAAAATGACACGTTAAGAACATTTATATTTGGAAAATGTCCGCAATTTGCAGTTGACATGCACATAACATGCACGTGAAATTTACCACTCGAATTGGTCATTTCTTGTGAATGAAAAGAAAGAACAGCACCAATATTATGAAAAACGATAAAAAATAAATCAAAAATAGTTCACTCGTCTAAATACTCTCTTAGGATAGTGTAACTAAATAAACAAACTTGCACATATTGTATTATTTAGATCTTATAAACAAAGTAGATATAAACCAACGCCATAAATGTCTATACGGTCTATTTGATCAATCATTGCATTATTCTTTGTGCTTGATCAAGTCAATACGAGTATGTAGCCACCTCCATCCTGATGCATCAGGGCATCTATCGACAAAAGTGATTACTCCTCTTTTTTTGTTTACAAAAGTTATTACGCATCATTTTAATACTACTACACTAACTTTTTTTATTGTATCGATAATACCTTAAATTTATTTTTATTTTATTTTTTTTGAAATGTGATTTGTTGGTTTATATATTTTGTTCTTAATTATATATAATATATTTTAAAATATGAAAAGTTATTTTTATATGCACGCAAGAATGACATGCCACTACGACTAACTCGCATAATTTAAAAGCTATTGACAGCTTGTTACAACATTAATACAGATTAATAGTTCAATGAATTCAACTTTTTTTTTTTGAAAAAATTGTAATTTTCGTTCTATAAGAATGGAAGGTAACACTTTTGGTCCACTTAAAATTTATTCTAGCAACGAAGGACAATAATTTAAGAAAAAAAAACGAAGCACATTACGGACATTTGTGTCTGAAAATTTTTCCTAGTTACTCTTGCCATGCACATAATTTGCACGCGACATTTTTCAATAAAATTTTATCAACATTATGAAAAATAACTAAAAAAAAAAAGCAAATCAAAGATAGTTAATTCATCCATATCCTCAACTTAAAATAGTGAGAAAAATCATTGTTATCATATACCTTTAGTACTCATCCAAATAGACAAACTCCCGCACGTTGTAGCATTTAGTCTAATAAACAAACTACATAAAGCAAACCAACAACATAAATGTCTATTTGGTTGATCGTTGTGTTGGCTTTCTTCACTCTTGATCAAGTCATCACGAGTGCGTAGCCACCTCCGTCCTGATGCATCATGGCATCTATAGAATCTCCGTCCTCCATTTCCATCTATGTATAAAGTCAAAAGTAGAAATACAAATAAAAAATTTTCATAGTTATTACATGTTTACGTTAGCAAAAGCAAGCGATGTACAAAACTTATGATGCACATGGGACCTTTTGGTCCGAAAATCAGCCATGCATCATATGCACAAAAACGTTACTATGCATTAGATCTTCAAAACTAAACTCTACTTGCGTATGATAACACATCAACGCAAACTAATGCAAATGCAAGAGAACAATTACATTTTCGCTATCATAATGTTATTTTTCGGCAGATTTCATCATTGTTTTCTTTGATCTTATAATGCTAGGAACAAATATTTTACTTATACGGTAAAAAAGGGGTTAAATGCAGTTTACCCCATTCGATATATGAAATGAACAAATATTTTCTATGAAAAAAAATTGCAAATTAACTAACTTGCAAATTGCACTATGGGGGGGGGGGGGGGGTAATTGGTTTCATTTTTCAAAACACAGGGGATAATTTGCTATTTTATTCACAACAGTTTTTTTTTTTTCATTTCTCATATCACGGAGGTAAATTGCATATTTTCTATTTGTGCAACAATTTGTGCATATCGTTACAGAATCACATTTAACATTAAATTCTAGCATCGAAGACGGAAATAAAGATGTTACCTCGAGGGGAGTTTTTGAAGCTTTGACGCGTTGGCCATCGTACACAAATGCTATTGCGTCGTAGTTTAATTTCTTCTGCTTACAGTAAGATGTAAATAAGTGTTGTAGTCTCTTATCGCGCGGAAACCGGTAGTAGACCTCGTCCCCATCCTGCAATGACATAAAAATTAAGTAGTTCAAAGATAACTTGCATCAAGAATTAATCAACTACATTCATATTATTGTGAGATATTCTAAATACATATATCTATTATTATTAATTATTGATCTAAACTTCAAATATATAATTCATGGGTGAATAGCAATTCACACCCTGTGATATTATAAATGAGTAAATTAGTCCTTTATAAAAAAAAATAAAAAATAGGGTGGTAGATTGGTGTATTTTAGATTATATAAGGAGGTAAATCTAGGTCCTTCTCTAGCGATGCTTGTAAGTTTTGTGCATGCACTTGAACACTCCTATGTGAAGGCATATAAACCTTGCTCTGACCAGACACCTTATCGCTCCTCTAGTAAGGCCCTTAAGTCTTTCTTTGAGTAGGCACCCCCAAATTATCCTCTTTTGATGAGGCACACATATTTTGCTCCGTGCAAGCACACAACTTCTGGTCATAATAGATATATCTCTATTATGAACATTTTCTTTTAGAAAAATAAAGCCCTACACTTGAGTAGACAACCATTAAGCCTTAATCAATGAAGGCACACGAGCCTTCCTCCATAGATAGATAAGCTCTACTCCTAATGGGCTGGTTCAAAAGATTCCTGCTCCATATAGCATGAAGTAAGCTCTTCTTTCTCTAAGCATGTTTATGCCACTAATATTTTTCTATAAGAAAAAAAGTGGCTCCCTCTTCAAGCTAGTCTCTTGCCTCTGAGATGGCTATTCTAATAAGTTTTGAAGTTTCCATCTATTAGATTGAGGAGTAGAATGATGCCTATAAAAATACACTGGCCTAAAGAGGCCTAAGTTGTCCAAAAAAAAAAAAGAGATTTTCAAAACTCAAAAGAATGCAAAGCCGAAGTGGAGCCCAATGGGCCCAGTTCGGACAAGTTTACCCCTATATAACTTTGAAAGACAGTTTTACTCCATATGCACTCATAGGTGTAAAATTATTCGAAAATCTGTCAGATGACTAAAAGTAAGCAATTTCGTAAGTTACTGGATCTAAACAAAAATAGACATAGTTATCGGGCTAAAATTAAAATTAGGCATACTTGACGGACTAAAATAATACTTTTTTCTTATTATTATTGTTGTTGTTGTTGTTATTACTATTATTATATAATACTACTATTATTGCAATGTTTATCAATCTTGGTTCTTGGGATTATCAACGGAAAAGATTCTTGATTTCGAGTAGATCAAGAATTACAAAAAGAACCGAGTCGAAAAACATGCCGAATCACTAGTTCTTGGTTATAAATTTTTAAAATCCATAAACAAATGTAAAAAAAAAAAAAAATCACATAAAAATCGTTGCTTGGTATAAAATTTTCAAAAGGATTAACATCAAATCAAACTAATCTAACCATACACAAAAAGGAGAATATATATATATATATATAAGTAACAATTAAAAAAAAAAAAGGAAAGGGAAATGAAAGGAGAAATGTACCTGAGATTTGATGGAGAGGGCGATTTTAGAAACAATGGATTGGTCATGATTTGGTTTCTTGCCATTGGAAGTCTCTCCTGGTCTCATTTTCTTTCAGCCTTAATTTCAGTGTGTGTGTGTGTGTGTGTGTGTGTGTTCGAACACAAATACAAATACAAATAAGAACGCCTCCTTTGATTCTCCTTTGGTTGCTGTTTGAGTTAAAGCATTGAACCACTTCTGTCTTTATACACTTTAATTTTGTGTGTATCTCTGTGGGTGTGTGCGTGTATGTGTGATTTTTAGGTTTCCTTTCTCTAAAATGGAAATACATTGTATAGTAAGTATCTGGAAAAATAAAATATAATAAAGTCCGATATGGAATTTAATCAAATTGGAGACTCCAAAATTACAAATAGTAGAGGAAATAACATTTTATTATGTCCATTTCTTAGAAATATATTCAAATTTAGTGATTTAAAATTTTAGTTGAACTATGTAAATTGTAATGAGTTTATAATATATTTTTGGTTTTTTTAAGAATCAATTCCCAAAAATAAAACTAAATTTCCTAACATGAATATTTAACGTTATTCTTTCGTAAACACCCTCTCCTCACGTATTTCAATGACCATGTAATACAATTAACTTTCGACCATTTATATAGTTTATATGTTAATTTTAACTATATTCGAACTCTTAGATATGTATACACTGTCGAATCGTATATATAATTTCATTATCAATTAAATGTTATTTAAGCATTAATTTAGTTCTGATCTAGGAATGTAGAGTAATCGAGCTTTAAAATCTTTCAGCTAATTTTTTTTAACTTGAGCTCCTTCACGAGTCGAGCTCGAATCAGATTATAAATGTTAGAAATTCATGAACCAAGTCGAGTACTTCTTTTATTATTTTTAATATATTTATGGCAACTATAGTTGTAATAACATTGTTATTATTCTTAAAAATAATAATTACAATAAACCTGATTACAACCGAAGGTAATATTTTTAGTTCAATAATTTTGTGCTACTCCGCAATAAACATGACTATACTTTTATTTGTTATAATAACTGTATACATGAAGAGGTCGGTGGGATCGCCCTATGTCCTCGGGGTTTTTATAGAAAATAAGTCTGAAATCAAAGCAACACGTCAAAGGTTGATTGGAAGTTGGACCTAAATAATTGTTTGTCTAATAGAAGTTATATCTTTAATTTTTATTATAATTTATTATTCACATTTTTATTTTCATTTAAACTTACTATATAGAGTAAATTGCTCCACATTATTTAATCAGTCTTCATATGGAATAAAATCTAGGCACAAAATTGATCTTTTTTTACTGTAAAAGGACTTTTTTCCTTCAATTTCTTTCTTTCAAATTTCAAATATTTTTTCACGTTTATTTCTAACATAAATACTATTATTTATTGGTATAATATTGTACTAATATTTTATACATTTACTTTGAATGTATATAGTTAAAAATATATTTTTTTTTATGAGAAATCTTGTATTCAAATATGAGATCAAGAAATCTCATATCTATAGAGAAGTCAACCAAGCAGCAGACCTGCTTGCTAACCAAGCCTGTGTTAAGCTCTACTAACTAACGATCACATGCAACGCAAGATTATAGGGATCACCAAACTTGACTCTTATGGCTTCCCCAACATCAGAACTATGCAAAAATGTGAGGGAGTTGCACTCCCAATTATGCTTTATTTTTCCTTAGCTGTATTGAACTGTCAATGCTAACCATACCTGTAGGTGCTAATGAGGATCCATGGGCTGACTGTTCTATCCTCCACTATGCTTGTTTGTTTGGTGTATAACGGGGTCATGTTTATTTTGCTACTTAACTGTGTTTGGGAGGTGGCCTCCATTGCATTGCATATCTTGGAAATTTTTATTGTTTGTAAGTTGTACTCCTTAGTCTCTACTTAGGTTTTATTGTTGTTGACACGCCAAACTTTTGACTCAACTTGATGGTAACACTACAAAAAAAGGCAGGATTTGGGTAGATTTTGGAATGTTTAACTTTGGACGATTTCAAGATCACAAAACCTATTTGGACCGGAGTTTGGAATGGATGGAAATCCATCCCTGCAGTTGGCGTTACAAAAATATAGGAACTGTTTATGAAAAACAGTTGCAACTTGGGATGGTAATTGTATCGGTCGTTGAAAATCGTTCCTAATATCGATTTAGCCCAAAAAATTTTAATTTAAGAATTGGAATGGTTGGGGATAGTCTTTCTAATGGTTACTTATATTTTTTAGGTGAAATTTTGGAACGATATTTATAATCATAATTTTATTTTGAAACTGTTTTTTTTTTTTCTAATTGGGATGAATTTAGGAACGGTCTTTGAAATATTTTTTTGCAACGAGTTATTGAATTTGTAACACACTTGTACTATTATTTTAGGAATAGAATTAGGAACAGTTCATGTTGGAACACATATTAGATAATGATTAGTAATTCTATTTGGAACAATTATATATTAATTTGGAACAATTCGTCTAGTTTAGGAACACTTTTTTGGGACAGTCTTTGTAACGGATTCTGGAACGAGTTTTGCTAAAACTTTTAATATTTTCTCTAGCATTACTAAACCCGTTCCTAATTTTTTAATGTTATAATTTTTTATAAATTATTAATATATTTAATAATTTTGAACAAATAAATAAATTTATACATTTTAATAAATTTTATGATTATGTACATTATTATGTAACAATGTTAGTATGTACTGGGAATATTGTTGTAATTTATTTTTTTATGATTATTATGTAATTTATAATTATTTATATTTATTAATGTAATATTGTTGATATTGCATTAATTGTTTCAAAATTCTTTATTAATGTGATTATTGTGTAAAATTTTATTAAATTACATAAATTCCAGAAATTTGTGTAAATTACACATAAATTGCATAAACTACACATAAAAATTATAAATTACATAAATTACACATGTATTTCATAAATTACACATACAAATTATAAATTGCATAAATTACACATATATTGCTAAAATTACACATAAAAACTATAAATTGCATAAGTTACACATGTACTGCATAAATTACACATAAATTGCACATAAATTACATAAATTGTATAAATTTACAGAAAATTAGAAATTTTGAAAAAATATTTTTCGAAAATATTTTCGAAATTTTTTGAAAAATTATTTCAGAATTTTTTTCTGAAAATTCATACAGATTTTTTTTTAAAATACCAAAAATTTACAAAAAAAAATTAAAATACCAAAAATATACAGAAAATTAGAAAATTTTGAAAAAGTAATTTCAGAAATTTACAGAAAAATTTTAGAAATACAAAAAATTTACAGAAAAATTTTAAAAAATATCAAAAATTATGAAAATTTCAAAAATATTTACAATTTTTCTCTCAGTCTGGTCCCTCAAGCTACTTTTTGTTGAATATGTGGCTGAATTTTGACTTTTTTGAGGGTAAAATAGTCCATTTAAATTTGATTTTACCATTTTAGTTGCTTAAATTTATAACATTGTCAAATTCCTCCTTTTTTCAAAGGAAAAAAAAAGCGTATTTATATTTTTTATATTGATATATTAAAATTATCTTTTATGAATAACAAAAAATTTGCACTCTTGTGAACATAATAATAATATATTGTTTAACTTAAAAAAAAAACAGTCTACTCTATTTTCTCTTTTTTTATTGCAATAAAAAAATACAAAATTATGAATAAATTAATATTTTTATTATTTAGATTATTATGTAAATATGTATTGGGAATATTGTTCTAATTTATTTATTTTTTTTGATTAATATGTAAAAATATTAATATTGGAAAATTGGTCTAAATTAATTTTTTGAGTATTTACATTATTATATAAAAATATTAATATTGGGAAAGATTTGGCCTAAATTAAGTTTTTTATTATTTACATTATTATGTAAAAATATTATGGGAATATTTATTGTAATTTATTTTAATTTTTGTGATTATGAAAAAAACTATTAATATTGAGAAAATTTTATGATTATGTACATTATTATGTAACAATGTTAGTATGTACTGGGAATATTGTTGTAATTTATTTTTTTTATGATTATTATGTAATTTATGATTATTTATATTTATTAATGTATTATTGTTGGTATTGCATTAATTGTTTCAAAATTCTTTATTAATGTGATTATTATGTAAAATTTTATTAAATTGCCTAAATAGCATAAATTCCAGAAATTTGTGTAAATTACACATAAATTGCATAAATTTACGAAATTGCATAAACTACACATTAAAATTATAAATTACACATGCATTTCATAATTTACACATACAAATTATAAATTGCATAAATTACACAGAAATTGTAGAAATTACACATAAAATTTATAAATTGCATAAGTTACACATGTACTGCATAAATTACACATAAATTGCATAAATTGCACATAAATTACATAAATTGTATAAATTTACAGAAAATTTCAAAATTTGAAAAAATATTTTTCGAAAATATTTTTTGAGAATATTTTCGAAATTTTTTGAAAAATTATTTCAGAAATTTTTTTCTGAAAATTCATACAGATGTTTTTTAAAATACCAAAAATTTACAAAAAAAATTAAAATACCAAAAATATACAGAAAATTTGAAAAAGTATTTTCAGAAAATATTTTCAGAAATTTACAGAAAAATTTTAGAAATACAAAAAATTTTAAAAAATATAAAAAATTACGAAAATTTCAAAAATATTTACATTTTTTGTCTCAGTTTGGTCCCTCAAGCTATTTTTTGTTGAATACGTGGCTGAATTTTGACTTTTTTAGAGGGTAAAATAGTCCATTTAAGTTTAATTTTACCACTTTAGTCCCTTAAATTTATGACATTGTCAAATTCCTCCTTTTTTCAAAGGAAAAAAGACGTACCTATATTCTTTATGTTGATATATTAAAATTATCTTTTATGAATAACAAAAAATTTGCACTCTTGTGAACATAATAATAATATATTGTTTAACTTAAAAAAAAAAACAGTCTAATTTGTTTTCTCTTTTTTTATTGCAATAAAAAAATCCAAATTTTATGAATTTACCTATTACGAAAAGTTATATAAAAAATTCAAGTCAGTAATTTTTTATTTCAAAAATTAAAGATAAGTCTAAAAGTTAAACCTTAACAATCTATACTTTATTACTAATTAAGAGCACTATTTTGGTATCTCACTATTTTTTGTGGGTCAATTTTTTCAATTATTTCTTATTCTCAACTTTGTACTCTCTCAATTTCCACATTTATTGGAACAAAAAGTTGATAGAATACACATTTTAACTAGAAAACCTCTTAATATAAATTTGATATATATTTGAAATCCACCAAATGATATATAGTTAAAATGTAATTCCATCAAAACTGGAGGTGTTAATATTAAATAAACATTATAATGATTTAATTTTTTAAACTTATTTTTAACTCCTAAGATTAAAAAACTAACTTAAACTTTTTTTGTCGTATTTCATATAGATAAGTTTATAAGAGTCGAGAATTTTCATTATTCGCACAAGATAATTGCACTCATGCCTCATAACACAGACTGGCCATATTTAATTTTCTTAAAAAAATGCAAAATTGCCCCTATGAAAGCCAAGCTCTGCCATTGATGTATTTTTATCTTTTTTTTCTAAAAAAATTAAATAATGGAAAAAAAAAAACAGACATAGTGGATGAAAAATTATCAACTTAGTCCATAAAATTTTTTTTAATTTTTTTTTTAAAATAACTAAATCATAATTCAAAATCCACAAGAGAATTTTGGTCAATTTACCACAAAAATAAATGGATTGGGCTAATTATTAGACCAATATTAGAATCAAAGGTTGCATGGTAATTTTTCAAACAATGATGTGTGTATTTGTAATTATGTCAAACCTATTTAAATATATTGTTATTATTATGAACTTTTTGTTTATATCGATGTATTGTAACTTAAAGAACAAAATTTATTTGCATTACTAATGTACAACATTTAATATTTCCATTGACTTTCACAAAATTATAAAAGTTATGAAATAATCGGATCAAAAAAAAAAGTTACGAATTGTGATTTTAATTAATTAATTTAATTAAATTCGTACATTACATTACATTACACGGAACACATGCTAGTTAATTATACATTCATCAATTGTAGTTATAAATAAGTGAGACCTATAATTGGTATTAATCGGTATAAATGGAAATATCTGGAATATGTTTGATTTTGTGATAATCTTCTCCTTCTTCACCATCCACCACTCTTACCCTCTTGACGAACTCTTTTGGCATAGTTATACTCAGTGTTTTTAGAGTATTAATGAATTCCAATCCATCTGGAATCATCTTCAATTTACTGCATCCTTCAATAATTAGAGAAGAGAGATTCGGCATTGCTCCTTTCTCCACTCTCCACTCCACTAAATTCCGCAAACGATACAACAAAAGCGCTCTGAGTTGAGGAAATCCAGTTGCCTCACAAACCATCTCTCTGCCCACATATGCATCAAAATTCAATTCCAGCGATCGCAACATGGGAAGCTTCCCTAGTGTTAGCATTGGATCTTCCTCAATCCCTGAATCCCCAAGTTTCAATTCTATCACATTTTGATACACTTGAACTTCATAAGTCGGTAATTTGCGCACTAGCCAATTTTCAATACTTAAGTAATGTAGTGAGTGACACATCACCAACCTTTTGAGAAGAGTTGAGCCATCTTCCGAATCCATATTAAGATTCATGACAATTTCAAGTCGTACATCGCGAAATTGTTCTTGATGATTTAAGATGTGATCAACAATCATTGACAAACTTTTTTCATCATAAATTCTTCTTTCCAATACTCGGAGCTTCGGCAATTTAAGAAGATGAGTGATGTCAACCAAAGTGTTGAACCCAGTTATCATCTCCAACTCATTCAACCCTTCCAATTTCAATTTTTCACCTCCAACGCTCTTACTAAGATATCCCAAAAGTAGATGCCTTAAGCGCCTCATTTTGTATATGCAATTAGGTAATCTATCTGTATCTTTCACATTCAATGTCTGCAAACAAGGTAGCTTGCATATAGATGATGGCAATTCTTCCACACGACTATTTTCGAGACTCAATAGCTTCAACAGCTTCAATTTTTCGATTCCTTTGGGCAATTTCCGATTCTCAAATGTATAACCTTCCAATACTAAGACTTTGAGAGATTTGAAAATCCCAAACATAATGTAATTATACCATAATGTATCTCGCCAGCCTATTTTGAGGAATAGAAAAGATCTTATGTTCTTATTTTCCCCAATCCTGTAACTAAGATCGTTATCCACTCCCTCCATATGGATAGCCAATCTATTTGTTTTACAAATTGAAGACTCTTCTCCTCCCATCTTTTTATCTATAACCTCCAGAAATCCTTCTTTTTTTCCTTTTGACAAACACAGATCTCGTATCATATCATGAAGCCGGCATGACTTAAACCTATTATATACCGGCAACTCGTCTATTTCCACTTCAACCATACACCTATTTGCTAGCTCGAATAAATACCGTTCTGCCACATCTCTCAAACTTTCTCCTCTTCCCTTATCTTCGGAACAAATCATTCCTTCAGCCATCCATAGTAAATATAGTTTTTCTATATCTATTTCTTCATCCTCTTTAAAGCAAGCCAAATACAAAACACATGGTTTCAGATTGTAAGGGAGCACATTGTAACTCAAATCTAGTATTTGATTTACTCCTTTGTCATTCTCAGACTCTTCTCCTCCCATCTTTTTATCTATAACCTCCAGAAATCCTTCTTTTTTTCCTTTTGACAAACACAGATCTCGTATCATATCATGAAGCCGGCATGACTTAAACCTATTATATAGCGGCAACTCGTCTATTTCCACTTCAACCATACACCTATTTGCTAGCTCGAATAAATACCGTTCTGCCACATCTCTCAAACTTTCTCCTCTTCCCTTATCTTCGGAACAAATCATTCCTTCAGCCATCCATAGTAAATATAGTTTTTCTATATCTATTTCTTCATCTTCTTTAAAACAAGCCAAATAAAAAAACATGGTTTCAGATTGTAAGGGAGCACATTGTAACTCAAATCTAGTATTTGATTTACTCCTTTGTCATTCTCCAAACCTCTCCCATGTTGAAGGTACGAATCAAGATTTCTACACACATTTTTCCATTCTATTGATGCCTTTTCATGACGAAGAGTTCCTCCAACAACTGAAATGGGTAATGGTAAATAACCACATTTTTTTACTATTTTCCTTCCATATTCTTCCAACAACTTTATTTCAGTAGTAGGTATCTCTGAATACATAATCAATGAATGTCAGTTAATTCAAAATATTATAAAATTTGAATTTCTTATAAATATGTATAGTAATTAAAACAAATCAAAACAAGAGAATTTCGCCCTATACTTTCAACAAATAACAAATAGAAATAAAATCTGAAAGCATAACTTTATATTGCTGAATCCATTTCTTTGTATGAGTTTCTAAATGTTTGATTCCTTTTACGTTTTAAACAAATTTTGTATCAAGAAATAAATTTTAAATTGCTATTCAATAGCATTTTATACATATAGATCAACTTGAAATTTACATAAGAAAATTCAAACAATCTTGTCATCATGAAAACTATAAAAAAACATTAGACTTAACAAAATAATCTTTTTCGCTAAATATATACTATTAATGATATCTTTAGTATCATTACTCTTTTTTCTTTTGTCACTAACTAGAGAAAGAAGATTCAAAATCAATAAAATAAAACAAGAAATTTTACAAACTAACCTTGTGAATAGTTGTTTGGGAATGCTATCTTTTGAAGGAGCTCCCATCCTTCATCTTCATCCAAACACTTGAGATTGTGGACGTATCCTCTGGAAGCAATGTTTTGATTTCTTGTTGTGAGCAAAACTTTGCTATCTACCTCTCCAATGGGAAAGGCACGCCTTAAGCAATTCCAGTGATCAACTTCCCAAACGTCATCCAAAACTAGGAGACATTTTCTATCTCTTTGTACTTGGTACAACTTTCTGACCAATGTATCTTCATCTTGCTCTTCACTTTCATTCTGAAGAAGTTGCTTTAACAGTCGTTGGAAAATAGTTTTGGGTTGAAATTGCTGACTTACACAAACCCAAGCACGATATTTGAAGCACCGCTGCACGGCCTCCCCATTGTAAATTTTAGTAGCAAGAGTGGTCTTTCCCAATCCTCCCATGCCACATATGGAAATCACTCCATTTGATTTGTCATCAGTTGTCAGAATTGATTCTAAATGTTTAATATCCTCCTTCATTCCTACAAAATATTTTTCAACCTCATGCCCATACGTTCTTCTTGACCTATCGGTATCATCTACCAATCTTGATGAGTTGTCTCCTACACTCATAGACTCCGACTATTTGGTGAGGTCGGACATACGAGACTTGATATCTTTAATGTCTTCTCCGATTTGGTGCATTCTTGACCACTCGCTCAATATACAAGTGAATCTTTTGAGAACCTTTTTAAGGCCTTTTCCTTTTCTTCTGGACACCACTTCAATGACATATCTTTCTAGCACATTCGCAGCTTGAATGGACAAATCGCGAAGTTCAGCGATCCAATTCTAGACTGTCTGTGAATTGTACCGATCTTGCCTCCTATCAGCATCCTTCAAGAAACAGTGCATGATGTTGAGCTGCCTACGGACTTCCTCAACCTCACCGCCCACACTCAATAGAAACTTTGCTTCCTCAATCAATAAGTCCCGAAGTGTTTCAAGAGCAATTGTTGCAATAGAATCAACCATTTTACTTTGTATTTGGGTGATTTTCTGGATAAATGTGTTGGATCAGTAGTGGCTAATTGCAAAGTGAATGGATGTTATTGATCTCTTTAATTCACCAACTGCCTTCATTTTATATATGCGCATACCAACTTCTATCCCTACTTGACACAAATTCTACGCATGGTACAAATTCTTTTCTCCTCTTATCTTTTCTTGTAAATTGGAAGTTTTAGATTCTTTCTCCCATATTTCACACTTTCTTGATTCTCACTTTTAATTTAAGTTAAAGCAAAAGAATCGGCTACTCATAACACAAGTTCAAGAAATCCCTTTCAGATTTAATTTAAATTCTAATCCTAGGTACTAATTCTTTTCTCCTCTTTCATACAAATTTATTGATGGGTATAGACCCAATTCAAATATAATTTATATTCTTTAATGGATTTGGATTTGGACCTAGGTTTAGTAATATTTATTGGGTTTGAGTATGAGTCTGAGTAGGGTCTCACCCTATCCATTGACACCCCTATTCTATTAATGTATCCATATCAAATTAATAATTGGTTAACTATAATACTAATTGTAATTATATATATTTTTTTTATATTAATTATTGATTATTGCATAATATAATTATAATCAATTTATTAAAAAAATTTATGCTCGGGTTTTAATAATGATCAGTACCACGATCCACATTGATCCTTCAATCTATATTATATAAGTAACTCAAATGCTTTCTTGCCCCCCCCCCCAAAGAATAAGATGTGGATGCCAAAATGCACTCAAGTGTGAGGCACATGGACTACAATCAGTCTATGGGGAAAGTATCAGATGTTTCAATTGTTATGTATTTTTTATTCATTTAAAAGAATGTTAAATAAATCTATGAATTCGCATCCATCTTAAACATAAAAATTAGAAAATTAATAGCATAAGACGTACATGGCTCACCCTATTTGAGCTACATCCAACAAATAGAACGTTTACGACTTCGAAAAATGATGATGAGGAGTGTGCAAAATGACTTTCAGAAGTAATACAACTCTAGTCTAAAAAGTATAAGTCTTGGACTATTACATGATACTCAAATAGAGCACGATAACTTAAAGTACCTTATTAATAAGAAAAACTATATGATAATTTATATATAAAATCTGCAATACATGAATAGTTGTGATTGTTTGAAATCCAACATTCTTGTCCTATGCTACACATATTTAGAAGAGTACATAGCCTCCTTTGTGAGTACATCACAGGCAAAGGTCCATTCGATGGTTTGCTTGGCTTCTCTCTGGTGAAAATCTCTATGCTTTTCATAACTCAACTTTGCCAAATCAAATAACTCTTTTACGGTATGTTCTTGAACTGTGGATCCTGATCCAGCTTTATAACTCATGAATCTGCATCGTCGACTTTGTCTTATTGGGAGAAACTTGTGTGATTGTGAATGTGGCACTACAAACAAAAACACGATTTGGAATGGATATTTTGTAACGGGTATTTGAAAAATCCTTCAAACTTCTGTGTTCTTACCTGCTCTCACCTACTCTCTCCTGCTTCTAGCTAGCACCTCTGTATTGGTGGATGGGGACTCCTTAAAGTTGCCGACTGCAAAAGCATTTGCCAATCATTTTTTCATTAATCAAGAACGATAGTTGGGGGTTCGAAAACCATCAAATACCGTCCTAATCTCAACTATGAATGATACCGACAAAAGATCGGGGGATGTTGCTTTTCGAACTTCCCCGCACCTTATGAGAAATTAAAGACTTTGGGTTACGAGGGGAGTATGGTCACCACCAGGAGTGGAGCATGCGGCTTAATATGTTGTGTTCGTATCACTTTTAATTTTTTTTATCGTATATTTGTATTGTCAACATATAATTTGAAATATACAAATTTTGTTATTTTTTATTAGTTTTAGATATTATAATATTTTCTATGAAGGAAATAAAAAATAGTGCTCATGGCTTTTTCTAGTCTTACTTTCATAAACTTTATTTTAGAAGAAATTATATCATAGTAATAGAATAATATATTTTACATTGAATAAGAATATATATGTAGTATTTCAAACTTATAAAATAATTTTAATTTCTTAATATACAAAAATATGAAAATAGTCTATTGTTATTTTCAATTTTTTTCATGAATAAACTTAGTAAAGAATTTAATATTGAATTTTATCTGTATAAATTGTTTGCACTATTATAATAGTGCAAACAATTTATACAGATATAGATATTAAGGTGTATATATATATATGTACAATAAAACAAAAACATTAAATTTACCAAATTGAACTGCCATGCAAGTGCATGATTATGAGTTTCTTCTGCCACAGGAATAAATCAATCCACAGTTAATTATCATTATTCGAAAAAGATACTCCCCCGTAGTACATCCATATATATATGTAAAATTGGTGAAAGAAATTTACAGAGTGTAGCAAGACGAAAGCAACCAAAAGCTGGAACCTTTTACGCAACAACCAAACAAAATCACGCTGCAAATCCCGACACAAAAACTCAATTCATATACCATAAAGGTAAAACAGAGAGTAGAAAGTCAGCAAATTACATGCCACCGACGATCCAGCACCCAATTCTGAGAGCCATGACAGCAAGGTGAAGACCAAACACTTCGACACAGATAACACATCGTTTGACAGAAATAAAACCCAACAAGACCAACTATATAACTCAAAACTATATGACAAAGACAACACAAGTACTTTTGGTAGTAACAGAGGAGTTTGAGATCATGACAGCGGTACAAGATCCAACATCGCACAATTCACTTGGCACCTTTCTTGGCTGCTGCTTTGGTCACCTTAGCCCCTGAAGGCTCCTTCTTGTCGACGTTCTTGATAACACCAACAGCAACAGTTTGACGCATGTCCCTGACAGCAAATCGTCCTAGTGGTGGGTACTCGGAGAAAGTTTCAACAACCATAGGCTTGGTTGGAATCATCTTCACCATCCCAGCATCACCGTTCTTTAAGAATTTAGGTTCCTTCTCAAGCTCCTTACCAGATCGTCTGTCAATCTTGGTCAAGAGCTCAGCAAACTTGACAGCAATATGGGAAGTGTGGCAGTCGAGAACAGGGGCATAACCATTGCCAATCTGACCAGGGTGGTTCATGATGATGACCTGAGATGTGAAACTTGCAGCTTCCTTTGCGGGATCATCCTTCGAGTTAGATGCAACAAAACCACGCTTCAAATCTTTAACAGCAACGTTCTTGACATTGAAGCCAACATTATCACCAGGGAGAGCTTCTTGGAGGGCCTCATGGTGCATTTCAACAGACTTAACCTCAGTTGTGAGGCCAGTTGGAGCAAAGGTGACAAGCATACCAGGTTTGAGGATACCAGTTTCAACTCTCCCCACAGGGACAGTACCAATACCACCAATCTTGTACACATCCTGAAGTGGGAGACGAAGAGGCTTGTCTGACGGCCTCTTGGGCTCCTGGATCATGTCAAGAGCCTCAAGGAGAGTTGGACCTTTGTACCAGTCAAGGTTGGTTGACCTCTCAATCATATTGTCACCCTCAAATCCAGAGATAGGCACAAAAGGGATCTTGTCAGGGTTGTAACCAACCTTCTTCATATAGGAAGAGACTTCCTTAACAATTTCATCATACCTTGCCTTGGAGTATTTGGGAGTGGTAGCATCCATCTAAAATGGGATAATAAAGGTCAGTGTATAAGCACACACTAGAAGCACCCAACAATGATCTCAATGACATCTTAGCAACTTGACAATCTAAAGCATTTTTTGCACAAGAAATACGTAGTAAAAGTTTCAGCAAGACATATAGTACAAGTTACTTCAATTAAATCTTCCTCACAGAAAAAATCCATGGAAACCTGGGAATTTTATCTAAACAGCCTATTTGGTCAAAACACAGACTAAAAAGACAAAATAAAAAAATCTTGAAACAAAATTAGCCAATAAGGAATATCAAACATTTTCATTTCACTTAAAAAGCACAGACGATTGCTTTGGAGTCATAATATAAAAAGCAAAGAAAAATAATTAGCAGGCACACATAAACCTTGAATTGCAACTGTAATCAACTGATTATGATAAAGACCATCTAATAAATCAAGTTTATCAGGACTGACGGGGCTCGAACCCGTAGCTTCCACCCAAAAAAGGGTGGGCTCTGACCAATTGAACTACAATCCTGAATCGACACAATCTGTTGTCCATGATGAAGGATAACCCCTCTTCAATTTACCAGAATATCCTCAAGATCAAGATAGAAGTAAATGAAGGGGTACCACTTTCTTACAAACAGACAAACAGGCAAGCAAACAACAAGCATATTGCAGAACACATTAAAACAGCAAGTTCTATAATCAAGCAATTGTGTCACAACAATTATACCTTGTTGCAGCAGCAAATCATTTGCCTAACTCCCAGAGTGAAGGCCAAAAGCGCATGCTCACGGGTCTGCCCATCCTTAGAGATACCAGCTTCAAAACCACCCGTGGTCGAGTCAATAATAAGCACAGCACAGTCAGCTTGGGAAGTACCAGTAATCATGTTCTTAATAAAGTCACGATGTCCGGGAGCATCAATGACAGTGCAGTAGTACTTGGTGGTCTCAAACTTCCAGAGAGCAATATCAATTGTGATACCACGCTCACGCTCAGCCTTGAGCTTGTCGAGAACCCAGGCATATTTGAAAGACCTCTTGTTCATCTCAGCAGCCTCCTTTTCAAACCTCTCGATGACACGCTTGTCAATGCCTCCCAACTTGTAGATGAGATGACCAGTGGTAGTTGACTTCCCTGAGTCGACATGACCAATAACCACAATGTTGATGTGAACCTTCTCCTTACCCATATTTAGTTCTTACGAAATACTTAAACCTGCATCAGAAAAGACATCCGAATTTGAATAATTCAAAACACACAATCAAGAAACACAACCGTAAATCCCAAAATTATGGACCAGGAACTAAAAGCTGTACCGAACTGATAAACGAGACAATAGTTCATTCAAAATGATTTTAAAAGAACTTTCAATTTTAGCACAGATGACAAAACCAGATGAAAAATTTACAACACAATAACAAACTTTTGGGTTTGAAGCAAAACCTGCAGATTGTAATTACAAACATACAATAGCAACCAACTACTGGTTGTCTCAAATATAATTTACAAAATCAAGTAAAATCTTGATTCTTACAATCTCCTAATGAAATTACCAACTTTAAATGAATCACAATAATCATGTCGATCCAATAGTTAAACACGATATCTCACAAGAAAATCTACAACATCCAAATCATTCTCAACAGTCCCCAACCCACTGGAATTAACCCATAATTCACCAAAAATCTTCCCAAAACCATCGCAATTTGCAGAAAATTATATTAATATAAGCAGAAAAAGAAATCAAGCACAAGAAATTACATAAAATACAGGAATAATCCACAGATACACATGTCAAAAAGCAAGAGAATATTACCTCTTGGGAAGAACCAAGAAGACGGACTGCAATTGAGAGAAAGAGACTGTGTGAGCCCTGCGGAATGCGCCGTATTTATACAACGAAAACTAGGGTGTCCGGAAGATATTTGTCCGACATTACATTTGTACCCCTAAAACTAGATATGGAATGACAGTTTTGTCCTTCTCTAGCTTGGGGGCCAAGCAGACTTTAAAGTCAATGATGAACAAATTCTTAATTATATAATAAAATTATATTTATTACATTAACCATTTAATTTATGGATATAAATATTAAAATAGGGACTAAAAATTACTTGGCCTCCAAGAAGTCATTTAAGCTCTTTCAAAAAGTATTTATTAATTAGAGGCTCTTAATCTAAATTAAAATTAAAATTGATTTATATTATTTTATAATTGGTATAATTAAAACCAATATTTAATATTGAGTTTCGACTAAAAAGGGGTGTTTTTTTGGTAATCATATGATGAAATAACAGTGCAAAAAATTTAAATAAGAAAACTTACATAATTTAAGTGCTCAACAGTGTGTAAAAAAAATTTTATAACTAAAAAAAATTGTGCAAATGCTTCAACTTCAATTCATCAAAACTTTCGAAGCTTTACCCGTAAACAAATAAAAAAGAACTATTTATAGGGAAAAGGAAAATATTAAGTGTTCGGAATTTAAAATTTTATTTCACGACTTCATAGCATTCTTTCTTATTGAGGACTTGGTTGCAATCCTCCAGGTGTCTTATGATTTCAAACATTTGTCAATTAGTAATATCAGTCAAGGAAATTGAGAAGCGGCTCCGCAACTTTCTGTGGAAAGGAACATCGACTACCGGTTACCCTAAGGTTGTTTGGACACAAGTGTGTTGACCGATTGATGAGGGTGGCCAAAGACTTAAGGATCTTACTGGACTTAACTTTTCCCTTATGACTCGGCATATATGGAAGGTGGTCAATTCGAACCCTGACTCTATTTGGGTTTCATGGATGAACTCGATGCGACTGTGTAGTAAATCTATATGGACGGTTGACGCTATATCGGAAGCTTGGGGTTGGAGGAAGCTCCTTCGATTACAGAGTACGCAGTCGCATTTACATTATATGGTTGGAGATGGTGAAAGGATATCGCTATGGGACGATCCCTGGCATCCCTGGGGCCACTTATTCAGCATATCCCTCGCGGCCCCTCACTTACTCGCACGAGCAGAAATGATTTACTTCGAGTGGTCATCCAGGATGGGGAGTGACACTGGCCTAGGATGAGGAATGCTTGCATGTTCGATGTCACGCGGCTTTTACCTTCAATTAGAGGCGGTCGAGATTCTATTTCTCTTGATGGCGGTTCTTATGCCAATAAAAGCGTCTACGATATTTTTCGGCATCTAGGCCCGAAGGTAGGCTGGTTTTTACTGCTTATGGGCCCTTTTAAGATCCCTGGAACACTTTTATACTATGGTTAGTATTGCATGAGAGGCTCTCCACCATGAATTGGCCGTGGCTTCAACATCTCCATGGTGAGTATGTATTATGTTCCAGTGCCACCATTTAGACTCACCAGCACCTGTTCTTTTGTTGCCCTTATGTTAAACAGTGTCTTCAACTGTTGCGACGTGAGGTCTACTTTTCTTGGATCACTAGAGGATGGACCATTGATGTATTGATTGATGCACGAAGATGGAGGGGGAAACATGTTATCAATGTTGCCTATTGTAATCTTTTGGCATTCCATGTGTATCACATTTGGCAAAAACTGAATCGACGGAGGTATCAACAGCTGGTTCGCGATGCAGTGTCCCTTGCTCGGATTATTCTTGATGAGCTTAGACTCCGTGTACTTAGTGCTGAACTACCTCATAGCATTAGTACTATCGCCTTGGCAAATACCATGGCCTACTTAAATTTTCATTTGATGTGTAAACTCTGTACTTTTTCTTTACTTAATGAAATTTACCATTATCGGAAAAAAAAATTCTTTTCCTCATCCGTATTATTGTTCACGTCATTTTATTATTATTTAGGAGAAACGGTTTTCTTCAAATATTGATTCCAATATTTTATGATTTCCTCTCTGCTCTCCAAAAAATTTTCAAGTGTTTAACTTTTTGTTTGTCCTTTGAGGGCACTTCTAATTTCTTTGAATAATTGATCCAAAGGATCTTATTTAGTTATTTCCCCATAAGAGTCTTGAGATTCCTCTACTGAACAAAATAAGTTATTTTCTTCTTTTTTTAGAGGAAGTTTTCTTTGAAAATTCTATTCCTGAAAGGTTCTTTTTGAAATCTTTATACATTTGATCCAAATATTCTTCAATCATCAGTTCTTTAGAGATAATGCCTCTTTTATTTAGGATTCTTATATATATTTGCTCAAATGGACTAAAAGCTTGATTCGCCCCCTTCTCAGCAAGACTTATATACTCTTGGAGTTTTTCTGCCATTTCATCCAAAGTTTCCCGACCAAAGTAATTTTTTTTTTCCTGGATTGATTTGCATCAATTTGCTCAAAGTCTCGAGCAAGATCTCCTCATAATGCAAAAAATATTTTGTATCATAATTCCTACTTCTAGCAACCATTTTTAAATCCATGATAAAGATAAATTCCATTAAAAAGATAAAGAGAAGCAATTCATTCTCAAAATATTATCTTTGTCAACTTGAATGAGATAATTATTTCACCAGCCTTTTAACTGACCAGTAAAATATGCTATTATCATATTAGCGACAACTTTATCAAAATTATTATTTTCCTTACAAATAATACTTACATTATCATCCAATTTATAGTATTGTAAATTTATCTTTATGTACAACTATCAATATTTCATTCATAAATATATTTGCCATTATAGCTATTTGATTAATTA
This sequence comes from Sesamum indicum, assembly GCF_000512975.1. NCBI lineage: Eukaryota > Viridiplantae > Streptophyta > Magnoliopsida > Lamiales > Pedaliaceae > Sesamum > Sesamum indicum. The sequence goes on from NC_026154.1 coordinate 4,191,811, forward strand.
TTTTTTGTTCTTTATAAAGAACATCTCGGGTTGTAGGCCTAAGGTAATAAAATTTATTTGCATTGGCTTTCTAGCAAATTTTTCTAATTTAATTATTTTTCTAAGAATTTTTCTTTATAATTTCTGAAATTTATGTCACTATTTAGAGTACTTAATTTTAGATTTTTACATTTTTTATTGAGTAACTTTTCTAGTTCTCCTAATGGTTTTAAATTAAAACCTACAATATCTGGTGGCGATTGAATCGAGGGTCTACCTATAATTTCTTTACTTGTCCCATTAATTGATACTTTATTTGAATTGGTTTCTTGTTGTCAATTAATAATTTTATCAATTTTATTATTTAATTTTATAATTTGTTCTTCTATAATATTTAAATATAAAGATAGTTAAAATTAAGTATTAAAAATAATTTTTACAGATATTATTTATTTTTTCGATTTAAGATGATAAAAATAATTAATAAATATTAACATACGTATATTAAAAACTTAATTAAAAATAATGTTCGGTATTAAGTACAGTTTGGTAAATCAAACTAAAAATCGAAATCAAATTCAGTACTTTTATAAATAGAAAAACGGAATAATAAAATCAAATCAAAATTTTCAATTTACTTGTGGGCATATCAATTTTTCTGTTTCGGTTCAGTTAGCTCACATCGAATTGTGAATATTTTTAGATTAAAAAAAATTACAATTTTAAGTTTGATATTTTTCTAATATTGGATAAGGACAAAAGGAGGTAAAATTAGAAACAATCTGAACAAAAATTTTTGTTCCATAATTTTTCGACCTCAATTTAATTAGTGCAAAAATAATAAAATATATTTAAAAATATCAAATTACTCTTATTTGATCTAATTAAAGCTCGTCTGAGTTCAAGTAAATCAATAATTAAACAAACTTCAAATGCAATTATTCAAGTTCGATAATAATTTAAACGAAATTGAAAAATACTGCAATCCACTCAAATCAATCATTTGCAGCCCTAATTCTCTGCTTTCTTCTGACAGACTCAAACTCGCCCTGCAGCCCTTTCCATCCAGCCCACACTTCTCCTGAAATCATTCACAATGTTTGGTTTTGTGTTTTGGCCCATTTTAGAGATGGGCCAAATTTGTGTTTTGCACACCTCCACTAGGTGTGCAATTGTAATTTAATTTTTTTTATTATTTTTTTTCTTCTCTTAACATAAATATATATATTATATTTCACTAACAAACAAAATACTATATATACATACACATATATTTATTAAAAGACATGATTTGACAATGAACAATAACTCATGTCTCCCAAATCATAACATCAAACCTACACCACTTATTTTATATTATTTTATATTATATCAAAACAGAAATCCAAACATACCATCTATCTCAAAACACATACTTACTTATCTCTATTTTTCTCTCTATATCTCCAAAACACAAAAATAAAAACATCCAAAACATTAATCCAAACATAGTGATTATGTTTGGCTTCATTTTTGGGCCATCTCCGAACCGAAGCAATGTTTGGCATTCAATATTTTGTCAATTTTTGTCTCCTTTCTAGGTATTTTGTAACAGTGAGTGGGGGACAAAACTAAAATTTCTCTCTCTTCATTTACAAATAAACTATATACATTTTTATACATATATATATAAATATATATAAAAAAAGACATGATTTGACAATAAACAATACTTTTTGTCTCCTCACTACCCAACATCAAATATACCAAACTTATTTTATATTATCTCCAAAAACAAATCCAAACATACACACTATCTCGAACTTATTTTTATTTATTTTTGTTTTCCTCTCTCTATCTCCACAAAATACCCAAAAACAAGTTAAAAACAAAACCAAACATTATGTTTGCTTTTATCTAAATCCTGATCATTCTGCCTAGTAACTAGACTCACAAATTCTAATCTTTGAAATTCAATTAAAATCATACATGCGCTCGAAAACTAAGTCTAAAATCATTGTGCTTGATCGTGATCTTCATAGGCAAGTTGTTCATTGAATATGGAATTGGGGGAAAAATATGTAAAAAAAGATTTCAAATGATTTTATATCAGAACTTCTTTAAATCCATTAATATTCAATATAACACAGTTTAAATTTAGGGTCAAGGATTTAAATTTTTTTAAATTTAGAATTATTCAAACAAATTCAAAGAATTTGTTAATAGGTATTTGAAATCAATTATTAAAAAATATTCATTTCAAATGTAATTTTAAGTTCTTTTTTATACGAAGTAATTTAAAATTAATTCCCTAAATCCTTATTTCGATAACTATGGATTGGAATTCAGATGGTATTTGACTAAACTCATTCGAAACATCTTATAAGCTCTTATTTATTATAAATTAATATAAGAGTTTAAAGATATTCAATTTTATTTAAAAAAAAAGTTCGTAAAATATTTAAATAAAATAAAATATTAGACTATTGGCCCTAATAAGCTCCGTATATTATAATGATAACAAAAATGTCCATCAAACTATTAGAATTATATTACTATAATTTTAACATATTTGTCTATCTAAAAACATTAAAATCTTATAATTAAAATAGTGAAAATATTTTTGTCTTTCGGGTGTTAAGACCTAAAAATTTAAAAATTTTATATAGTAAAAGTGGGGTTCAACCTATTTTTTACGGAATTTATAAGCTTATTAAATATTTAATTTTAAAATTTAATAATTTCTTTTAAAAAATTATAATTTTTTTTTTCGAAATTTATAAACTCTCAAATATATTTTAAAAAAACCAAACACTCTTTAGATACTAAAAGAATCCATTGGCCATACATTTATCAGAAAATTAGGAACCGTTGGATCTGTAGAATTTGATCAGATCTAACTGTTATAATATATTCTGATTAATAAATACATTTTCTTTAATTGAGGAAATTAATAAACCACCACCCTCAAATCTAAAAAAGACCCCTACTCTCCCTCCCCCCTCCTCTCTCTCTCTCTCCCCCCGCCGCCTCCACCGTCTCACTGGTGGCGCCGCTCCGCCCTACTCGGTCTCCGCTGTATTGTACGCTGTTTACTTCAGCCACTAGCTTGTTGGCGTACGTTATTTGATCCGGGGACCGGTAAACGAGATTGGGCCTGATACGGTCCTCTTCTATTCGAGGGATCTGACTAGAAGCACTGGCTCATTAAGGATTACAGTCGTACTTGCGTGCAGATGATCGAAACATACGTCAGTACAGCTGCCCAAGTCTTCGCAGGTCAGTAAACCCTAACCCCAACTCACAGTTATGGACGAGTGTTGAATCTTTGGATTCGGAAAAAACTTTATGGACATGCTCCGTCTTAAGTTTGCTTAGAAAAGATCGTTTCTCTCTATTTTAAATTTTTTGTCTGGTTGGTAGTAACGTATAATTGTATATAATTTGTATGTTATCGCATAGATAAATGTCATACTGGTAGATGATACGCACTCAATTTTAAGGAGTGGATATTTCTTTGAGGAAAACTGGACAATTTTTTTGGTCTTTTTTCCTACTGTTCAGTACTGTGTTTTATTGAGTTCTGTTGTTTACTTGTGTCAGTATGTGTTGGTTGATTCCTGCTATATGGTAGTGTATCCTGTGTTCAATAAGAACTGAGAAGTAAGAAGCGGGTAGACCTTAAGCACAGACATACGTTCTGTGTGCTTGTTTTTCTAGTTTGACAGTCACTTTTAATGTTTGTGTTTTAACTTACCACAATTTCACCGGGGACCTCCCTTCAGAAAATTAGGTGATTGAATCTCCACAAATAACGTGTTCACTGTATTCTGGATAACAAATCAATAAATGGTGCACAGACACTTAGCATAGGACTGTACCTGACCCAAGACCCAGTGAGCCTCAGATTTTGTTGCCATCAGTCTGGGCATTTCAGACGAAACCTCATCGCCTTAGCCATTGGCATGCCTTTTGGTTGCTGCAAAGGTGATGAATTGTTATTTGCTACTATCCATGGTGTGAATTTGCACGTTGAATATGGATTAGTATACAGTTGATCTGAATAAGGGTGCAGGAATTCTAGAAACGAATGCTTATGAAGATTACAATAACATGAACAGTATATTTTTATGGAAGGATTCTAAGAGTTAATCCTCTTCCTAAAACATTTAAAGTAAAAGTTAAAGATTAATAGAAAGAATAGATTTTTTATATCTAATTAAAAGTAAATTGAATGAATTGAATACATGCTATAACTGGAGGTGGGATGGTAGCAAAGAGCGGCAGAAAGAGACCTAGATCTGGGAGCTCAATGTGGCTGCTATATTCAATCTCTTCTAGCATAATTTGTTTAAGACTTTCTTGGTTGTCAAAAACTGTGGATACCTATTATATCCACACCTGCACTATTCTAGATCTGATTCTGATATGTCATATTCTACATTGAATTGAAATAAGCATGCAAAGAATGTGAAATGAACACCACAAAAGTTTTTTCTTGTATATGTTTGATTTTTAAAATTTATGAGCATTTTTAAATAGTGTAACTTTTTTAAGCATTATTCTTCATGTTTTCTTCTAGGCAATGTTAACCTTGAGGCTGCTGCAAATTGGATAGTTAAACATGAGAATGAACCAGATATTGACCAAATGCCATTGGTATGAGTTTTGTTTTTCTTGTACATAGATTATTGACATCTTATATCTCTTCTAGTGATCTCTCCCAGTGTCCAACATTCTCTCACATACATATCCACACTCATATTGACAACCTCTATGATTTGCTAAAAAGAAGGATATTTAAAATCTATTGGCCACTGACTGCAGTGAATTTCATTCATCATAAAAAAATTTGAAAGTGATTCGATGTCTTTAATGGGCATTGCTAACACCAATCCTAAAAACTCACTGATTGAAACGGGCTTAAGGAGGCCCAGGACGTTGACACCTATAATCTGATCTGTTGATGTAGGTTTGCTATTTGTTTGGACTTAATTGTTCAGCAGCAATATCTTATGACTCTAATTTGGAGTATCCGTTGGTAACGGCTGGTCAGATCTAGACTGATGATGTTTATCTAGATCTGAAGCCAATCCAATTGTATGTATGATTTTGTATGCTAAATCTATATCTAGTTCTCTACAGGTCTGGGAACTCGGTGTGCAGTCTTGTTACACATCTTTTGTACCAAAGAAAAGATAAATTAACTTGCTACCATGTAATCTATGATCTGTTCAAATCAAAAGATTAATAGTTTGTATGTTATCTAGATATCCTGCTATATCACTAAATCTGAATACTTAAAACAATGATTGATTGGAAACTCAAGTCAGTAAATGTTGAGACTCATTGGGTGGGAAATGGACAAATTCTGGTTTTGGCAGCTGATCCCCTTTTTGTTGTTTGGTGGAAGGACATTTTCTGCTATTTATAAAATTTCACATGATGTCTTGTGCGGTGTTGTGCCATGCAGAGTCATTCCTATTATGATGATGTGCCTCTCAGCAGCAATGCAACGTGGTTGTTGCTTTATTTGGACCTCTGAACTGAATACTTTACATTTTAGTAAATTTGTGTCTCACTGAATATGTTAGTATCTTATTTTTGGACTGGTTGGGGCATAAATCTCATTGTACCCATACTTATGCTTAGGTACATGTCAGTTCGGAAACACCCGAGGCTCCAAAGACATCTATCGCACAAGAAGAGGTTAAGCAGAAAGAACAAGAATTAAGGTAAGTAGGTAACCTCGTCAGTTTTGAATTTTGTTGTGGATTCAATTTCTGTGCTCTTTTGCTCATTGCGAAATCAGTCCATGTAATTGTTAATATCACAGCAAATTTGTTTGGATTATCATGCACTGGCAATTGGTAAAATTATGTCCCAGATTGCTGTTTGGTGTTTATTACAATAAGTCTTACATGGTTCACAACAAAATCTTCATCACCATGGTGGTAATCATGAAATTCTTTTGGAATTTAGTTTACTAATTATTGGAATTCCGAAAACGTCTTGTGGCTCTCCTATTTGCTGGATGATGTTCTCTTGTTTCATGGCGAGTCATAATTTGTGAAGATATTTATTTCATTGTTTATGTGCTTCTAGTTCTTAAATTCTTTTAATTATATCACTTTGGAATTATCAGGGAACACTGCGAAAAGATAGAGGAGGACAAACAAACAGTAAAGGAAAGGGAGAAGGTAGGTCTTGTTTCAGATAGTTATATGTTTAGTTTTATCGAACAAATTATGGAGATTGGGGATCGATGCAGTAATGTACAATTTTTCTTCTATATATTTTGTGCTTTGGTTCCCCGTGTATGCCTGGCATGCTGATACAGTATTACATACAAGTTGTTATCCATATGCAGCCATAATTCAGAAACTATATATTTATGTTCTAGTGTTCTGTTTCTGCAATATGGATTGTTTTGCTAAATATCATACCAAATAGTCTAGGCAATTCTGTAGGACATGGCGGCACAAGCAGTTTCTAATTCTATACAATGAGAACTGTCTGTAACAAGTGGCGTGATGCATTTTCTTACAAAATACTAATTTTATTGTAATAACATTTCATGTGCTGATGTTTAATAGTTTCTGCTATGTTCATTAATTGATGTACTGCATTATTTGATGGTATAATTTTTGTGCTTTACAAGCTTATTTTAATTATTATCGGAAAAAAACTAGAAAGAAGAAGATTGTAGAGAGGAGGGGGGACAAGTAAAAGGAAAGTAAAATGAAAAAGAAGTGGAATAATAGGGACATGCATAGTATCGCAAATAAAGTAGAAAGAAGAGCAAGGTTGCAGAGAGAAGGAGGGTTATGCAAACGAAAAGAAAATTGGAAAGAAAAAAGGTGAGAATAACTGAGACATGTCTATTTATGATGAAGAGAGTTAACTGACCAGACCAGAATGTGGGAGGATACTAATTAGTCTCTCCTCATTTCTAAACGAGTACAGATTATTTCTCTATTTTAGACTCATACTGAACAGTTTGTTCTGTGGCACTTCTTGAGTTGTTCAATATTGAATTTCGTGTGGAATGTTGATGAGGAATGACACTATAGATTCATGCTGGACAAGCAATAGTCAATACTCAAACTTGATACCTCTAGAAAATTTTGAATATTTAAGGCTTGTCCTTCAGATACTTTGATGTCTGAACAGCAGTAGTTTGCTTGAATTAGTGATTGTCTTGTTCTCTAATATTTGGTTTTCATGCTGTTTTATAAATTTCAATGTGATTATGGTTTTGATTTAATTGGATGTTTGCAGGCAATAATGGGGAAAAAGGTGAAGAAGAAAACGAGAAGTGGTCAGAAAGAGAAACAGGGGCCATCTACATCTCCTAGAACTGTTTCTAAACAAGGCACGAGCAATGCTGAAACCCCTGATGATGGAGTTGCAGGTATTAAAGATAGAGGACTATGTTCCCATCTTGATAGAGGAATTAATTTGGAGAAACTGTCTGCCAAACTTAGGTCTTCAGAATCTCTTATATGTGAAGATTGTCGGGGAAGTGTTGTTGATAGACGAGCAAAGAAGGGAAAGGGTAAACATGGGAAAAAAGGGGGGACAAATTCAAAGCCAGAGTCAAAAGCAATTTGGATTTGCCTGGAATGTGGGCATTTCTCATGTGGAGGTGTTGGATTACCAACTACTCCTCAGAGCCATGCTGTTCGGCATGCAAAACAGAATCATCATCCGTTAGTGCTCCATTATGAAAACCATCAACAACTTTGGTGTTTTCCTTGCAA
>NC_026154.1:4199541-4239325 GCF_000512975.1 Sesamum indicum
AGAAGACAACAAACACAAAGAGGTTTTAAATGAGGTTGTGAAATTGCTTAAAGGGCGACCTGGTGAAGGATCCACTGTAGATGTTGAGGATGTTTGGTTTGGAAGTGGTAGTGTGACTACTGCAATAAAATCAGATTACTCTGCTAGCATTGGTGCAGATGGAAGGGCTGGCTATTCCATAAGAGGGTTAGTTAATTTGGGGAATACCTGTTTCTTTAATTCAATAATGCAAAATCTATTAGCTATAACTAGCTTGCGTGATTATTTCTTTAAATTAGACGAGTCTGTTGGTTCTTTAACTGCTGCTCTGAGAAAGCTTTTCCTTGAAACCAGCGGTGAAGCTGGCTTAAAAAGTGTGATTAATCCTAGATCTTTATTCGGTAGTCTTTGTACCAAGGCACCCCAGTTCAGGGGATATCAGCAACATGATAGTCATGAGTTGCTCAGATGTTTGCTTGATGGTTTGTCAACTGAAGAGTTGAGTGCAAGAAAGCATGCCAAATCTCCTCAGGCTTCAATTGCAGATCCCACATTTGTGGATACCATTTTTGGTGGAAGGCTTTCTAGTACTGTTAGTTGTTTAGAATGTGGGCACTCGTCAACAATTTATGAACCGTTTTTGGATCTCTCATTGCCAGTTCCTACCAAGAAGCCTCCAGCAAGACGGGCCCAACCTGTCACTCGAGGCAAGAAACCAAAAATGCCTCTAAAGAAAAGTGGAAGAAATCCCTCCAAAAATAGCAGAGAAGCATGTAGTATACCAGGACAAGGTGTTTCTAACCAATCAACTGGTGGAAACTCTTTAGGTGAAATGCAGTCTATAGCACCACCAGCAGAGCAGTCGGTGCTTGCTTTGGGTGATTCTGCATTATCAGATCCCACTAATCCAAACACTATAGCTCTGGATATGGGTTTTACTGCTCAAGACCTTTCAGCTATTCAGAACCCCCAAGCAGTTCAGAATGGAGAGCAGTCAAGCCCTTTAGATAATTTTACATGGTTGGATTACCTTGATCCAAGTCCAGACTCGCATGATATTGCTATAACTTCGGAAACTGATGAAATTGCAGCAATCCAGGGTTTTGCAAATGAAGATATTCTCCAAAACGATGCCTCATTGTCTATCACTATGGACTCTAGTATTGAGAGTACTCCAGCAAATGCAGTTTCGGCAACCGCCTTGGATATTGCTGAAAATTTAAATTCCCTTGAACCAGGTGCATTAGCACAACAACAAAATGCTTTTTCCCAATTTGAGGACAAGCAAAATGTTGAAGAACAACTGGATGAGAGACTCTCCCCTGATGTTTCAGTTACCGTTGGTGAGTATGACACTGATATAGGTCATAGCTCTGATAATCCAGTTTGCTCCAAAGATTCAAGTACTTCAGGGAGGGATAATGAAAATCCTTTACAGGTTCAGGACTCTGAGGTTATTTTGCTTCCCTATAAAGAGGACTATTCATCTAATGTTGAGTTAATGAGAGCAGAAATTGATGTCTCGCCAGCAGTACTTGCTGATGAACAAAGTTCCTTAGATTTTGATGGATTTGGAGATTTGTTTAATGAACCAGAGGTTTCAGTGCAGCATAAGCCTTCAAACCATCCTGTTTCTGAGGCAAGCGATATCGCTAAAAATGGAGTTATGGGGAATAGCAGTGAGTCTGATCCAGATGAGGTTGATAATGCGGATGCTCCGGTGTCTGTTGAGAGTTGTTTGGCTTTCTTCATGAAGCCAGAGCTTCTTTCCAAGGATGAACATGCTTGGCAATGTGATAATTGTTCAAAAGTTTTGCGAGAGCAAAGAATTAGATTGAGATGGAAATCTCAAATGCCTATATCAGAAGTAATGCCAAATGGTTATGAGAATGGAAATCCAAGTGGTCTACTGGATGTTGGAAAGACTTGCAACAAAGTGATAAGTAGGACTGGAGATGTGGAAGAATACGTTAGCGACCCTTCTGATGGCAGGTCAGTGCCACAGAACAGGGAGATTTATGTAAATGGGAAATGCATGCTTGAGAAGGATCTGGATCCGGAGAATGAGATAAATGTGATTGATTTCCAGTCAGAAATCACAGAACCTCAGGTGGTAACTCCATGTCATGGTCAGTTAGAAAGTTCAAGTTCCAGTAATCAAAATCTTAATCCTTGCCTTGGGAAATGCGATTCTGATAATGGATTTACAGAAAGTGATATACTGTCAGCCAAATGTGAATCAGAAGTAGGCGAGCAAGAGGAGGTGAACTCGGAGAATGTGAAAGTGAAGAGGGATGCGACTAAGAGCATACTGATCAACAAGGCTCCTTCTATCTTAACAATCCATCTAAAGAGGTTCAGTCAAGATGCTCGAGGGCGATTGAGTAAATTGAATGGCCATGTGAACTTTAAAGAGACAATTGATCTGAAACCGTACATGGATCCCAGGTTCAATTTCACTTTGACGTCTTGTTCTCTTCTGCATATTAGTTATTAGGTGTTACTCATGATTTTTGCTATAGTAATGCTGGTATAATTATTCATTTTTATAGTTCCATTGCTCTTCTGTGCAATATGGTTGCTACAACTGTTACTTAAGCATTTACCTTTTTTTTCTCTTTGCTCTTTCAACTAACTTTTATGTAAACAAGGGAGCTAATAGCTTTTTATAACTGGATATTTGGACGGGATCTTTTTTTCTGTAATGGTTCAATTTTCCTCTTCCAAAGCATTAAAACCTGTTGTCAGCTCCTAGCTGGAGGTTTTTTCTTACCAAAGCCTTTATAGTTAACCTCTTTATTTAGTGTACAAACCTGGGACTTGCTTGCTAAGTATGCATAAAGAAGTGTGCTGCACCTGCTTGTCATGGTAAGGCTGTTACTGGGGAATCAGCAACTGTTTTTTCTTGTTCTGAATTTGGGACCAATAGTTCGCAGTTTTTGGCTTCTTATCTTCCCTAGGCGGCTAGGCCTTACATCTTATCCATTATCTTTTTTATCCTCTTATTTAGTAATTTGGGGTGCAGTATATCTGTGAATGATTTGTCAAACTATAACAAATTGTTTCTACTGAAAAAGGTTTAATATACAGATGGCGAAGTCAATCATCTATACATTGTAATTCTGATAACCACGAGGGGCCTAGGGCTAAACACTGAGTTAAGTCTGTAGTATGCAGAACTTGACAGTCTAGAGAAACTTTTGGTCACCTAAAGTATGTACACTCATATTTTCTGAGGTGATGCATGAGCTTGGTTATTTTAGCATATATAAATCAGAATGATTAGAGTTATTATATCGTTGAATACAACCTCAATCACTATGATGCCACCAACTGCACCACTTGCTATGAATTTATGAGTTTGAGCTTCAGTGAAGGTGACAGCTACTTCCAATGCCTTATTACAAAGATCATAGTTGGTTGTTCAGAAAGTGTGATATTATTTTGATAAAAGTGTGTTACGTGAAGTAGAGAATTGATGGTTTGCAAATGAACCGGACATCTGAATTTCGCGCCTTCTTGCATCAAACAATCATTTAGCTGGAAATTATAAGCTTTCCTTAAACAATTATGATGGAATGACAAATGAAAGAAAGAAGGTTGACTTTTGCAAATTCCACTTCTTTAGGTACAAGTAAATGGATGTTGAAATTGAAGTTGGCTATTGCTGTTTCAACACCTCAGCACCACCTAGGGACCTAGCTGAAAATCCTATACCTTATCTCTAGTGTCTTTAAATTTGCAGGAAATTCTGTCTTAAATCCTTGGTTCCAGTTCTGTGTCATGTCTGATATTCTGCACTATTTTCTCTGCAGGTGCACTGAGAAGGATACGTTCATATACCGTCTAGTCGGAGTGGTGGAGCATACAGGATCCATGAGGGGTGGGCATTATATTGCATACGTGAGAGGTACTAAAAACTTTGGGAAATGCGTTTGGTATCATGCCAGTGACGCATATGTCCGCGAGGCTTCTTTAGAGGAAGTCCTGAGAAGTGAAGCCTATGTTTTGTTCTACGAAGGGACTTGAGGTTGGTCGCATTTTGTTTTTTGATCTATTTTTCTTCTCACATTGAGAGAGGGAGAGAGAGAGAGAGAGAGAGAGAGAGAGATTAAAATACACAATTTTTGAGGTGCACTGAGCGCCAAATGTGTAATTTAACTCGGGTGTTACCTCCCCTATAAATCTGCTCTTTGGACCTTTTATAAGGTTCTTAATAATATTCAGTATTCGCATTAAGAATGATATTTGAGCAAGCGATTCTTTACTTTCTCTGTGTGCTTCTTCTATTTATTAACTATTCTTTTATCTTTCGGTTAGTTACATTTTCCTTCCGCTCCTGATAAGAACATTTGATGTTTTTTTAAAAAAAGCCTAATTAATTTGCAAGACAAATGAATCTGTTAGTGGGAGTGATTTATTGAACTCAGAACTTGGTCCGGTTGCTAACAGGCTTCAAAGAGACCCACTGGAAATAAGCTGTGAATTCTAATTAAATAAAAAATAACGAATAACTTAAATATATAAGAATAGAAATTATACACGTAGGCTTGATGAATTTTAATTTGAAGATTGGATTTGGAGAAAATTTCAAATGATCCGTTTCCAAAACAACTTAAAATCATCAATATTTAATAAAATATATTTAAAATTAAAAGCAAATAATTTGAATTTAGAATTATTGAAACAAATTGAAGAATTTTGCTAGTAGGACTTAGAATCCTTCAATTAAAACATAATATAATTTGTATTCGCAAACTTGCATCTAGTGGCTTAGTCTGTCTTATTGCGAATGAGAATGAGGGGTCTTAGAGGTGAAGACATGGATCACACTATAGGTACACTTCATAGCCAACTTTTGTAGTTTGGTTTGAGCATTATTTTCTGTAAATCTCAGACCCCCGTCCCTTTTGTTCTCCAATTGCTTACTTATGGGACTCTCTCAGCAAGAACCAAAAAGTGCAATAATCGCAATTTAATTGTTTTCTTCTTTCCTGCGCTGCAGAGCATCAATAAAAGACATTGGAACCCCAACACTCTCCCCTTCGGAACACAAACAAGTGCACAACTCGCACACAGAATGTTCAGCTGTAAGCCGATATATCATATTGGTCATTACGATATTTGGCTCAAGAACCACAATTTGCACAACTCGCACACAGAATGTTCAGCTGTAAGCTGATATGTCATATTGGTCATTACTATCTTTGGCTCAAGAACCACGGAGATAGAAGAACTCTTCAGAAAAGCGAACAAAAGATTTAAAAAAAAAAAAAAGAGAGCAATGGAAATACACACTCCATTAACCCTGAGAACGTACTGATTTGAAAAAAATTACCATACAAACTAACAAATTCTGCTCGTTCACTATATCTTTAGATCCAGCCAGCTGTGACTAATTATATATGAAAAGAAACCAATAATTCCTGGACATCTATGCAGATAGAATTTCAGGAGAATTCAAGAAAAGCAACCAAGAAATGCAAAAAAAGGGCCCAAAAATAATTAAAAAAACATAGTACTTTTCATCAGACTAATCCCAACACGAAAAATTACTAGGAAACACTAGATGTTGCCTCTTGAAGAAATAATAAATAAAAGTTTCTTACAGCTACACAAAGGAAAAAGTGCTGAAAGTTGTGAACTAACATAATCGGGTGCTGGTTCTCCAGTCAACAATTTGCGTGCAAGCTGGCCAAGCTTTTCCAGATGCCCCACGGCATGAAATTTAACATTCTCAGGCCTGCATGCATTCTACGTGCAGACAAGCTCAGAATGTCCTGCACAGTCTTCAAACATATCATCAGTGACTTAGCAGACTGCTGAATCCATTCAATGGCTTGTACCACACACACAACGCTTTACTGCTTCATAGCCAACTTGATATAAAGAAATCACTATAGACGCCTGAAAATATAGAAATATTTTAAATCAATCAACATACACCATAAAAAATTAGAAACAACAGAAATACACAGGCATCATATACTACAAGGAACCAAATAAACCAGACATCTCATCAATGACTATGAGACACATCAACGACTTGAGACAGGCACACAAACTTCTAGCATCAGTTGCATAAGAGTTACTTTTACTTATTTCCCAGCATCAATAGCTAAAATAGCAACTCTTTTTCCTCCCTGTTTAATTTTAAAGACCATCCACATTTACCAAACTTCCCATTTTGGGAAGAAAATAATAGAATTGGTAAAAGATCTAACCATCCATATATATATTTGCTCACTAAGATTACCCTTGACAAGATTTAAAACTTAAAAAGGAAGAGGAAAATGTAATGAAATGCCGGTAGAAAAATACAAAAGTTTTATGGAACAAATTAGTCATTCCAGGCAAGAAAGTTGAGGGAGAGAGTTGATATAGAACTTCAGAGGATAGGGAAAAGAAAAAAAGGAGAAAAGAAGAGAACTGAGTTCATATTAAGAACTCAGTCCAAGATCAGACACTTTCTGTACTTGGCCAAAATTGACCCTTGCATCTAATCATTTTGAAGTTTTTAGAGCAAAGAAACAGTACAACTACAACCCTTGACAAATGCTCCTATTTGATAGAGGATATCTTGACTTCTATAAAATAAGAAAAGTCAACGTACTCTTTTCTTTTCTAGCAGAATTACCCTCTCTATAAGCATTAATGATTATATAAATTTGAAAAGTTATATATCTTTGATCAATAATATTATATTATAGTTGCATAATAACAATAAGATGAAATGTACAATGCCAAAACTGTAAGAATCAATTTGTACCTTACCAAATCTGAAAACCTAATTAATTAAATTAATGAGGCCTACAACTAGCGATTAAATCAATCAATTGTTTACTTCTAGAAACAAGACAAAAAATTTGACACAAGAAGAAATTAAGACATCCTTTGGCCCATAATTGGCAATTAAATCAATTATTTGTGTATTGTCAGAAACAAGACAAGGAATATGGAATAAAAGAAATGGAAACATCCTTTTAGGAGACTGTCAAAGCACCAATCTAGCATGACAAAAATCTAAAGTTAAAAAGGGGACCAATGGACTAAAAAAACCTCTATTTAACATCAATAGAAATCTCACCTATTTTAAGTCAGAAAGGAGCCTCAAGTGATTCATCCCAAACATCCGCACTGCCATTAGAAGCATCTTCTGTATCTTCCTCCATAGAAAGCCTAATGTATTCTCTATGTGCAAAGCGATCCCACTCAGTCAAATGTGGGTTCTCACGCTCCTGTCCAGGTATTAAAGTGTGAAAAAAGAATAAACCTTGAAACTCTGTTGGAGCATATTATAAACAGCAATTTCATCAAACATCCACTAAGGAATACCAAAGTTGCATCAACTTTACCTGGCGAATTAGGAAGGGATCACGAGTCTCAAAAGCCATGAATTTGTTTAGGTTAAAAAGGATATTAAAAACACTGCCTGAAAGTTTGCTTCCTTTTAAATCATGTAATGTAAAATAGCTCTCATCCTGCACAAGAAATAATGTGATTTCAAGCACTGTTATGATAGGTCGATTCCAATATTCCACAGAGACACCAACTCAAACATATATAGAACCTAACACAGACAATAGAACACAATCAATTTCAACCATAAAATTCCAAAAGTAGTATGGTTCAGTTCTCTGAACCATCACTAAACCTTTTCACATTTAGAGCTTTCAAGTTCAACATATCAAATTTAACAAAAGACGAATTTCCAGCTGAATATATAACCCTTTACGAGTAAAACTTGAGCCCTGTGTCTCTGTTGGAAAAGGTAAAAAAATACCAGCAGATAAAAAAAATCCGGCCACAATATGTGCAATGTTCTTTTCTTATTAAACAATTTTATCTTTGAATATATAGATACCACCTCTAACTAACACAAGAAGGACCTTTAAAAACCACGTTACAACTGGATAACAAATGTGAAGGGGAATAACTATGGTTGTCGAAAAATGAACAAGAGAAGATCATTGGGATTTATAGACTCCATAAATCAACAGCAAACAAAGGCATGGGCTGGACCAGAAGCATTAAAAGGACTTCGAGTGGCATGATTTATTTCAGAGAAAGAAGAGAAAGCAAATAGGTGGAGAGCCAACAGAAATCCTCCAAACACATAAAGCATACCAAGGATATAAGAAACAAAAACAATTGAGTGAATACAATCGACTGGAAGTTCACCTCTGGGTGAATCATATCAACTATCTGACACAAAATGTCCTCAAAAAGCACAGGCTCTTGTGCCATGCATTCCATTCTGTGCAACTGCTCCTCATAAAAGAATTGCATTTCATTCCTTGTAATAACTCCATTTCCATCTAAATCTATGCACTTGAACCTGAGAAAAGCATTAATATTTAGAATGTAGAAGAGTACATGAAATAATAAGAAAAAAAGAAAACAAAGTGGCCACAGTGGACTCAACAAATAACTCAAAGTAAAAGAGGAAACAGACAAAATGAAGTGCCTGCTAACAAGCATATTAGAAAGGATAACAAAGAATCAAAATCTTTTTGGGCCACTAGTGAAAGGGCTGAGTTGTGACCCACTCTGATCACTACCAACCCTGCAAGCCACATGACAAGACATTGTTACAAGAATCAGGCTCCATTCCCTGATTAACCTCTTTTCCTACATTATGGAGGCCACACCTTCAGCAAAGGATAGACACAAACCTTGCGAATGATATTATGAAAAAAAGCCTTCGATATACAAAGTCAAGATTGATAACTACTTCTGTTGATTTTAACTTGATACATACCAATACTCAAGACTAGGCTCAGATGATTTATCCTCCTCTGACAATATGAAGTAAACAAAATCTTCATAGCCCATCTTTCCTTCAACCTTACTGGTGAACTTTCTGGGAACCTTGGAGAATTCAAATATGCAATACTTAGAAAGATGTCAAAGCATCCTAAGAAATAGGTCAATCTTTCCGTAATAAAGCAGGCAATGCTCTTGAATAGGAAAAGACAGAGAAATCAGATACCTGAGAAAATATTCTATCAACAATCCTGTAGGTAAGGGCGTGGTTACCATATCTGATGAGGTTCTCCTTGTCAATCAAAAAATCATGATCTGTATCCAGCTCCCAAAACTTACAATATATCACGTAAAAATGTTCATAAGAGAAGTACCTGAAGCAAAATGGGAAGACAGAGAACGCGAAAGAGAGATTACGAGGATTAGAAAGAGATGTGAATGCCGTGTATATATTTACAAGTAAACTGCAAAACATACAATGCACACGGCAATCTAGACTCCTAAACAGACTTAGATACTCTTTCATAATAGCTGCTAGGTAATTTAATACCTTCAAAATATATATACTGCAACATTGACAAGAAATCTGATCTCAAGCAAAAAAACTGTATCTGGTGAGAAACTTGAAGATATTCATTAATTATGTTTTCATCTCCATTCAAAAACACTACTGCACCCTTTTCCGATCAAATCAGGCTGTTAAGCATATAATCAGTACAGGAGCTTATGAAATAATGGTACAATCCACTAGCATGAACAAAAAAAGTTAAACTAGAAAAGCTCTTACAAAGTAAAACAAACCAAGATTCTTTTGTACTTGCCTCAAGACTTTGTTAATATCCTCTTCCTCATCTGCATGTTGCATTGCAGCAATTAAATTCGAACGTTTCAGCTCCCTGAGTGTAAGACGACCATTACCCGATCTATTCACGTAGTAAAATATTCTGTATATTACAGTTTCAGCTGGACATAGACGAATTGAACTGTTAATTCAATCAAGGAATTTGGGTTCTTACGAAAATAGGAAAAGTCAGATTTGAACATCAGCAGGTCAAAGAAAGATGGCAAACAGTCCAACCAAAACATTGATACTTGCCAACTGACTAGCAAAACCAACATTGCCTAGGAATAAGAAAACAACTATAGGCATTGGACAACTATTGAAAGATCATTAAAAAATTATGTTGCAAATCATCAACCAGAAAGGTTGCCTTCTAACTAATGTCCGAAACACAAGATGAAAACTAAGAACTAGGGTGCAAAAGAAAACAGAAAAGAAATTATGGAACAATGAACATGACAGAACGCAGGGCCTTTGACAATCATAGCTATAGGGTTTAGTTTCTATGAAATAATGTTATTTTTATCCTATAGTAAAATATAAGCACTTTATCTTAGTGCTTTTCAAGAAACAAGGATTCACTTATCTAAATATGAATGATATATCTCCAACCTAGAAGCATTCAGAATATAAATGCTTAAAAGAGAATAGGATAGAGGATAGCCATGAATGTGGATAAATGGTTAAATCTACATGTATATACATTACGCCCACCAATTACTACAATGGAGAAGAGATCATGAGACTGCTCATGAAGAATGCTGACAAAATCTCTCTAGCATTTCTGTCCAGGAGGAAAAAAAGCATATAGCATTACGATCTTTATATTTTCATGATCACGTTTATCATGTACTGTATCACTTTAGAGACAATCATGTCTGTTCCAATGGTATATACACCATGTAATGTATTTTTATAGAACTTGCCAATTAAGTAATTAATAATAATTAACAGATAAATGAAGAGGTATTGCAGAAGTGCCTCTAATAGTCCCTAGTTTCAGGCATTTCTCAGCATAGTGAAGACGATATATATTTCCCTCCTGTTGCTTGTTGATGTTTCCATCCACCAACAGGAGGAAATCACAGATTTCTAAGTATAGATTGACCATTGTTTCTCCGCATTAAGCACGCCTGTCAAACAGGTAGGTGCGTGGTATACCCACGGCAACCTTTTCTCCTGTCCTAACCACCCTGGTAGAGGCCTCATGGGTCTGTCAATTGGTTATGACCAAGTGGAACTGTGTTTCCCGGCTGGATCAGCTAGTGTTGCATTAGAACCCCTTTCTAGTATTTCTGCCTTGTTGTAAGCTTAAAAAAAGAAACTCCAAAGAATCAAACCGAAAAATTCAAGCTTGTGAATATTCACTTCCTACTCCTAAATCAGCAAATAACCTTTTGAGAAATAAAACCTCAAATGTCTCCACTCCTCAGAATTTGTTTGGTGTCTATTGATTAGACAACCAAAATTCTCTGTTTGGCCCCATGCAAAAATAAAAAACACCTATTTTTGTTTCCATATCTACACCACCATTTTCAAACCTAATGCACACATTTGTCAGAGCAGGACCAACATCATTAGTGTTTGACAAGACATTCCACTAGTACAAAGTAATTAAAATCTACAAAGTACTTAAATAAGAAACTTCTCTTTCTAATCTCACAAGGTAATGAGACCAATAATAAATTAAATAATAATCTTCATCCTAACATTAGTTGAATTGTTACACAAAGAAAGTATTGGAGCCACAAACTATCTAAAATTATCATTTTCAATCCTTTCAATTACTAGCTCTCCATATAATCTAAATTTATATTCATCTCTACATAAAAACAAATAACAAAACAAAAACACTTGAAAATGGGAAATTACGATAAAAATGAAACCAGGAGTAGATCCAAAATTACAAAAATGGAGTCAAACACACCCCTATTTTTAGTTAAATTACTAAAATAGATACAGTTGATATAAAGAGGCAAAAATTTCAAACTTTCCCACCTTAAGAGCAGCAACTTTGAAATATCACATGAACTTATAGATACATTGGCATGATTATTACCCCTACAGGTGGAGTGGAGCAGGTAAGAAGTTTAGGTAGAGCACTGGGTCAGATATGGAATCGGTCAGCTCCAGAAGAGGCTAAAAAATGTTGGTCCAAATTGGGCCAGATCGGATTTAGGCAGTGAAATATAGAAGACATTATTAGAACTTCTTTTGCTTAATCAATACATTTAGTTTCAAAATAGAAGCAATACCAGACATATCTCCATACTCCGCATTCACAATTGTAACATATCAAGCCAAATAAGTTAAAAGTGGATCAACTAATATATAGTAAGTCATTCCTATTTTCAAATGCTTTTTTTAACATCCATGAGTGCTGTAGTAATTTAAGTGGCCACACATCACTTTCATCAGTTAGAAGACGCTTAAATGTAACTTTTCATATTTATGTATTTTTTAACTTCTCACGGGTGTATTAATCATTTTGTGCTAACATATAATTTTGACCCTTTTGCAGTGTAAAATACATTCCACAGGCGTTGTCTTCAGTATTTGAGGGGTATAAGTGCCATTCCGCAAGTTCCAAGACTCTATTGAGCTATCATTTTGTATGCTCATATTTTTTTGTGTCATTAAGAAAGTTATAACAAATTTTCATGCTTATTCATAGTTTTAACATTTTCAGCATATTTACTTCTTTTACTTATTATATTATATAAAATTAAGAGCCAAGATATTTCCACAACAATAGTACTTTGGTCATCCATCAATTTTTTATGTTACCAGAAAACAACATTGTGGTATGATAAAATGGCATCACATGATCCTTCTTTAAGATGGAAATGTTTTCAACTTCCTGTTAATGGCTCACATTGAGAACTAGCAGCTTTCTTCTGTGGATCCCATTTATAGATCTTTTTTCCCATCTGGCATTCTCCATCAACTCTTCATATTTTCTCCATTAATATAAACAGATCAACCTCACCTCTAACTCCCCCACCCCCCAATTTGGTTTTACTTGTTGAACCCACTGATTGCAAAACCACCAGTGCACAATCTCTCCCCCAAACTTACATTCTTTTGTTGTCAACTTTTCTTCACAACCATTTTGTTTCATCCACCAACGATTTCTCTTTCACATTGAAAAGATTTGTTTTATTCCAGAAAGAGAAAAATATATATATGTGCTGGATCAAGCTGGCTGAACAGTTGCAATGGTGGGAACATGTAGGCTTCCATCCAACTTTTAGTACTTCAAGTTCATGATTTGAACACATAACATCAAACAGCCAAAACTTTTGATAGGAAGAAGTAATGAGATGAACTGCAGATGCATTCATTGGTCTTACTGCTATACCTGTGAGGCACCGTTGTTAGTCAAGAAATTCTGTCATGCTGACTTTTGTTTGGGAAAATTTTTCTATTTTTTTAATTTTTATCTTTAAATTTCTTAGATATCTTTAGATTTAATATTTCACCACATTGTTGCTTGTGTATTTGAATTTTTTTGTCTAAATTTCGTAAAAATTTGAATTAGTTAAGAAAGCAGTATGTTTTAGGGCCATGGATGACACCAGTGTAGCACAAACATCACAGGTGAGAGGAATATAGCATGACGCCATTACTAAGAGCAGGCAGCAAGAGGCCATGAATGATTGCACTGCTGATGAGAATAATGCAGCATGATGCCATGCTGACGAGAATAGTTCATAATGCGACTATTAATGAGAGCAGTACAGCATGTGGCTGCTAACATAAGCAATCAACAAGTCGTACCATTTTGGTCCCACTTTGACTAATTTTAGACCCAAACCCAACAAGACCACCTAAATCATAACTCATTTAGTTAGTTGGCTTAGTTTATATATAACTAGAGAGATGAAATTATTCACTGAAACTTGTAATGAGTTAAAGAAATGTAAAATTATTCATAATCTCTTTATATTAGTAAACTTTAATATTTTGAGTCTGACATTTCATCAACCTACCACTCAATATGCACAATGGCTAGCTGGGCTAACCCAACCTAGGATAGAATTGAACCAATAAAAAAATGGGCTGGTTCGACCCAAGCCCGTCTCGAACCGGTCCACCCCTGGGCCGGTCGCAAGAATCAATACTTGAGACTAGCCCAAACCCAGTGGACCAGGTGTCCTGGTCATGGACCGGGCCTAAGCTGGGCCTGTTGGGCTTTTTTTTAAAGTTTATTATATAATCTTAGCTATTATTTTTCTATATATAAATTTTTGTGTGATTTAATTTATTATTCATTTATTTCAAAAGACTTAAGTAATTGTTTATAAAAAAACCTCAATATCATAAAAAAAAAAATAATAAACAATCCCATCCGGCATCCGAGCCTGACGGAGGCCTGGTTCGGGCTTCAATCGGGCAGCCCATGGGATGGGCCTGAGTTTAAAAATGGGCCCAATTGGGGCGCACTTAGAGGCCCAGGACCGCCCCAAGACTAACCATGAATAATAGTGGGCCGGTCCTGGCCTAGGTTTTTTTGGGCCGGTCCGTGCCGGTCTATGGCAGACCCCACCCACTGTGCACCTTGACCTACAACCAATAAGATCCAACTCAAACCAACACATTCCAACCAAATCCACAATTTTTTTAAGATGCAACCTAACCCAAGTGTCCACACCCACATTGCCACTTATAACTGCGGCAATGGAAATCTTAGGAAAAGAGTTTCCAAATAAGACCTGCCCACTAAAAACCAAGCATTGGCGGTTGGTGAAAATTCTTTGGATGAGAATACTGCCGGTAAACATTATAGAATGTTGAGATTTTTGTGAGATATGAGAGTTAATGGACGGCCTATTAGTAAATCATTTTTATTTTAAGCTAAAAACTCTTTAGGGGGATATAGGGCATCTTCTTCTGATAGTGAGAAACAACAAACACAAACACATCTAGAGTTATAGAGAGGGAAAAGAAGAAAGATATAGAGGATGAGGATGGAGTTGGTAGGAGCATGCAATGTGCTGACAGCAAATAGAAAGAGGGGACTCATATGGGATGGGCTTGGGCTCATTACAGGGTTTAATCCTGATCCAATCGATTTAAATGATTTGACTAGTTAATGGCCCAAAAAAATATTTGGGTAGTGAAAACTATCCTAACCCATACCTAGTCATTGAGTAGACATCAGCATGGATATAACTACGGTTTTCTGGCATGAGTGGGCCAAACCCTACTTTTTACAGGCCTTGTAAAAGAAAATAAACAACCACCGATATTTATTTGAAAGGGTAAACATATCAGTCCGTCAGCAGTAATGAAACCAGAAAGCATGGGAGTACCAGCCTTTAACATGACAACCTACTTAATTTTCTAACTAAGAAATACATCAATCTCTTGCCTAGCCTCAAATAAGCAACATGCGTAATCATAACGGCTAGGTAATGGCCATAACAGACAGAGAGTTCCTGAAGGTCAGGTGTCCTAGATAGCAGACATTGGTCGCAACAATTCCAGTAGAA
Organism: Sesamum indicum; assembly: GCF_000512975.1. Taxonomy (NCBI): domain Eukaryota; kingdom Viridiplantae; phylum Streptophyta; class Magnoliopsida; order Lamiales; family Pedaliaceae; genus Sesamum; species Sesamum indicum. The sequence goes on from NC_026154.1 coordinate 4,214,623, forward strand.
GAGTAATAACTATATGCTTACCAACTCCCAAGAACGAGCAAAAGATGCACAGTATTTAGCGCCAAAAAATAAAACGATTTGGAGCTGACAACAGTAACAAATAAATGAACAATAAAGGAGAACATATGATGTAGAACATACCATATCTTTCTTGAAATTCAGGTGTGCTCTGCAGGAACTCTAATCCTGGATGAGTTACCAAAAGTTCCCGAAGCACAGGTTTGAAGTCATTCTGTGTCAAGGCTCATAATTGTCAAAAAATGAAGATATTAATAAAAGCTTTCAACAAGTTAAGTTCTGAAGAACAGTCTTAGTGGTGATAGTTCATACAACCTGGACCAAGTATTTGAGATCCGGTTGCTTCAAGATTGTGTATAATTGTGTTGCTATATCTTTTGTCAACATATTTCCATTGATCCAATAGTCAACAAACGCATCCCTGTGTGCATATAAGTCGAAATAAGAGTACGTATATCAACTACAAGGCCCATCTAGAACATGAATCAATACATACAAATCCACCATAATTGTTGTAATATTCTTGGGTCAAACTTCCAACAAGATAATGTGACCTATAATATAGAATCTACGGGATGATGTTTGGCAAGTTTTGTTTTATTATCAGAATAATCACTGTTGGTGCTTATTGAATTAAAATCTTTAGTAGCTACTGTTCCTCATTGCCATTTGTCTATACAAAGTTTAAGCCCACATGTAAGTAGTAGTATAATGTAAAGTTAAAAGCATAACACTTGTAGAAACTTCTTTCTACATTTGAGCTTGAGATTTAGCCCGAGCTAGGAGGATATAATTCAATGAACCAAAAATGTCATCTATTTCTGCCCTTTTAATAGCTAGAACAGCTCTTTCACAATCACTGAAACTCTGGATATGTCATTTATTGGTGATTATGATTTGAAATTACTACCACACATGTTGAAAAAAGATGCCTGCAAAGAAGTCTTGAGAAGCCCCAAAATGTATGAACAAAAGAGCATCATGGCAAAAATAAAGTCAATGCCTGAAAGCATGTTCACAAAAGTCAACAACAGCATGCTTAACCCAAGAACTTAGAAATCAAAGTTTAAAGGCATGCCTTGTTCACACTAAATAAATAACGTTGAATTGCTAGAGCCACATATACCAAACTCGATAACTTAAGAAATAACAATGGTATGGGGTTTGAAACCCTTCATAAATCAAATGCAGATGCAAGTAGGCAAAGCATTAGTCTAGGGACGAAAATCTTTCATATCCTCTAAACAGAAACTCCTTTTGATTCATTATCTATTATGGATATGTTTCCTCAACACACTAGTGGTAAAAATAAGGCAAAGAACTCAGCCATTGGGTGCAGTGGTGCGTATGAAGAGCAAACATGAGTGTAAAACAAAAACTTGAACCACTCTCTTGTAACTGGATTCCCAAGACTATGTGTTAATTTCATTTAGTCAGTTTCAACAGGATGAAAGTAGTGTTATATATTTTTCAAAGAAACGGTAGTAAGTACTATATCAGTAGACAAAGAATCAGGGGAAAATATAGCAGCAAATGTCTATGAAGAATAAAGTAAGCCATCCAAGAAAAAGATGCAGAATCAGGGTTGTGAACATTGGAGAAACACACTTCCACCTTCCATAAGCTTCTAATAGGTATGCAGTCTTAGTGATGCTATCTCACATTAATGTCCAGCAAATACAACAAAAGATTGAACTGTGTATCTTGCTAAATAGGCTTCTTCAAGCACAATTGAAAAGGCAATCAGGAGGAAAATATCTAATTCATGGAAACAAGAAAAGGAGGCCAAAATTAACCACCAAATACAAAACGAAATCTTCAAGGAGAGAAGCTGTGACATCTCTTATATGGCTTTCAATTCTTAATAGAACAATGCATATATCATGGATGCACATCATGGTTTTAATCCTGGATCCCCTTGTTAAGATATCAAAATAGAAAAAGTTCAGCCATCAGCAGCTTGTATACAGAACAACTGGGAAACAACAATCATGGATATTGGTAGGATTTTCAAAAGTAATCGAACATTAACTCGTTTGTTTGTCTATTGTCAATAAGGAACTGAGGTTTACAATCTGTTGAGCTTATTGACACTGCCAAAGATGCACTTATTTTGTTATGTTTCTTCTCTAGTAAAATTACTGAATTGATGGGAAACAATGCTATTCCTATGGCAACAACTACGGTTTAAACCATAGGGCTGCCAAAAGAGAAGATAAGAGCAAAAAAATTTTGCCTTGTGCAGGATGACGCCAGAACATGACTTACCCACATGATAAAGACAGATAATTGTGAACACCAAGGTTTAACGATCTTGCATTTGTGCACTTCAAAATGAAAGAAAGTACCATAATGTTTAAATATTAACCACACATGCTAACTGCATGACAAGCTGCTTTTGTCCAAACTTAAAACTTAACAGAAGTTCAACTTTTCAGAATGGTCACTTGTTTGGGATCAGGAGGTTGGCTTCTTTTATTGCCACCAATGACATTTAAAACTTATTGGTTGTTTCACATAATCTGATGGTTTTAGTACATAATTGCAGCATACTAGAAAGACTTGTCTTCTTGCTTTTATCAGGTAGATATCTTTTGAATTTTTTTATAAACAAGGTTATCATTTCCCAAGGCCAAGGGCTTTTTCTTTCTAGTGATTTCTGAACATATATGTGTATTTTGGATAAAAAAAGCAATGTGACAGCTCAATCATGCTAAGTAAAGCTGCGCTGGATAGTTGAGACAAAGCAGCTAACACCCATAACTGCGCATTAAGACTCTAGTGGCAATGAATGGGGATGGACTTTACAAGAACAAAGCACAGAGGTGTATTGGGAGCCGAAGGTTTGCATCAGTTTGCCTGATGGATGAAGAATGCAAACAAGTGCAGCAGAAATCCAATGGCCTATGAAATGGTGAGACACGGATGTAGCAGTCAGGCAAGCAGGGCCATATATTGCGTCACCGGAGGAAAAGGGAGGAAGGATAGGGAAGAAGACAAGGGTAAATTAGTCATCCTCTATCAGATACTTCAGACTAATAAACTTTGTGCCAGTAATTTGAGAAAATCAAGCCTTTATTCTTGTGATTGCTTACATTACGCTTCATTAATTGACAGCACAGGTGAATAAAGCTGGTATGATTGCCAGGAAGTTCATGCACTGAAGACACCCTTGGCTAAGAGGATTACTAATGTTTCATTTATAATGCTATCTGATCTTAATCAGGAAATAACACGTGACATGACTGGTACGTTTTCCAGTTTTTGATGCCATAAACCACAAAACAGTCGCTACACCATTCGTCTTGCTCAGCATGGAGCACGTACATAAGAAGTACACATCAGATACCAGGTAATGTTGGTCTCGTCTCAGCAATCAATCTCACAAACACCAGAAACATAAATCTCGATATATTCTTTTGAGGAGAGGCATAACAGGATTTTAGTATTAGCAAAGGGTTGCCATGCACCACAGCACACAACAAACCCAAAATTTGAAACAAGGAACTTGCAGTCAGTAAAGTTCGCTGCATGTCGCGCTACTTTCAGATCACATGTGAAGAATGTCATAAAATAATGCATGCTAACATCAATTTTTGGCATAGTTATATTAACTTCAAAAAGAAAATTGCCTCGTTAAGGGCTCACTTGCCGCTTGCCCATGGAACTCAATACATACTAATCACATACATTTGAATTATTCAACAGTTGAAAAATGAGTAAGGGATACATGTGATATGACTTTCATTTAGTGTATATATTCATCTGATTTAAGCTGATCTCTTGTCATGTCTCTTCATTCATGAAGGGAAGGAGACAAATCTACAAATAGAACAGTCTATTGCAAGATTAAGGCAAAACTGAGAAGGAGAAAATCACAACAATCACCTGGTCACAACTCCAGTGCCGTCAACATCAATCTTTCTAAACAGTGCTGTGGAAAAGAATGATGGAAGCTTGCAAATTTCTTTTGTTACCGGTTTAAATTCTGAAACCCAATAAACATGTAAGTATATGAAAGTCAGTGAAGGTTAGATAATCTGTTATTTTTCTTTGCAAGTTCATATGCATTGGTAGATCATGGAATACTAAATACTCTAAGAATCTATAAACATATATTCTTAGGCCAGCTCACCGTGCATTTGGAGTCCATCCATGTGACCATAAAAAAATTGATTGATTCTAAACAAGCACCGCTCTTTCAGTTCATTCGGTGCTGGACGGCCATCTTGGAAATAGAACTGCAATAATCACAAGTCATATTGATATATCAATTTTCATTACCAAATATCAATAGTCATTACCAACACAAAAGGAAGCAGCAGTCTTCCTAGTAAAAAACTTTGAACAGTGTCCAATAGATCAATAAGTTCAACCTGAGGTATAAGCTCCTTCACGGGCTCATTCACTAATTTTAAGGGAGAACCTAAAGCAGATGGGCCTGCCCTCTGTTTCAAGATCCGAGGAGATCCTGATGAACTTCTTGGTGAAAGTGGTGGTGTACTGCCAGCAGGGAACATTGAAGGCAATGAATTGCTAGCTGCAGCATTTACACTAGATGAAGTCCCAGCAAAATTCAATGGTCCAGTTCCCTTAGCATTATTGAGCAAGCATTTTACCTGTAATTCATGGGCAGATCTTTGTGATATTGGATTCTAGTTTCAACAATAATGACACTGAACAACATAAATTCAAGAGATACTGAAACAAGCCATCAGTTAACTTGCTTTTACCTGCACTTTGCAAATTATATAGGGCAAAGATATACTGCACTGAACTATACCCCCTCTATCCCAAACTTATTACTTCTCTTTCTTTGTCAAGAGGCTTCAAAATGCCACCCCTAAAAGCCCAGGAATGCATCTCACACTTTGGTTTCACTTGGTATAAAAGATCTGGGGGAAGGAGACATACTTCCCTTATTTCACGAGGAACTGAGAGGATTAGACGGAGGCGTGAGACAGCCCTTCTTGGCATAATCTCAAAGTTCATGTTTTTCGAGAAAGAAATGAATACATAACAAGGACTTGTACATGGACACATACACAATGATGTTTAAATATTTAGGACAAGACATGACTAGGAGCCACCTGAATAGGTATATAGATATATTTTAAATACATATTATATAACATAGAGGCGTTAGAGAGATATTCATTTTTTTTTGTATTTTACAGTTGCCTTAAACATAAACAATTGTTGAGCTACACCTTCTGGAGCCATAATATAAATACGATTTCCAAACTAAAATCATAACAGCACAACATAATTTAAATACGATTTCAAAACTAAAATCATAATTGTATTCATGGCCGAATTACAACCAAGGGGATTATTGCACACTATAAATGAAGGGAGCAGTTTCAAGATGATATAGGAACTTATACATCATTGAAGTTTTCTTGGTTTACTTATCCTTTATTCTCCAAATGATGTAGGAAAATGTTGGACATGGCATGGTGTCATATCCAACAGTATGCCACGTCCGAACTGGCATCCCTTTTTAATTTTTTTTGCCTTTTATGACATACCAAAGCCTATGTACAACACATGTTGGAGCTTCGTTGCACGTATCATGTATGTCATATCCAACACATGTCAAACACTACTGGAGGGATTTTCCAACTTCCCTTCCAATACAGGAGGAAGAGAAACCACTGTAAACTGGGATGTGTATCAAAACTTATAACCTGTTTTTCCCTTACCAAAAAATTAAGAGTAATCTGAGATACATCTCTGTGTAAATTTGCAACTTTCTCTAGTACAAATTTCTAACTTTCACTTGCCACTCCTTTTCACAATATCAAAAAGGATTCTATCCACCACTTCCGTTACTATGGCTTTTGGCCCAAATCATAACCCATAAAGCAAAAGCTAGTCGTGTTTTAACAAAAACCATCACCAATTTAGCATCAGTAAGCTAAAGTTAAAAAAATTACTAACAAAGTTGGCTAGTGTAGAACCATTAGCTATACATTATGTGGAGCTTTCATTTAGTGGGCTTGCCAAGTAAATTAGTTAAAAAGGGGAAAGTGAAGAAATAAAAGAAATCTGCTAACCAAAAAAGCAGAACAATATCACCTTTACAAGATCATTACAGAAACTTTTTCTCAAATAAGATTGTTAATGCTAACCATTTTTCCCCCTAATTCAGTCTGAAAGTTAGTATGCTATAAAATATAAATGTATCATCACTAATCAGCTGATGATGCCAGTTATCCATGTAAAAGAAACAACCCTCTTTAACGAGAGTAGGCAAGGTATTCACAATCACATTTGACGGTCGGAGCCAATTTTGAATTCCTTCTTCGACATAGAAGGAACAGATAAATCCACTAAAACTAGGCAGCTTTTCCGTTGCATATAATTCCAAATTTATATCCCTGTTTTTAAGCCAAACTATCGCAATGGTTTTCAACAAGAATCACCATCAAGATAAATCAGAAAAAATTTCTTTCCCCATCTTTGTAATATCCCCTGATAGACCAATGCGCCCAACAAACATCTGTCATTTATACTAATTGCTTACTCGTACCCCAAAAATCAACTAACCTAAACCACGAAGTTAGCACAAAATACGTACCCCACTCATGAAGAACCATTAACAAACAGTAATGCGGAGAGTACGAAACATGAGCGAAGAAAATAATTACCAAAGAATTGGTTTCAGGAAGCGAAAGCCACTGATCAAAAAGCTTTTCGGCAACATACGGGTTGGCTTTGATCGCCAAAGGAGAGACCTCCGGAAGCTGCAAGAGCTCGGCATCGAGGCACGCGACATCGCCATTAAAATCCAAATCCATATCTCTCTCGCAAAACTCCTCAGATGATAATACTACTCACAACCCTCAGATCTTTATACGCTTCTTGAACCATCAAACAGAACCCAAGAATGGCCCGAAGCGAAGCAGAAAATGCTCGAATTTTTCTCCACTCACGGATCTTTTTAGATTCCAAATCAGCGGCACAAAAGAGATTCCAGATGCGTACTAGTTATACCTACGCAGCATTTCGGGAAAAACGAAAACCAAGAGTCCGATTTACAGTAAGATTGGAGAGACGAAAGTGACAGAGAAATTGCAAACCCTTGAGAGCAGAGAAGCGGTGTGCATCTCTTGTGTGCCTGCGCGTGTGGGTGTGGGTGTGGGTGTGGATGCAGGGGAAGAAGCAGATGAAGTAGAAATAACAATTACCATTATTTTTTATTATTTTATAATAGCAACAACGCTTTTTGGGGTTAAATCCCATTTTCTAATTTACTATTTGAGTCCCCCTATAATTTTTATCTTGCGGGTAAATTACGCTTTCAGTCCTATCTTAGGATCATAATTCATTTTGGTTCCTAAATATTTTTTAGTCACAATTTTGATTCTTACTTTTTCTTGAATTGTTATAATTTTAATTCAAACATTTAAAAAAAGTTAAAATTAATTGGGGACACAACTGTATTAAAAAACTCAGTCAAATCGTATTCGACTGTCATTCTTCTTGAAAAACATGATCGTATTATTTTAGAGAGATAGTTGGGTGCTCTTACTTCATTTAACATCTATAAACGAGGGCATGCCATTTTTTTTTTTTTTTGTACTTTCTCTCTCTCTTTTTGTGTTTTTGCTCGTGGAAAAGAAAAGAATAAATTGTGTAAAATCCCCTATGATATGTGAATTTAGTTAACATACCTGTAACAAAAAAGGCAAAAAAAAAAAAAAAAAAACAAAACTTTTTCAAAATAGTATACACTTTTTCTCTTATAACTAACGACGTTAAAATTTAGGTATTTCCCATTATACCATTTTCTTAGCAGCCATTGATCTTTAAGAGTTAGAACATAAATAATTCAAATTGTAACTAATTTTAAAAATACATTTTATATTTATATATATCCACAAAAGCGGCGAAACGTAGCCGCCCAACCTCTTGGCGGGGGTGAGGTTCTAGGCGACCTCGTTATTACCCAACACAAAAAGGGAGGACAGTGGACCGCTCTCTCAATGAAATTGGTGACATCGTTCTCAAATTCGTCCGATAATGACACCCTCTAGATATAGTGACCTACAATCTCCCAAGAAAGAAGAGGTGTGCCATCCCGCCCAACATTGGTGACGACGACACCTCCTAGATTCCGGCGACCTTCAAAGAAAAGAGAGGGTTGGGCAATTGGGGCCGTTGTTACCTAGCTCTCGTCCTAGTTCTTGTGGTGGTTGGCAATGGTGGCCAACGGCCAAGGGGAGAGTTAAAAGATCCAAAAAGAAAATTGTAGAGCAAATATATAAATATATATATTGTTTTCTATTTTTCAAAAAATAAAACACAATATTTTTTTTAAAATATAAAAAAAAAATATTAATGCTAATAAATTTATATATTTTAAATATTATAAATATTATATCTACAATAATTTAATATATTTTTTTTAGTATTAAAAATTTAAATATTATTTAGAGTAAATAATATATCTTAAAAACTTGATAGTACTTTTGGTATTTTGTTTAACATATTCTACAAATAAATATAATTAAAATATATTTAAAGTAATTAATAATATATAATTATTACCTAACACCAAATCACAAAAAAAAGAAATCGTTGATAGTATCACAAGCTCTCACTTTTTCTTCTTTTTTTTTTTTGGGTATAGTGTAATAGAGGGCAAAGAGGTCGCTTCCTCTCCAACATGCAAAAAAGTCCTCAAAATCGTCATTCAGTCAGATACCAGACACTTTGAATTGCTTTAAGCTTTCGAGTCTTTCAGTTGACGAAATTGAATCTTAGATTCTGGTGAAAGCTATGGTGGTAAAGGAAAAAAATCATTGGGTGAAGGCTTGAGATTGAAACACTTAAAAGGCCTTCAGTTTAGCAATGTAGAAATGTGGGAAGACAAACTTGAAAGCCCCTCACATCCCCTAAATGCTTCTTGAGATGAATATACAAAGCTAAATATTATTACCTTTCGTCTTTCTCTCTAGCTGGCAGATTGGCATCCATATGTGTTTACACTGACAATTAGCACTGGAGAGGGACTTGTTTTAGTGTTGTAACACTGCAGCACCCGCTGCCTACAGTTGCCGAACCGCTTCTAATCCTGACAAACTCAAATGGCACTTATATAAGTCTGGCAAAAGTTCACTGTACAGAGTGCTTGTTACCTTGCAATTGATCATGCCTCTCGTTTCCAGCCTTCAGTTTCAGCTCTGTTTCTGTCCCGAATCTATATTCTTGGAACTTTATTTAGATTTACCACTATTTGAATAAATAAATGTCACCACTTCTATACAAAGAAAGAAAGAAAAGTACAACCAGAAACCAAAGAAGAAAACAAACAGACAAAATAAGTATCATCACTTGGGAAAAGAAAGTACCAAAGTCTAAATAAAATCCTTGTTAGTCCAAGTTAAAGTATCCGAGACAAAATGGTCCCCATTAAAACAGGCCACTGCCGCTACTCACGCTGATAAATAATTTTACATGAAAATAATACCTCCCCCACCCCAACCAGAAAAATTGGGATTGTTCTCATAATGCCCTATCTGAATGCATCACAAAATTCCTATATATTAGAACTTCTCATGATGTGCTACATCAGAATGCAAGTACCTAAGAAAAATTATCATCTCTCTGACATACAATGCGGTCGGTCTTAACCATTACCATCAAGACCTTGTACATCAATCCAAAATCCTATAGGTTTAAGCGTTCTTCTTTTCCACACTTCCCGCAGCCAGCCGTTGCTTCTTCTTCCAAGAAGGCATCTTACCAGGGAAGGCCCACCTCAACAATCTCTCCCACGTATAACAAATGATAAATGTAAGGAAAGCCCATATCATCAGCTTATTCCTCAGTTCTCTGGGCAGTGGGACCAACTTCAGCCAATCATTCAAGTCCCTGAATAAGTCGGAAGTAATGACCGTGAAAAAAACAACAGCACCCAGAAGGGAATACAAAAACGGCCTGTTTTGTGAGATGCTCTGATTGAAAGGATGGCCCATATAGTTCACAGCAAAGGTGGCCACCTGTAGCATCATCCCTACCATGTAAGAAACCGTATTCACAAGGTTGGGATGAAAATCTGAGTCCGGCTCGATGCACTCGTCTGGCATGTACTTCCCAGCCTCGTTAACTGACGTTATCAAGAAGAAAATGTGAATGGTGAATTGACCAAGGAGAGAGAGGAAAACGTAAGAGCAGAAGATATTAGGATGGGGCCGCTCAGCTGAAAGGGTAGGAAGTGGGGAAGCATGCGAGATAAACAGAAAGAAGGCGGCAGTGAAAACCCCACTAATTGTGGCCTGAACATCACCCAGTTTCACGCCGTCTAAGTACATTACACTCAGGACATAGGCGGTAGCAAGGCAGTTAAGTCCGAGTATCTTGAACATTTGGAGTGTGGTCACAAGAGTACTACGACCCTGACGGATTATGTCGGTTGTGGGAGCAACTGAAGCATGCTTTGCCGTAAATGGTGACGCCATAGAGGCATCCCCCAGCTTAACAACTGGAGCAGAGCGACCGTCACCGTCCTCATTTAGCTCATCCATTAGTTTCTTCAGCTTTTGGCGCTGCATTTCTGCAGCTGTCAGATGACGATTTGCAGCTTGGTTACTAGTAGATTCTAACTTAGAAACAGCACGGCTCTTTGAAGGATTCTCTCCATTTCCACCAGTTGACTTAAGTTTCTTCGCTTTTGCAGCTTTTTCAGTTTCACTTTTTGATGATGCTTGAGAGGCAGACTTCTGATTTGTTGTTGGAGGTATTGCATTAAGCAGAGCTACCCCAACATGTGCCTGCAAAGAACAAGTATACATGTTATATTTAGTTCTGTATCAGCAGCAAAGGGATTAATATTTTTCATTCAATCCTCATTTCTTGTTTGTTTCTAAATTGGCGTGCGTAACAAAGATGTTCGATGTTACCCTGTAATCCTGGCAATTTCATTTTGTAATCAAGAAACAAGAATAATAAACCTTAGATAGTATGCACAATATAAACTTGGAGTAAAATTGGACCAATTGTATACAATTGCATAACCTCAAACAATGTAATACCTGCTTCAGAGCTCCAACATCATTGGTGCCATCACCACACATCAGGGTGACCCTTCCCACCGATTTAAATGTAGTGATAATAAGTTCCTTTTGCTCAGGGGCAACTCGAGCGAATACCTGGGAAAAAATTACAAGCGTATCATGACCGAAAACCAACAAAATAGGTAGCGATCAGAGACAAACACAAGGGCCATAAGTTGCTACCTTTACATATGGAATAACTTTAAGGGTAGATGAAGTTTGCTGCAACATTTCCATGCAGTCACCTCCAATGCAAAGATCATGAGCTTCAGACAGAGCTTCAACCTCATTCTCCCTGTTACAAAGTTAAAACAAATGGCTGAAAAAGTTCAGTAAAAAGAGAGCAACACAGCAAATTGGCAAGAAGATGAGAACAAAGACGTAATCTATTGCTAAAGAATCAAAAATGAAAAGCTAACCATTGACCAGTTTACTGAAAAGAAATAAATGAATCAAAGCAAACTTCCACATAAATAAAACCGTTGTATCTAAACTATTCTTACCTGTAGGTAGTCGTATATGTCTCATCTGGAGAAACCCACTCATATCCTTCATTACCTTGTGCACGGCCAAGAATTAGTGCCGGTTTTGAGATAATATTAACTTGGCGAGCAACATGGCAAGCTGTCAATGCTTGATCCCCGGTAATCATGACCTGAAAAAATATTAACAGGAGAAATAGGATCAAGCGACTTCTTTATGATGCCATATTTTTTATATCCAAAGCTGAGTCTATGTTAAATTCATACAGTAATAAAAACATATGTGCTAATGAGCTTCCCATAAGCGCACCATTATGACTCTTTATTTATTTTTTTTTCAAAATGTGGCATGGAAAAAATCTACACACTCCAAGCCTAAAGCTCGTTAAATATACATGTAAACATTTACTATCAGCTGGTAAACCAAGCATTCGACAGAACAGTCATTTTGTAGGCTGAAATCCCTTCAGTTCCTCCTTTAATAAACTTTTCTCGAGTTGTTCGTTCTCTGCCACATACTCCCTGAGCTCAGAACAACACAACCTCGAGACTTTAAGTGAAGTATGAACCTTTTAAGCTTTGACTTTGATCCCGTTACTACATAAAAGATGCTTGCGACGGAAACATGCTTCTTCTCCACAGATGCTAAGATGGTATTTTGCTATGAAAAAATCCATACAAGGAGAAAATTTAACTAAATTATCATACTTTGTCTTCCCAAACTCAAAAAAGCAAAAAAGGAAATCTCACATTTAAGAACTCTCCTCATTCCTCACTCCCGTAGGACTTCTCTAGTGTATCAGTATGGTTACTCCGAAAGTTTTACTTGTTATCCCTCACCACATGAGCTTATCTAGTAGGCTAGCTTTCGCGCCCTCTTCGGCCATTGAATCAGCAATAGCAACTTTCACTGTGCATTTCTTCAACTAAACTATAAATGAATCTCTGGGAACCATATTATCTGAAAAGAAACCTTTTATGAGCTGAAAAGAGTTCTTTTCATTCTAGACCTGGTCCTAGTAACCTTTCCAAAGGTAACAAGTCAGGTCAAGTGTAAAATGATCCCTACAAACTTTCAAATGGGTTAACTCTTTGTCCTCAAGTCCAATTTTCTTTAAGTATCCCAAAGGCTCAACCATTCCATTCAAAAAAGTAAGAAATTCTCAAGCTTTTCGTTGCATCATTGCATGAAGATAGACGTGGATTCTCTCGGTTTACCAAACAAGTCTTCTTTTGTTTAATTTGGGATGGAGAAGTCGTCAAATGTGGACCAACTTCAAATCACTGAGGGACCATTTGGCTTTTATTGTCTTGGAGAACTAAATATCAAAGAAAATTCATTCCAGTCGAACGAAAAGACGAACTTGTTTACTAGACATAAATTTTGTCAGTCTCCCAAATATTTCAAATTTATAACATAAACAAATGATACAATGTAAACACAATGGGTCCCTGGCAATTTGGCAGGGTAAATGGTTTGAAACATATTTATCAGCAATCAGTACAACAGATAATTCAAAGCAATTTGTTCCTCACATGCAGTTATGTATTTCCAGCAGATATCCCCTCAACTGAGGCATGGAAGAAATAGCAAATTACTGGTTTTTGTCAGTAAATATAGTTTTAATTTTTCTTAGTCCTCAAATGTAGAATGCTCAATGACATATTTCGAGAACATGGCAACAAAAGTCACACACTTCAACTATCACGCAAACTGAAATTAGAGCTATAGTTAGTTAACAAATTACAACATAACCAATATAAAAGAATATAAGAATGCACTGACCAAATCATGTGAGGATCCTCTGAGTTCAGATAACACAGTGGCTGAATCTGCTCGGATAGGGCAATTGAAAACCTGAAGCACCAATGAAAGGCATCATACACACCGATACCATACCTAAATTAACAAAGACCTTCATGACAAAAGTCAAACTAGTGTAACAAAAGTTTGTGTATCTAGTGTTCATGTGCATGCTAAAAAGTAAATATTTCTTTCAGGATGGCAAGTGTGACATGGGCTAAAAAAAGAGAGTATGTTAAAGCTTCTAACTAGATTTTGTACCGCAAAACCAGCAAAGGTAAGATCACTTTCCACAGTCTCTCGGTCCAAGCTTCTCGCTTCACTAACCTTCAAACAGATAACAAACATGTCAATAACTACACCAAATGTGGAACCGCCTATCATGAACTTGAATTTGTGAATACAAAATCACGAAAAAAATCAGAAGTGTATGTATCTAAACACATTTGTAGACATCTATATTGCAAATAATTACACATCTATATAACTGGACAAGCCCCGCAGATATTGCAAATAGATCACAGCTTAATAAATAACTAATAAATAAATCAATATTGGAATGAACAAATTACCCTTTAACTTGGGAAACAAGAAGAAGCAGATTTCTTAAGTCATTACCTCAAAAATCTTTAGGAAACAACTCAGTTGCAGGCTAATGAAATTACTAAGCCAATTTTCACAGTAAGATGTCCATTCTTCAGGCAGAATCCAACACAGAAATGTCATAAGAAAGTTCATATACCTTCTCCTTTAAATTGCATTATGTAGTAGAAATTACTTAATCCAAAAAAATAAGTTACAGGATATGGGAAGAGATAGCTCTGATAGTTTCACGCTTTGATATGTAGATGGGCAGACATTTCTACCAATCATGGAGCAATTTTAGGGTCTTTTCCAAAGGTTCACTCAATTAACTAAGCAAATGGAAGAGGCTACTAACATCATTTTATGCATAACAAAGGAAGTAAGAAACAGCCTTAAACATCTATACATATGTGAGAAAAAAGTAGATTTTTCTAATTTCTTATAGAAAATATCATACTAGACATTCTTATTGATCCACTATGTAATACAGGTGAGAAGACACTGTTTATCCTTGCAAATCATCCATTATTATGCATCTCATTAATAAATCGTTGAAATCACTGGTATTCGTCCAACAAAAAATATTGGAGAACAAGAAACTGTTTATCCTTGTAATATATCAAATAGTACACATCTCTGTTCATATGACATGGACATTATTGGAACAATTGCCTGAAATCATTATACCATTCAACCAGATAACAGTAGTGAATGATCACATAGTTACATATAGAATCCAACTAACCCAACTGTCTGATAAAATAGGGCAACAATTTGGCATGTGAAAATGAAAAAGGAGAGAAACACCTTAGTGGAGTCGGCTTGAAATCACATCTTCCAAACAAGTTCAGTTAAAGACCCAAGACCACCATAGATACTCCCATGCATATAAATGCGAATTTGCGAAACACACAGAAAGAACAAATCTTTTATGCACTGATTTTAAATAGTTGGCACAAGAAAAATAAAAGATAGTAGGAAGGTATTAACATAAAGATCAATGGCCTGACATGTTCGTACAAAGTTCATTTCATTGGGAACTAGAACCACAGACTGATATAAGCAGTATTGTGATCAACAGAAATGAGCAACGTGAAAAACTGCTAGAAACCAAAGAAATTAAGACAATGGAATGCAATTAATGCAGAACCCGTTTGAACACATTTATATGCAATCAATAATCGTTTCCAGTACCCAATTACAACAGAAAGTGACAGTGCATATCCATCCAGTAAAATAAGGATGGAATGGTTGGGAAACAAGGATTCTTACCGTCATCTCTGGGAGAGACTTGTATGCCAAAGCTAGAACACGAGATCCTTGACGTGTGTGTTTCTTGTAAGTGTTAACATACCATGAAGGCACATCAACAAGCCTTTCCTGAATGGTTTCTGGCGCACCCTGAAAGTTTAATAAGGAATCTTTTACCTTTTCGTTATTTGAAAAACTGAAAAATAAAAATAAGGCTGTAACAAATCAAGATACAAACTGAATGGCCTGCCATCAATATATACTTCTACGAGCGAAATAATTAACATGTAGCTTGTGTTCAAGTTACATGGAATAGAAACTAGCTCGACATAGACTCCAGATGCTACCAGCTTCGCGATCGATTAAGGAAAAAGTAATAAATAAGCATCAGCCATACTTCTATCCTCTCCCACATATAAGCCCATCTGGCATGCTTACTCAAAATTAATTCTTTTAGGACATTTTATAAGCTAAAAAAAGGATCAAGGTGGTGGATCTAGCGACACATCAGAGCATATAAGCCTAAAGCACTGCAGCTTAATACTTTTGGGCTTGCAAGCCTTCATGCTTTGCCCAAGAGTAAGATTCTTTTGCTAAACCCCCATCCAACCAGAGTTCACAACGTCTACGAGTAACCTCTCAGCCAACCCAACTGCTCATCACTTCCACCAGCCCATCCCTGTTTCAGTGGCCCCTCTAGCATATTAACTTTATACTAGCAGTCAAGCACACTCATATGCATCTGAAAAATAGAAATAAAATTATATTTATGTGACTATAATTATAATAAAGGGGAAAAAATTAATAAAAACTATATACATCTCAAAAGATAGCTATGAATTTCTCTTGATTAAATGCTGGAGTTTAGCTTTGTACATTAATGATCATAATGATAAATGAAAGACAAATGAAGCCATAGTAAATTCAGAAAAGTTTAATATTTTCAAAAGTTACAATCAATGCCTTCAATGGTAATAATCTTCCATAGTGATAGTTGTAAAATCATGCCGTGGTGTAATTGACTGAAACAGTAAGGTTACTGTTGGAAGATCAAACAAAAACATATCAATAGGGAGTTTTTTAGATATCCTTGTTACATTATCAGAAGCAATCCCCCATACGGAGAACCTAAACAACAATAATGACCCCCCACCACCACCACCACGACCCTGTCAGATACTTCAATGTCACTTCCCTGCCACTGCCACCATCAGAATACCTTGTAGGTGCTAGCCCACCATCATTACCTTCCCTCACTATTTAGCACCATAACCTCCAGTTCAACCATCAGAACCCCCTAATCAAACAAAATCTAAGGTTGACAATGAGAATGATTAGAATGAATTTTTTTTCCGCAACCAAGGTGGAAAACGATCAAATTAAAAAGTAGATAAAGAATACAAAGTGAAGTGAGAAAAGATGAGGAGAAAAGAATAACAGAAATAGTCAGGTGTAAGGTAAGGAGTTAGGATCACGAAAGCCTAGAGAGGGAGAAGATGAAGGAAGAAGAAAATAAGAAAAATGAGGACAACAAAATAAAAGGAAAACGTAGGAGGGAAAAAGAGAAACAATGAAACATATAAATCAGTACAGAATTAGTGAATTTCAATCTGATATTTAGCAGATCATCAGTTACTACTAAATGGCAAGTTAATTTTTAAAAAAATGTAGGAAAGAAGCAATCTTCATATTGAGCAGCTCAGCAGTTATTATTGAATTAAAAAACGTATAGGAATCCTGGTTTCCAATCAATATCATACAATTACATTTAGTTTAAGTCATTGTTGAAAAATACAACTCTCCTCGTCCATATTATTGCACCTAGTTCATATTTTTAAGAATATCAAAAGAGTAGCTCAATTTCCTAAACGAACTTTTTTCCTCAAAACCATCCTCCAGGGTCCAACTTAAGCACGATGTTACACCAAGACCTACCAACGTAACGCTTTCAAGAGCAATATTTCAACTTTACACAAAACTCATCCTTTTTCACCTCTCGTCAGACATTCATGGTCATACCAGGCCAGGTCAAACTAAACCTTAATTCAGAATGGAGCATTAATTACTTAAGAAAAAAATCAAGTGTATCTACATTTAAAAGATGCTTAATTTATATCTGAAGTCTTAGAAGTTTGTATGGGCAACTATTGATGATAAAGAGATGTATAAGATTAAATTCTAACTACACAAAAAGTACTTGTTTTCATTTCTGTCAATCCCTTTTCAGCTATCCAAAATGTACGAGTTATTACTCTAATACTACTAGAATATCAAACAGTAAGGTGAAAACAAGTTTACTGACGCATCTCGATGCTAAGGGCCAACCGAGTGAGATCAATTGGGATTACTTGCTAGGCTATTTTTCTCTCTTAACAGATGGGTTTCTTTTTTAACTGAACAAAGGTTGACAAGATTCAGAAAATCTTTGTTCTAAGAATTATAACTTGTAGTGGAGAAAACACCCCCAACTTTTAAATACAATCTCTTCAGGGCTCATAAGCACAAAGATATGAAAATACACATTAGCTACAAGCTCAATAATTTATAATGCAGCTAAAGTAGCCTTATAGCCAGAGATGCTGAGGATCTATATAAAAGGTAAGTTTGGATAAGCAGGAAGAAAGACCATTTGAAGTATGCTGGTCAACAAAGAGAAAAATCATAGTCCAAGTATGAGGAAATATCAATGCTTCACGGAAGCAAAAATCCAAGTTAGAAAACAAAACGAAATTAGGCTCATTGACTTCGTGGCCAAGATACAAGCACTAATTTTCATAGAGTGGTAGCCGGAATATGCATCATGTGGAAAAAATGGTTATGAGACATATGAATTAGATTGGAAGTGCTATAATAAGAATACAGGTGAAGGTCCGCCAAATAGAGAGAGTATATGTTCATCATAATAAACTTTAACATTACTCATTTGCGTGAGCTGTTTTAGATTAAGTGCAAAAGTACCATTTATGCAAAGCTTACATGTCTATGCATGCTTATGCATGTTATTGTGATGCAGGGAAGATATATTCATACCTTAACAAAAGCAAAAAACTGCTCTTGAACACGGACAACGACTGCCATTCTTTTTAAGTAAGAAGCAAAGTGATGCCTTTGTACAATCTGGACAGAACTGGCACCTCCCCTGCATTTTGTTCAAACAGAGCAAAAGCGAGCAACAGAATATTCTCAGCGGACTGTCAGTCAATGAAATGTATAGATATAGATTAAGAGAATCCACATAAAACACATAAACTTCCATAGGTGAAAACATATTGCAACAGAAGCAAGCATATTCTAATATTGTTCTGTAAGCACAATAGAGTTATCAAGTAAAATCTTACGAAAGTAGTAGACAAAGCCTTTAAAACATGAGATATAAAACCCTACTCAAAGTCTCAAATCATCCATCAGTCCACGCATTCAAAAGAATCTCTTAAAATCTCCCTCTGAAGACTCAAAAAAAAACAGAGGTGCAAGCATCCAGGCTTTTATTTATTCAATTTACCTGCTCTTTTATGTCCCAGCAAAAAAGCAGATCACAATGGCTGAGGGAATTACCTATAGCACACCAGACAGATCGAAAAGAGGGTTCCAAATTTCCATAACTATGTTACCAAGGAAAAAGGTCAGTATTTCTTCATCAGACCTTTTACATACAGCACAACATCTAAAGACAATATCATTCCAAGTAGCTTTATAAGTACCCAGTCATACTCCCTTATCCACTGCTAGATTAAACTATAAAGCGAAGCAACTAATATACTACACTAGTTACTCGTAATTGTTGAATAAGCAGCTCTTCAACTTGTAACACATGCAGATTCTATCATTCAATTATTGAGGTGCCGAACATAACTAAAACCCTCCAACATTTTGCATTAACAGGGAAACAGAAGGTAAATAACCCATAGTCACGCAACTTCCTTTCCTTAAGACCAAAAGCCATACCTGAACTAAGTAGTTGTAGTAACTTACTTAATAGTGAACAAACCAAAAAATCTCGATAGTTTCCTATTCTTAGAGGCAGCATCCATCAGTATATCTATCTCTAAGTGTGATGTCTCTTTGTTCTTCTTACAGAATCTGAAGAAGTGTTAATTATGATACCATCTGTCTAATTCAGATATTGGAAAGAGAATGTTGTTCACACTTGTCCCCCATAAAATAAATATGAAGAAACAAGTATGCCTCATCATCTTGTATTATTTTTGGGCCACAAAGAGAAATCAGATCCTGCTTCCCTCTGAAACAAAGTGCTCATAATTCCTCTACCTAATAGGCTCTCCACCAACCTATCGATTGAAAGGTTAAGCTACCTGTTTATTGCAGATATGCACTTAGACACCATCCCCCCATCCAAGAATACCAAGAGTCAAAGTCTATTTTAGAGGGTTTAATCTTATCTGATAAGTTTCATTTTTGCAAATTTCACAAAGAAGCCAAGACAAAGAACAAGACAATTAGAACATTGACAGGAGAGTTGGAATATCCCAAAAAAATTAAATAGTAAGTGGAAAACACCCACAAACCATATATTGGTATGAAATGAAAAAGGAAAATAATCTTATGGCATACTTTTTTGGCATGGCTTTTTCATCTGATTTGTATGTCCACTCAATTCCTTTCAGTGCAGCCTTCTCAAGCGGATCACCAACCTACATCCAGGGGTGGATGGAAAAAATGTTAATGCAGAAAACAAGAGTTTAAGTACAAGGGAAAGGACCAACGCTAATTTCCTAGAATTTGAAACAGAGTTCTCAGTAAGTCTCCGAAATTTTAAGAAGTGAGCAGCCAACTAAGAATAAGCTTAACACTGATCGGCCTAGTGAAACAGAACCTTTGCATGCCTCAGCATGTAATGAATCTTCAAAAGTCTAGATGAAGGATTTTTCTTCTTTTGCATGATATACACAAACAAAAAGAGAACAAAATATTGCATACATCATACTCCCAATTACCAGTTCTTGCATCTTTCAAGAGTCATTATGATTATCCCTCAAATGTTCAGATTTCTGAAACAGGGATGTCCTGACTATCAGGAAATACAATCACAGTGCCTATTAGCAATTTAATCTCTTTTAAATTACTTGGAGGCATGCAGTGGTAGTGGTCTGTTGAACCATGTTTTCAAACCTAGTCTTCAAAGGTCGCAGTAAATTCTGCGTAAAAGACTAGCACAAATTCATACCAAATGCATAACTGTATAATAATCACTTAAACCACCCACCAATCCCCTACCCCTATAACCAGGAACAATAATCAGTTATACATTCAGCATGTCTAAATTTGACTTTTACAATCACCTATTATAGATATCAAAGAATACATTATGTGAAATCAGAACTACATTGTCAATAACAACATCTCAGGAACAGGATCCTTAACATTTTTACTAAATAAGCACTAGACAGTGTCAATACAGATTGTAACATTATGTTGTACAGAATATCATACCAGCTTATTATCCACAAAGACCAAAGCATGACAAGAAGCAAGAATTTCCAAAGTTCGATCAGGCACTTTAGACATTTCTGTTTCCAAGTCTTCACTGTCAGTCAAACCACCAACTCCAGAAAATTCCTGAGGAACAAAGCGCAAAAAATCAATGCTATTAAAAAAGACTCAAACAATAAATACATTAGAAATTGAGCATTCATACCATGTCATCGGATGTTAGTGTCCCAGTCTTATCAAAACAGCATATATCAACCTGCAGACGGGAATAGACCAAAGTCATTCAGAAGTTAGCCCCGTAAACAAAGACAAAACAGTAAGAGCAATTGGTAGAAAGACGGAACTGAGACAGAGACACAAACACACAGAGCAGACAGAAAGGAATCCACTCACTCTTGCATTCTTGTATTTCTCAAAGACACTACTATGATCAAGAACTATGCATCAAATAACCATCATATCTAAATTAAAACAAGGAAAAGAATATTACTGAAAATCAGATTGAGTGTTGGTAATACAATAAGAGAAATATCCCTAGCAGAATTAGTACATAAGGTCTAGTCCAACTAATGTGTTCAAGAAAATGATCATGTCAATAAGGTAATCATTAAATTTGTAATATCAGTTGTCAGCATTTAAGCTAGTAGTACTATCCCATGCATCCACCCTGAATTGGGGACAAGCCTGGGCTTGTTACAATTATTTGCAGTTGGTTATAGAATAATTTGCTCACTAGAATAATAAGATTATTCTAACTATGACATCTCCAAGTTTTTTCAATCATTTGAGTTGTAAATGGTAAGTAGCTTCATGAATAATTTTTAACTTATGAATTGTATGAAGATCAAGTCCCTGTTGTAAATACTAAATTTTATGTGTGCAACATAGTACGATATTACAAAAGACAAATCCTGCAGTTGCACTAATCCAGTTTTAGTGGGCACACAATCATAATCCAATAGATCTGAAGCCAAATAGGTTTACATCATTAAAGAAAACAGGACTCTCTATTTTGTATGCTTACACCGTTATGTAGCAGAAACCCCTCGACTGAAGCATCTTAACATAGGTTAATTCCTTTTTATCGTGAATAAAAAGATAAGAGTCACAAGTTAAACTACAATCGTGCTTAAGATGTACCAATATATATGAGACAGAAGCATCTTCTCAAGTAAATACACATCTTTGGGTCTAATTCAAAATCTCCAAATTGTTATACAATCTATAGAAACCTCATGATCCAAAATATAGTCAAAAAGAAAAGAAAAGTGGTCAGAAAAGGAACAACTGTTTAGCTAACAAGCGAGAACTAGAGATATTCGAATGCAGAAGAAAAGATAATGGTAGACCAATAGATGCCTTCCTTTTGAGTGGATTCAATAAAATCATTCATGCAAAGATAAAATAATTAATGCCATGGATTAAGTCAGGAATATATTCAAGATTTCAAATAGAAGACATCAATAAACTGCTCTTTTTACTCTTATAATTGAGAAAATACCAATAGTGTCTCATGAAGCACAATCACCGAAACAGATTATTCAAAAAGAGAATCAAATATATGATCTTTGACAAGTGAAATTGCATGATTACTTGTATTGAACAAGACCATTCATAAAACTTGCAGTAATCACCTTTCCAGCAAATGGAATTCTAAATGGTTCTGTACAGTATATCCCACGGCGTGCTAGTGCAATCAATGATGTATTAACAGCTATTGACAGCTCCATTGGAAGTTCAGGAGGTATCACAGAAGTAATAATCAATGAACAACTCAGAAGAAGCTTGTATCTACTTCTTGTTGGATCCTCGAGCCCCTATGACAGAGCTCCATGATGTCACATATCTAATATCATATTCTCAGTTAAAATATACAAACAAGACAGCATGACTTATTCATCAATATTGCAGATACCAGTTTACCTTCTTAAGGACATAACCAGCAGCTATCAAAGCAAATACGACTAAGAACAAAATAAATAGTCCACTTTCCCAGCTATTTGCAGTAACCTATAAACCGCACAGAATCATACAATTATTAAAACAATAAAGAATAAAACTAGCTTACATTATTAACAAAGCACGACAAGAAAATCAGAAAGAGGTTACCCTCTCAGTAGAAAATAATATAGTGCGCATTAGCTTCCCTTGACTTGTTTCAAATCCAGTTCGCAGTACCACTGCCACGCAGCCTCCATCAGGGGCTTTCAAGTGAAATGTCTGTACCAAGAAGAAAATAAAGGACAATCCAGGTGTAAAGAATGTTGGGGTTGTTACATGTTAGCAGTCCGTAAGTAGAAAAGAGAGCAAAAGGGAGGGAGAGAGACCTTATCTGGTGTGTGCTGTAATATTTTTGTACCACCAAAAAGAACATGTGCTTTATCTCGTCTAGCTGATAGTTTCTCATCAGCTCCTCTACCTATTACTGATACCTGGAAAGTACTTACGGAGATGAAAACTTTGAAAGATAGTAAGCATGTAAGTGTCAGAATAATAATCGTTGTCAAAGAAAACAGGTTATGGACTCAGATGAAGGATCGAAGATGTATCTGTACTTCACAAAAATAAGTTTGACAAGATTGCTGAGACAATATATGAAAATTGTAAATAGTTCTACGGTCCTCAAGATGAGTACTTGCTTCAATCACAAAGCAATAAAAGATCTGGAATCAGAATTCACCCAAGGCGCCAAGGAATTACTTCCCATTAAAACCAAATATATAGACACATGCTTTCATGCATGACACCACACACGCACATCCATTCTCTCCTTTTGGAAGAAGCTACAGACATTAGATAACAGAAAACTACCATGTTTGGCGACACGGTGAAAATCTATTTCATGAGCATTTTAACCACAAAATTTAAAGTGACGCCTGGGGAAAAAAGATGTAAGAAGACCAAACATAAGGATGACAATAAAATGCCAGTTCCATTACATAGTCAAAAATTGGGTCCAAAACAAATGGGTAATACTTCCATTTTGGAAGCACGTCTTATTGTCAGATTTCATTGAAATATCTGACTTATAATCTCTAATATCTGAAATGGCTTTAAAAAGAGTTCCCAATCCAAGAAGAATTATGCAACTTAATTTCAGACAAAGTGAAGGATAAGATGTAGGCTACCTAGTCTAACAAATAAGATGGAATCATGGCTACTTACATCTTGCAGAAAAAACTAATTCAGCTAGCTATATGGCCATCAAATGTCAGGGAAAGACCATAAAGATAGAGCTGTATTTCAGTTCTCTTATATAAACGCCGGCATCTTGGACCTTTCTACTGCCTAAAATGGAATAAGATACAGCTAACTGAAGATAAAACAAAAAGGAAAAGAACAGAAGGGACAGCCATCTTACATGATTCTGCTGTATACACCTTAAACCAAATTTTTTATGAATTGCTTGGACATCATCAAAACCAGCCAAGCAAAACAAGTAGATGTGATTAAGGTAACCATAAGTCAACAAATTAGGAAAAAGTTTAGGCGACAGCAAGAGAAAACCCAAATTAGGGAAATTGGTACAACACCCACAACCAGTTATCATAGCCAAGTAATCCATCAAATTCTTTTTACCTGTAATTTCACCATGAGCAGTGGGATTCTATTCTTATTTTAGTGAGACTGGTTTTCTTCACGAAACGATTCAAACAATTATTTACACAAACATCCCTTCTTCCCAATAAGATTTTGAACATACAGAGATCCTCTTAACGAAAATTAATTATCCCTCTCCCACACCATCCACTTTACACCCCATCCACTCTACCTAATTTTTCTGTTTTTTCTCTTTGACATCATCAAACGCCCAGATGTTTGAGGTGTATGATGAACAAGGCAAATGACTAGACTGAACGAGATAACTTTTGCTAACAGACTGACAGCAACCAAAGGAGATACTTCTCCATCAAGTACCAGCCACTTGGTGTTTCATCATACTGTGACAACTGATGCCCATGATGACAAGAGAGGTTTCAATTGAAGCACAGTACCCAACTGGCCAGCCAATAAGCTCTTCAAATAAACTTATACATATGTTGTGGACA
>NC_026154.1:4239509-4283969 GCF_000512975.1 Sesamum indicum
CTCCGTCTAGACCAGTAGAGCGTCCAATAGACACAACATCACCAGGTAGAAGTTCTGTCCCAGAGAGTTTAACCCACCTAAATTGCAACTTATAATGTAAAGGATACGCAAATAAAGTATCAAAAACACAAAAAGGCCAGTGAAATTGAAAAAAAAAAGGGAAATGAATTTTGATCTGTATCACATACTTTCCACAACGATACACCATCAAAGTCTGGCTATCCACTTTTACACGTCTAAGCTCAGACAGAGTCTTCAGACGGCTTTTTGCCATTGTTGACTCAAACATGAAGAGCATGAATAGAGTGAATAGACTATAATACCAGTATTCGTCCAAACACCACAGGCCCACACAGAAAACCTAAATGCAAATGGCAGCGCCATATATTAGAGAACACCAAATACAGTACTCATGAAGAAATAAAAATAGAAAAAAAAAACAGTGCACAGCTTAAATAAATCCCAAAAAAAACCAATTCCATCGGGTGGAAATGAAACGGAAGTTGGAATTACAACAAACCTGGAATACAAAAAATGGTTCCATGATTTGCTCTTTCATCAATTTTTGGAATGTGGGTTGAGGATATTCAAATCTGCACAATATGGATCCATTTTATTAGCAGAAGGAAAGCTCTAACTCGAATGCAGAGGAATAGTCTTTTCAAAGGAATATTCTTTTCAAATAAACCAGTGTTCATGTACATTGAGAATAAATAAAAATTAGAAAAGGATGTAATAATGCGCAATAGTATTGATTATAAAACCATGTAAATCTTGATAACACAAGGATAAAAAAACTACCAAAGGAATAATCTAATTTCAGATGACCATGAAGAGCAGACAAAATGTTGAAGCTGCACCGCGTCATGCAGTCAAATACTCCAGCCACAACCACATGATCAATGCACAAACAAAACTATTACTATTCAATAGATGCAGATATTTGCAAGATTATGTACCCTGTTTAAATCTAGTGTCTAACACTTTAGTTAATAAAACCAAAGCACACTGCTAATGTAATATGTCAGTTCTGATTCATCTAATTAAAGCACAAATGCAAATAACATGCGAAGACACCATTCCAACATCATCTCATATACAATTGTGCAGTATATGGTGACACTTACACATTCCTTCCCCATTTCTCAGTAGCAGCCACAATTTTAGCTTCTGTACCATAACCAGTACTCTTGAGATAATACCCAATTGTTTCCTTGGATGGATAAGGAAGCTTACAAAAGGTATTTTTCTCCTGTGAGTATATAAAGCGTTGCTTCCTGAAATCAAAGTAGATTTCCTCCGTATCCAATGATGTAGATGAACCTGCCAGCTAAAGAATATTAAACA
Organism: Sesamum indicum; assembly: GCF_000512975.1. Classification (NCBI taxonomy): domain Eukaryota; kingdom Viridiplantae; phylum Streptophyta; class Magnoliopsida; order Lamiales; family Pedaliaceae; genus Sesamum; species Sesamum indicum. Next base: position 4,240,857 of record NC_026154.1, read on the forward strand.
AACTGATCAGAATCAGGAGGGAAGATCCATAACACAAAAAATTATTTATATTTCACACAGGGAATAGACTTGCTTAAGAAAAGTCTCCAAGCAAGTTGACAAAACTAATGAATGCAAAATTCTCAGAACGATTGCAATTTCAATTTTACTGCTGTACACAAAACCATTGCATTACTAGTGAAGAAGGGAAGCAAATTGATACAGCTCGACTTGCTTAAGAAAAGTCTCCAAGCAAGTTGACAAAACTAATGAATGCAAAATTCTCAGAACAGATTGCAATTTCGATTTTACTGCTGTACACAAAAACATTGCATTACTAGTGAAGAAGGGAAGCAAATTGATACAGCTCGACTGCTGGAGATGTGTTCCGTTTGGGTAATATAGTTAAGAAGTCCTCTATCAGGTCAATTTTAGAGTTAACGCATATATCTAGAATTCAGGAAACGAACTCATACTAAAAATATCAATATTGCATGTTCCGCAATCCAAGCGTACTTCACTAACCTCTTGTGGAGTTTCAGATATGAGATATTACGCATTACACAAATCTATACTACACTTAACAACTAAAGGAGATTTTGGTTACCATGTAAAGTTAAACAAGAGGATTAACCACTTATTCTGTAAGTGCCTCTTAGTTCTTTCCTTCAATCATTTCCAACTACAGAAGATGGAACAGAAGTTAATGAACCAGCTCCTGAAGCATTTAACTTCAACCCCATGAATGCCAAGCTTTGCACACTCATTTTAAAATCCATTAAGGTCAATGGACAAGGAACACCGTTTCCCAGGCAAATAAGAAGTGAAAATAAACATGTCGATCACATTTATTGCCAGCTCATTTGACAAGATTCTGTTCGATTCTAGACCTATTTACATAATTAGATGAGACAAATACCAGACTTCTTACATAGAATACCAGTGTGATCCAACTGATCTCCACCCTAAGAACACAAGTTCAGATTTATCAAAGTACTATAGACACAACTTGAAAGGGACCGTGATAGAATAAGGTATATAGAACATGGGTTTCAAGCCAAAAGGAACATGCAACGTAGTCAAGAGAAAAGGAGGGAGAATCAGGTCCCCAACCTTACGAAAGTGAAGGGGCACAACTTCTTTCGAGCCAGAAAATTTAGCTGGAGTAATTTTGCAGGCATCCGCCCGGTAAATATCATTAACCTGCCATAAATCATTTAAAAGGCTTTTAGAAATAGAATAGAAAATTGTTTGTGTAATAAAAAACTGAAAACTGAAAATAAAAACCCAAGCAAACGGCCCCCTAACCAAAAGTAAGGTACAAGTCAACGTGAAAGGCAGAGAATGATGTTAGCTTTTGATGAGACACATGCGCCAAATCAGAGCTGTTAGAAAATTCTGTTTGATGCACAAAGCTGAGTCAACAAGTATGACTAGAAACACTAAAGATTACATATGAGGAAATTACAGAAGCACAAGCACAGACTGATGAATGTACATGGTCGGCCACTTTGTATTGGATAATATATTGAGCATACATGGTTGAAAAGATCTTAACTCCCTTTTTTGAACATGCAGGAATAACCTTCTCATTCCAAAAACAGTTAATGTTATTTCCTTAATTATCTGTAATAAAAAGCGATAAGAATATATTCCTTTGATTATAGAAGATAACAATTGCATTTGAACTTAGGATACTAACCTTTCTTGGTCTATCACAGATGATTACCTCAAAATAGCTACCCACTTTACCCAAGAAAATACTTTGTGAAACTTGTAGAAGCTTTGTACTTCATTTAGTAATATAAAACATAACCTACATCATTCACACAATTGAAAGGTGACTTTAAAGCTTAATTTTGTTCTCCCATCCCTATGGCATGAGAAATTCAACAAACCCAAGCTAAGTACCTAGTGTTTTCCCAAAAAAAAAACACTTCGTTTATTTAAAAACTTCTCAGGTTTTTACTTACAGAAAATTTCCATTTTCTTACAATCCTCCATGAGATTGGTTTTTAACAGATATGATTTGCGCACATTAATCGAGTGGACCTATATAGCTAGCCTTCATATTTTTCAAGGATAAAAGAAGAGCCACCCAGCTAAGAAAATAGATAAAATCAAATTTGATACAAAGGGCAAAATATATATCAAATGCCACACATGTATATAAGGTTGAAGAAGTATAATAAAGAGAAGTCCTGAAGACAAGTTGAACTATAGATAAGAGAAACCATTGGATATTCCACAACTTTGAGTTCATACTTGTAGTGATTGCAAACATACATTCAGACAACAGATTCATTCGCCATCAAAAATTATTTGAAGTCTGAAGTCCAAGCAATTATTTCCACAAAGTTGATGAGTATCACCTAACAGTAGGAGAATCCAAAAGGGATATTCGTCTATGTCGGAAGGATGTCCAGATTGACAATCTCAAGCTACCAGAAAGCACATAGTTGCAAAAAATATACGGACTATTTTGGAAAATTAATAACAACAAAAAGATCCTGATTTGACAAAGTAATGCAGCATGACCTAACTCATAAAGCAGGGTAGAACTGGAAAAACAAATTGAAAATTTAGACAGGCCACGAGCAGCTCGGAGAAAGTGTAAATTATATTATCAGTTACCAAAAATATCACCAAATTGTAATAGTTCCCTCCCACTACTTTCTTTACATCATCAAAGAGATGCATAAAAGAGATATAATATAAAAAATCAAAACAAGCAAATAGGAAGCCTAGTATGCGCATTCATCCAATTCTTTAGTCAACCTTAACGCCAGCTCCCCTTGTCCTCTCTCTCATTATCTCTTTTCTTCTTCGGATATACTTGAGTTCCAGGTATTATATAGTTGCATGACATTCTTTATCAATTTGCACCATCATTTCAGTTTGCAACTATGGCCACCGGAAATCCCAGAAGATGCCCACCAATGCAAGAATAGCATGCTGTGGACAACTAACTATTAGTAACTCGCTACTTAGCAGCACCTAGTGCTTTTAGAACAATGTTTCCACTTTTAAAGTCATGAAATCCCGCTCCATTAGACGGTACATTGCAAGTGACATTAGATTATGTGATCTAAAGCATCACTAATTAGCAACGCTATACCTTTTCTCTTTTGCCCTAATATATGACTTGTCCCATGCATCAAAAGTTCCATTGAAGCAAAGTTACAAAAATATGACTCAACCAACCAATCTAACATTTACGGAACATCTTTGTTCACATAGTCGTTCTTCATAATAACTTGCAAACTCTTAACTATTGCTCTCTTAACATATATACAAAATATCTAGTAAGCCTTAACAAATAAAACATACGAACAAAACAAAAAAGCTGTCACCAAGACAGTGAGCAATATGCATGGAGGGGAACCAAGAAATTGAACCTTAGAATACTGCACAAAGCATTTGAAGTCCACAGACCACACTGTGAACAGAAAAACCAGAACATGAAATGCCAAAATACCGCCCAAAACTATTGAGGCATCCCCGAAATCCAGGCTAGGGACTACAGCTGCCAGCCACACTCCATAGAGAATCGTGAAAGGCCACATATCCAAACGCCATCCCCAATGCCTCTTTCGCAATAAATCAACAGTATCTACCACTTTCCCACCAACATGAAACCTTGACATCTCACTTCTTCTGTTGATTCAACCAGAAATTATCTGCAATTTGCAAGAGACGGAATAAAGAAAGGAGGTAATAACACTTTCACGAATTTTTATGACAAAAACTTCAAGCAGTCTTCATCCATTTGGATTTGCAACTTGGGAGACAGAAGTATTGATCTGTACGACAGATCTCTTTTTTTCACTTCCGGAGCAAGACCTAGAAAACAAATAATTTTCTATCCATTTTACCCATAACTTTACGAATCGAAACTCTCACATCCGAAGAACTACGAGCTTTTACAGAGTTGTGAATTCGAACAAATTCTTGCGATTCCTTTCCCATAAATAACAACAAAATAAAAATAAGAAAAACACAAGATATAGAGAAATCAAGAGATCAAAAGAGAAGAATTGCGCAAACCTCTTGCTGTGGGTCCGGATAATGTCGAGTGGCCTGGGGGTGTTAGGGCTCTGCAAGTTGAGACGGAGGAGTAGAGGCCCCGAGTCGGCGGGACTGCTTCTCACTCGGCGTTTCTACAATTCTGCAACTTCCACAAAAAATTCCAAAGTAAAAGTTCAGTACTATAAATATTTTCTTTTACTTTACCAAAGCTAAGTATACAACTTTTCTTCACTACTTTCACATTCACAAATATATGTAAATAAATAAAATACTATTTATATTATGATTTAAGTATGAGTAGGAAAAATAATATACAGTAAAACTTTTATAAATTAATAATCTTGGGACCATAAATTTTTATTAATTTAGAGAGATATTAATTTATCGATAATTTAATATTTTATTAATTACAAGAGAGACTTTTTAAATTTAACAAATTTAGTACATATGTATTGAAAATAAATGAATTCATATATGTTTCATGCATAAATCAATTCTTTGTAACTAATTAAATATATTCATGTTGTATACAATTAACTATTACATTCATAGACGCATGTATCAATTCATTGGAATTACTTAAATATACATGTTTACATTAATTCGTTGTACTTAAATAACTATTATAGCCAATTAAATATATTCATACATGATGATGAAACGTATACTATATAAATCTCAATATTGAAAATAAAATAATTCATGACACATAACCATGTCTTTTCTTCTAAAAGGCATCGCAAAATCATCCATGAATAATCAAATGCTTAAAAAGCATTACAAACTTCATATTTTAGTAAATTACCATAATATTTATAATTGTAATATTTATGAATTATTAATTTAGAGTTTTAATGGGACCTAATATTTATAAAGAAATTTTCTGAAAAAATTATTATCTTATTATCTTATCGAATTTGATGATTTTTTACAAAGGCCCAAGTCGGGACCGAAATATTTTATTATTTTAGAGAGTTTATTAATTTATAGAGGTTTTACTGTATTTGGTTCTTAATACGGATAGATATAATATAATAAAAAAAAAAGTTTATGTATTTCGTAGAGGTATTTATTGATATTTTAGAAAATGAAGGTAATGGCACAGTTTTATCAGATTGTGATTTAAGGTATTTTTGTAACTAACAATATAATATTTAAATTATAAATATAAGTAATTAATAATCACCTAAAAAACTAAAATAAAATCAAAATCATAGACAAAAAGTGTAAATTTCAATTGTAAAACCATAATTAATTGAGTGAAACTTGTTATAGACTTCCCGTACCCATAATTATAACTAGTGTCCGATTTTTAAATTTCATGATCGATATTTTAACCAGCATTTTTTGATTGTGTGTAAATTTATCTCAATATATTATTGTAATTAGATTTAGGAAACTATCATTAGTTTCCATGAATGGCACAACTCGACTATATATAGCTAGGGTGTGAGAGACTAAATGAAACCATGCTTTTGGAATGCAAGCCTTAACTCCTGTTTTTACTTGCATTTGACTAATACAAAGATTGTGTGTGGTTCACTTACATTTACACCTAATAATAAGACAAAGCGCATCTTACATCATCCTAATAAAAAACTATTAAATTATTCGAGTTCGACTCATGTTTGATCCAATTAAAATTTATTCGAGATCGATTAGATTAATAATCAAACATAAATTCAAATATAATTTTTTTAATTTCAATAATAATTCAAACAAGTTTAAATAATAATAGGAATAATTACAAGCCCATCCCTTGAGATTTGATGTAAATACACGTGGACCCTCTGTAGTTTGAAAATTACATTTATTATCCATGAGGTTTGCTTTTGTATAACAAATAGATTATCCGTTCGTTAAATTTAACTGAATTTATTGATATCAATAAAAAAAACTGAATAAAAGTTGATACTTACCATCAATTGAGTTATTTCAGGTCAAATAATTTTTTTATTGCTAAACTACCCTTATAACATTGAAAATATATCTCCTCACATGTATTAACATGTGAAGATGTATAAGGATAATTTGATCATAAAAAGATTGTTTTGACATGCTACACGGAGTCTGTCAGGTCCAGAGTGGGTTATGGATTTTATACCGTACTCGTCTGAACCCACCCTAATCTATTTTTTAATATATTTATTTATTCATATGCAATACATTATTAATTGAAAATTATAATATTATAAATAAATTTTTAAATAATATTGTATATCCAACTTTATATATGAAATACCAAAAAAATATTGAATGTATTAGTTGTATTATATAATTTATTTTAGATAAAAAAAACTATATTAAATTATTTAAATTTTAAATTTATATTACTTAATTAAAAAATAAAAATTTAAATAAGACAAGGTGGGGCGGGGCGGGTTTTCACGAAACTGGAGTGGTCTCAAATCCGGGCAAACCGTCCAGACCTGCCCCATTGCCATCAACACTTTCCTTTATGAAAAATACATACCAAAAGAAAGAGAAAAGAAAAAATAATAAAAGCACCATGTCCTCTTGAAATGCCGAAACTACCCTTTGCGTGGATGCATATATATTTTGATCTTCGTCCGGGCCAGCTCTGTTCTCATTTCAGTTAAAACCTAAAGTACATCTGCGAGAAAAAAGCAGTCAAAGACCGAATCGATGGCCCGTCACGCCACGAGACTGATCGGCAACTTATCCCGCCGGCTATTATGCCCGAAGGAGCTCCAGCAACACCGCAATTTCGGATCTCCGCCGCCTCCGCCCGCCGTCTTCGTCGATAAGAACACCCGCGTCATCTGCCAAGGCATCACTGGAAAGAATGGCACTTTTCACACTGAACAGGCAATCGAGTATGGTACCAAAATGGTAATCTTACACCGCCGATTTGATCTTCATTTTCTTTTACTTATTTTCTGATTTTCTTTTTCTGTGGGAATTTTGCTGATAATATAGATTTTGGCGAGGAGAACACTAGAGAAATGCTTGAACAAGTTAAAGTATGAGAGTCATTTATTTTGTTTGTAGATCTATCTTCTTACGTATTATAATTTTTCTCAACTTTGTTCTGGAGGTCTTATAAGTTTATGGTGTAGCTTGCTGAAAGGAAAATGTGATTCATTACTACATTCAATGGATTTGTTTTCCCTTTTTCATATTTTTGGTGCTGTCCTGTCCTTGTCAATAGTTGGGGAAGTGCTTAATGCTGGGCAACGGTAAAATGTTTAAAAAATAAGCTAACCTATGGATTATGTGTACATTTGTGATCTAAAGAAGCTAAGTTATGGTGCCATTATTGAAGGTTTTACTCTCTACAATGTGTTCCAGTTATTTTCTAACTATTCATTTAGGAACTTAGTTTTCCTATTCCGTCTGTTGTGTTGTGATTTTATTTTTTTGATACAGTATAACTATTGCTTAATATAAGATATGCAAAGTATTAGTAAAAGAGTGTTAGTTTTGCTGATTAAATCGAATAACTTGGATGATTTATGTAAGTTTCTTCTACTTATATGCAATTCTGTTGCATGTTATTGACTAACTTTCCTGTTTGCATTATTTGTACTTCTACTTCTATGATTAATAAGTTTGGTATGCAAATATTTGACTTCTACTTTGGCCCCAGAATAATGGATTGCTGCTTTTGCATATGATATTGGACGAAAAGTATGTGACTAGAATTTAAATTTGCTATATTGTCCTCATATATTAGTAATATCTGCATATATAGGTTGGGGGAGTTACCCCTGGAAAAGGTGGAACAGAGCACTTAGGTCTCCCCGTTTTCAACTCCGTGGCAGAAGCAAAAGCTGAAACAAAGGCTAATGCTTCAGTGATTTATGTTCCGCCACCTTTTGCAGCTAAAGCCATTATGGAGTCGTTGGAGGCTGAACTGGATTTGGTTGTTTGCATCACAGAGGGAATACCACAGCATGACATGGTAATACATTTATTTAGTTGTACCTTTGTCTTTCATTCAACAAAGTCAAATTGGCTGATCATTCTGGAATCGATTCTGATAGATGTGGTTATCTACTTAAAAATCTTTTATGCCATTGGATGGATTAAATAATAATATGATAGGCTGATATTCATGTCCAATTTCATTATCTTCTTGGTATGGCACATGAAACTTTTCCCGGCTGTTTTAAAATAATGGTGAGCCACTTATCTCCAGTCATACTAGTGATCAAGCAGTAACAATCTTCTAACGTTCTATTCTGGATCTCAATTATGTGAGTAGATAGATTTATCCCTTCTATCTAACATTTACGGGTTGGTTCCTGTTTGTTGGTAACCAAAAATAGCATTGTGTGGTGAAATTGCTTAACCCACATAGAAGGTATTGTCTGTTTAAGAACTGTTGCACACATGAATGTTGGATATGATAAGATGGATTTAAATGAGTGCTTCAATTACACAGTTTAAACTATAATTCAGTTTCTTCACCTCAAAATCCTTTGATAATACTTTGATTTTGTAACCTTGTTCCGTGTACCGCTTGAATTTGTGGTAATTTTTATGAATATTTCAGTATTTTCTATAACAATTTGTGGATCGAGCATTTCTTCTTTGGATCAACAATCTGCTCCTAAATCATCCATGAAATCTGCTTTGACTGGGAACTTTTGATGCAAGGGCAAAAGTTTCACGTAGTAGCTGGGGCCAACTTCGGTACTGGTTGGGGATCTGATCCACTTGTTTTTTGAAAAGGAAAGGTTTAATAGGCATATACTGAACTATGTCTTGTTAGCCACAAGGAATCCTTTTAAGTTCTGATGTAAGAAAAGTGTGTTCCAACGCAACAGAATCTATATGTTATAGAGGAAATTGAAGTAAACACACAGCTAATGTCTCTCGTGTAAAATGAATATAGCACTTAAAAAATAGTATGTTGATTTGTTTAACTGCAAAAACATGAGAAAGACATTGACAGCTCATTATAATATTGTTGTGACGGTAATTAATAATTTCTTTTTTAAGTTCCAGTTACTGGTTCTGCTGCTCTGTGAAGTTTTGGAAGAGAAACTCTCAGATTGCACATTCTGGTGCTCTCTCGTTTAGTTTCTTGATTCCCCGTATACAGAGTTACTAAGTGCAGCCATTATTGAGTTGTCCTTACGTGCTAAAAGCTTTTAATTTGGTATACACTATTTTCAAATGGGCCACTTCCAGGCCAGGAAAAATATATAATGCACATCTCTTCTGTCTTTTACTTTAGGCATCCTCACTTATTGAATGGTGATTGCTCTTAAGATTAATTGCTGATCTTGGTTGTTGCTATAGATTGTTGTCTATACCACATCAAAAGTGTGATTTGAGCATGAAGAATGCCATGTTATTGATCATTTTCAACCTCATTTGATTGTCTGAAAATTTGCATTCTGTTGTTGTTGCTATATTGAACTTCTGGAAATTTTCATTGCTCACAGGTTTATATCCTGTGGAATTTCATAACTAAGCTTATGTGTATACTGCGCCCTTCTGCATTAGCTTATACCTGTAATGGTGTTTGTGTTCTTTAAGAGTTATATTCTCAATTGCAGGTTCGTGTTAAGGCCGCTCTTAATAAGCAGTCAAAAACTCGGCTTATTGGTCCAAATTGTCCTGGCATTATAAAGCCCGGGGAGTGCAAAATTGGGATTATGCCAGGATACATTCACAAACCAGGACGTATTGGAATTGTTTCTCGATCTGGTACTTTGACTTATGAAGCGGTGAGATTCGCTTTTCTTGGGACTACATCTTTTCTGAAGTAAAATGATCTACCACTATTTGTTGCTATCAGGCCTCTCAAAAGCATAGTGATCTGTACGAAAGTCTATAAATTATAAGTTTACCTTTTCACCTGTTGTCTTTGTATTTTATGCGGCAATTTATCTTTGAATGAGAACTTCAAACCAGCTGCTGGTAAAAAGTTACAAAAGATGACTAGATTGATGATGGTCATGATAACTCAATAAAACCAGAGCTGTTAATATTTAGCTTCCTATTCTTGACAGCATCTGTTGAATGGCTCGTTAAGATCAGTAATGAGTTAAGGAGAGGCCAGACAAATTCTACAATTCTGCAAGATTTAGATATGATTATGTAAAATAATACCATGTTTAGGACCAATATTTTCCTTTTCCTCATTCTTAATCTTTTTAAATACATGATTTAATTGTATTTGTATGGTCCATGTATGCATATACTGGCCATCTTGCCTTGGGTTAGGATGTTGAAAGATACCTTTGTGTTGTAGCGCACACAAGTGCATGGATTCTATGTCTCTTGTTATACTATTGAATTTGTCATGACAGATGCACCCTATCACTATTATATTCAACCTTAAGTATCTACTCTTTTTCTGTATGTCTCTCATGCGCCATTCGGTTTCGCAACCTTCTTTCACCACATTGTATAGCATGTTCCCTCTGAAGTAAATTTACCAAAAATAACAGCCGTCTGCTATCATCCAATCTGATATTCAAATAGCTGCCCAAGTTTATCTTCATTAGATTTGCATTCGTGTCGACTTCCTTTCTTCTATTCTTTCTGATAAAAAAAAAAGGATCTGAATTTTATTGAGTTAGGCTTGAATGCAATTGCATATTTTCCCCCCTAAACATGTTAAGAATCATCATTGGTGGCCCTAATTTAGTTTTTAATTTTTGTTGCTGTGAATCATTGTGTAGAGACTGTCTGTCATATTCATCAAGCTATCATAGAAGTCATGAAAGTAGTGATATCTTTCAGACAAAAGTAAGCTTGTCTTAAACATGTGTTCGCTGTCTGAATTTACATTATCCAACAAAGCCATGTTAGATTATTTGTAGTAGACTTATTACATCCAATTCTCTACTAATTGCCTCTTTTACTTAATTAAGCCAAAAAATCGGAGGTTTCATTGATGCAGCAGAAGTAGGTCCACAAAGTAAAATAGGGGAAAATATTGTTCAGGAATGGTTAATCCAGTTCTAAATGGACTGGCAATCTGATAATCAGACCATTGTGTGTTTGGCAGCACATTTTTCCCCTTGGACATGAGAATTTGGTCATGATGGTTGTCTAATTGGATATTCTTCTGACTGTCTGAAAATAACCTTGTTGATTATGGTGTTTTCTAGGTCTTCCAAACAACTGCTGTTGGCCTTGGGCAGTCAACGTGTGTGGGAATTGGTGGGGATCCTTTCAATGGGACAAACTTTGTTGATTGCATAGAAAAGTTTCTTGTGGATCCACAGACAGAAGGTAAAGTTTTTCCAAGATGTTTCATTCTAATTTGCCACCTTGATATCACTTGATATGACAACACCAATCCATTTTGCATGTGGCCGTGTGGTGAACAGTTCTGTACACACTATGTTAATTCTTATGCTTTATTTCTAACAAGTATTCAAGTTGTAGTGAGCTACTATAATCTCTCCTCTCTTTCTTCGCTTGATGAAGTTGCTTGAACATGCACAGACGTCATGCAAGAAAAATAAATACCAGGTTAAATTTAGATGTGAGTCATGTGACCCTCTGGGAGTTGAGAGACACGCCAATAGCTTGCTCTCTATGTATCTCCTCTTTGACTTTCTTGAAACATTTGCCTCCAAATCCTTTTGCTTTGTAAGGAATAACTTCTGTTCACCACAAACCATTAGGTTTCTGTGTGTGTTGGAGATGTCACACCCAATGGGAAGTTCACACTATAAAGCCCTTTTGGCACTTATGTTATCATCATATCTAGATAAAAGAAGTTATAGGTATTTAGATAATTACCAAGCACAGAATTAGCAATAAAATGAATGAGATTGTGAGAACAATCTCCTCTTGGTAAGTGATCTGCTGGATTAGGTTGCAACTGAATCATGATTAGTTATAAAAAATTAGAGCTTGAATGAAAACTCTTTTGCCTCCCTGTAAATGCAGAAATAGTTTTAATCATAAGGTCAAGCAAGCATTGGGTCTACTCATATATGTTATCACTGTGTTTACTATGCTTTACAAAATTTTATCTGGTCTACATTTGTTAGATACTATTGGTAATACATTTGTTCATACCTCACCTAATTCACTGCTGATAATGTTAGATCCTATGGCTTACTTTATTTGCATTTCACATGTTAGGTATCATTCTTATTGGTGAGATTGGTGGCACAGCAGAGGAGGACGCTGCTGCCCTTATAAAGGTAAAATTGTCTTCACAGTTGATGATATCATGAAAGTACAGCATTTAACAACTGTATGGTTCTCTCTAATTCAAGGGTCATATCTAGTTTAGTATGCAATTCAAGAAAGCCCTTGAGGAAAATATTTAAAACCACCTGTATTTGCTTGCATACCTCGTGTAAAGCTAGAATCATTTACATTAAAACTCGGGAAGTTGAATGTTGTTCTTATTTGACATCTGAACCTTTCCATGGCTACAATGCTGTGTCACTGCTGTGCCTATGATCTTGAGCGTTTATGAGAAAATCAGTAGATATTTATGCAAAAATTGTGCTTCTAAATTTTGTGGAAGGAATAGTCAAGCTTGAAGGTCATGAGAAAAGTTGCATCTGTGCTGATGCTGTGCAGGGATTCTATCTTCTATAGAGGATATGTCACCATACGACCTTTTCTTCTAACTTTTTTGTTTGATAAATGGCATGTTAACTTCTAGATGTAAGTTAGTTGCTCTCTCTCCCTCGCTCTGGTTGAACAATACCATGCAGAAAAACATGAGGTCTATGAAAAAGATAGAAAGTAAACAAATGAATAGCTACCATAGCATAACTATGAATAAGATCCAGTACTCTGTCAATGAAATGATTTTGGTTCAGAACAATGAAAAGAAACACCATTATTCGTCAAATGACAGTTCTTAATCATTAAATGCTGGACAAGTCCTCTCCTTCTAGATTATCAATGTCTGCATTGCAGGGTCATCAGCCATGCCTTAAGCACATCTGACCAGAGATTCACAATATTCTATATTCCAAAGTAACATTTGCATCAGATGAAATCATCCAGTATGTTTGCATGATTATCTGTTCAGATTTTCATGTCATTTCTCTAAATGCCTCACTTCAATATTTGTTATTAAAGGTTTTGAACTTTTGATTACTTATTGTTGGTATCTTTCAGTTGCTATTTGCAAACACTTGAATTATTTTCCCTCTCTTTTGTTCAATGGAACAGGAAAGTGGGACTGAAAAGCCTATAGTTGCTTTTATTGCTGGACTCACCGCTCCACCTGGTCGAAGAATGGGTCATGCAGGAGGTACTGTATTACCTTAAATTCATATGAATTAATACTCTCTGGTGATTAGTTTGCCTTATCTCGTTTCTATGAATTCAAACAGAGAATATATGTGAATGAGATTTTTTTCGAGCCTTCATTTGTTTCTTTTCCTTGGATGTCTTCCCTTCCCTACTTTTTATCTGCTATTCCATATTTGTATTTTCTCATTTATTTATTATTTCTTGTCACTCTTTCTGAAATCTGAGAATATTTAGCTTTTGTGACTGAGAAATCCCTTTTTGGAGCTATTGCCAACTATTGTACCCCAATAATATGAAATATGAATAGGTAATTATGCAAATAGTATTTTTTATTTATGCCACATGAGTGCATACATATATTTATGTATTGGTAGATGCCCAAAGAGATGCATGTAAGTTTCTAGTTTATACACTGGATTGTGCTTCTTTGTTTCCCCATTTAATTAGTAAAGAAAGCAGCAGTCATTCTTCTGGTTATGGAGTTTATAGAGCTCTTAAGACTTAATTGATCTTAATTGTGAGAGAATATTCATAAGTTCTCATGACAACCTAATACATTTTGACATGTTAGGATTTACTCTTAATTTTTTTGTTGTTAATCTTGGAAGGATAGTGCCATTGAGCTTTGTTGAACCTTTTCAGATGTTAAAGGATTCTAACTATTTGGGTAGTAGTTACATTTGTGAGTATGTGCTTTTGAACTTTTGAATATCTGCAACATTTATGGTAATACTTCTACATACGTTTTCCGAAAATCGTGTATGTGCTGATCATCCCTTTCTAATCTAAGTTGACTTAGAGCGTTGGTGTAATACTTCTATGTGCTGAATGATTTGGCCTTTTCTACTTCTGTAACTTATGAATTTCATTGTGAATGTGAGACTCTAGGATTATTTTCTTTACTGTTCAGATTTCAGTGCCACTATGGAGTAAATAGAATGAAAATTTTGAAACCCAAGCTTTGGTCATGCATGGAGCTCAAGCTCAGTTGGGGGCTCAATGTGCCTATTGTTTGTCGCCCCCCCACAAGCTGGATCTTGTCTGTTTTAGCTCATGCCTTGCCTGCGGAGCTCGAATCCATGAGCATTATTTCAAATCAAAAGTTTTCATTTCACTATTTGTTAATAACTTTTGAAGCGTTACAATAAGTACTTATGATTAAATCTTGGTCAAAGTGGGTGAGGAATTGCATATTAAATAGACTCGAGCTCTGTTTGGCTATGTTCTTAAGCTGGCTGGAGATCGTTAAAGTTTAATTTTGAACTCCTCTGTTAAGTAGATGGCCCTGAAAAGCTTGCAAGTTAGCTTTATTAGTATCAATGTCGTTTCCTTTGTCTTATTATAATTTCATTTAGGTAGTAGAAATTGACAGACTTTTCCTCAATGTGCAGCTATAGTATCAGGAGGGAAGGGTACTGCACAAGACAAAATCAAGACCTTACGCGAAGCTGGAGTTACTGTGGTTGAGTCGCCTGCAAAGATAGGCACCGCAATGCTTGAAGTCTTCAAACAGAGGGGTCTTGCTTGAGCCAGTGAGATTAGTTCATGATATTTTTTTCCGTCTTTTCCAATTTCTGGAAGCAAATTAGCTAGTTTCCAATTGTCGCCCGAGCCTGCTATATCTTTTACAAATAACAAACCAGTACATTTCTACGGCGGATTGTATCATCCATGCTGCCAGAAGAGTATCGTGATCCTCTTCAGGATATTGAGGATCATGTCGGTTCCTTAGTTACTTGGAAGGGGGAAGTTGTGAAAATATTGTATCCACTACCTTGAATGTGGAATTGGAAGCTTTAGATTATTCTTCCCGTTTGATATAATTGGATTCTTCACTTGGATGGCATATTGGAGTCCTTTTGTCGATAACCTTGCGGTTTTCATATTCTTACATACAGTTCCCAGTTGGTGCTTTTGTTATATTACGGCTTACCGTTTCAGTTTCGAGAAATTACTTAGAGACCTATCAGTGATTGGGGGAATCAACCATATTTGACGCTTTAAGATAGCTTCCTTGCAGTATTACTGACCCTTTCCTTTATTTTGCTCATATGACTGTAGTGCAGAACGACAACCTCAATAGCTGGATCAAACGCAGCCTTGAACATTTGGGAGAAGACAGCTAAATGTCCTAGCATGGAAGTTAACAAGTCTTATAATGAAGACAGAAGATAATATGTCTTCAAAAGAAAAGTAAAATCCACTGAACTATTTTTGTGGCTTTGCACTACAGGCAGCAGCAGCTGCTCCAATCAACTTCCTCAATACCCTTTCTCTTAAAAACGAAATGGCAAATCGAATTAAAATTGTATCCGGTTGAAATTTTGATAAATTAATAATGCCACACACTAAAATAGAGCTTTTTTTTTTGTTGATAAAAGTGCAAAAACATAACTAAAAATTAAATATTAAAAATAATAATTTTTTAATTTATTTTTTATTTCTTATTCAGTAAAAGAATAGATATAGTATAAAAATAATTAATATATGAAGAATCTGTATATAAGAATTAAATAAGAATAATATTTCGGTATTTGGTATGATTTGCTAAACCGACACCAAAAATAAAAATCGAATCGAATATGTTTTGTAATACATTTGGGATACTTTAAACTGAAAAATCAATAAATATCCATAGCAAGAAATATATTTGGGATACTTATATTTACGGCCGTTGATTTATGATTTATTTACACAAATTATTATTTTTTATATAATTATAAAAGTCGCTCCAGACAATTAAAAAGTAGGGATAATTTTGAAATGATGTTGAAGTTTTAAGAAATATATGTATAATTTTTTAAAAGGATAATTTGGATAAATGATAGTGAAATTTCTAATTCGTGTATATGTAATTATTTGATACATCAATGATTTATGTAAAACATATCTTATATTTGGAGGTGAATCTCAAAATTTTGAATTCATCATCCACTTCAAAAAGCAAATGAAATCACGTGATTATATTTATTTTAAATATTTGTAAACACGTCATATATTCCTGAATTAGAAATATTTTTGAATAAACCTTTTATCTTCAACTAATTTTCAGTTCCGTACACATTAGTGTACCCAACAGCTAGTACAATATAATTACGAGGTAAAAATTCTCTTGATTAATTAGTGTAGACGATAGTATACTACATCCTAATAATTTCATTGCTAACATATTTGTGGAAAATTTTAGTCTTAATTGGGATTCATAAGATTTAAACTAATCATACAATAATTTAATATAATTGACGTGAATTCATAAAAAATAAACAATCACATAATAAATGTAAGTTCATAATCACATGTTGATTATAAAATGAGGATGATTGATCACGAAATAACTGATTTTAAAAAATTAATTTCATAATTTGGATTCACATTTTCTTTGGTAACCAACTGCCACAACCATCTTGATTATTACTTTTTTAAGACATTTTACAACATGTTAAAGAGCTTATGAACTCCAAAATTTTATTTAGCAATTTTTTCTTGAAAAATTTATAAGATTTCAAAATAAAATATTTTGGATCTTATACTTTTTTTTTTAAAAAAAATAATTTTTCTAACTTTTTATTTTTGTAATATTATATAAACTCTATAAGATTAATATGCAATTAGACAAAAATATCCCATCTCTCTCTCTCTCTCTCTATTTTTAAAATTTTTTATCGCTATTTATTTTTTCTTGCATTCAGAAAAATTTGAACGAGAAAATAGTTTATTATTGAATAATAAATTATTATAGTTAGCCCAGCAGCCTCTTCCCCTAGTATCGAGTTTTTCGACCTTGTCGTTGAGCTCGCCAATGCTCATGGGTACGAGGTCATAACTACTGCTGCTTAAACGGAAGTGATATTGTTATTGATATTATATACTTTTTTTTTTGGGTAAATGTAAGTATTGATATTATATTTACTCAAAAAAATATAAATGCAATTTAATATTAAAATATATCAAGAAATAACGATTTATTTTACTATAATGATATCATGTTCTTTTTAATCATTTTGCCAATAAAAATATCTTATTATGCTAAACATACTTATTATCTGTGTGAAAATATCTTATAAGTTTTAACATTTTATTTTATTCAAACGCTTTGGATTTTATTTTAAAATAAAATCTAATAACTTATAAACTACTAAAACATCTTATAAGATGTGGAAGTTTTTGAAATATTTTAAAAAAAACTTAACCAAACACCTCCTTAATACCAAAAATAATTGTTGAAAAATGAGGTAAATATCACCAAAAATATAATTATATTTATTATGTGATTGGTTTAATTTGAACCATAAGGTTAGAAAATGACAGCGACGAAGAACAGAGAAGGGGAGAAATGCAATAAAGAAAAAAGGTTGGGGCCAAATGTAGATATCCTAAAAAATGAAGGACAGTAAATGAATTTTCAATGCAGAGTCCTATATTGGTAAATTGAGTTGGAAAAGAAAACTCTGGAAGAAACCAGAATGATGGAGAAAAATCAAAGGGAAAAGGCAGAAGTAGAATTCTCTAGACACAGCCAACTTCCGATTTCCGCACTATTTATAATCTCTGCTTTCTCTTTTCTTCTCCATCATCAAAATCTAGAAAGAAAATTTGGAAAGCAAGAGCTCTGTTTGAATTCTTGATTTGATTTTTGTTGCCGGAGTTTCGGTTTAGTTGATTTTTTGCTGCTGCTGTTGTGGGAATGGCTGGAAAGGGGGAAGGACCAGCGATTGGAATCGATTTGGGAACCACGTATTCATGCGTGGGAGTGTGGCAACATGATCGTGTCGAAATCATAGCAAATGATCAGGGCAACCGCACGACGCCGTCTTATGTGGCTTTCACGGACACCGAGCGTCTTATCGGCGACGCCGCCAAGAACCAGGTCGCCATGAACCCCACCAACACTGTTTTTGGTGAGTTTTTGTTTTTTAATTTATTCTTTTTCCTCCATCTTTTCCACTTGCTCTGCTTTCTTATGAATTTGTTTTTTGGTACTGCATGGTGCAGTGTCCTGTTGATGTTTTAAAGGTTATGCAACTAGAATAGTTATTTAATGATCTAAGATTGTTGGTACTGATTGTTAAGAGTTGAGTAGATTATTTTTTCATTTCATGCATGGAAAAGACTCTGGTTTGAATTAAAACATCTGAATGTAGTTACTGAATGTAAAACGAACAGCATTGTTATTACTTTGAATCACAGCTATGTTTCCCTGTCAGGAGGTTTAAGCTATAGACCTTTACGGTTGGTGGGCACAAAGAATTCTTGGGTGACGGGTGAAATATTTGTTGAATTGCGTCCTGTTAATTTGTTTCTGTTGTGAGAATTCTGAATTATGTTCTTCCAGGCAATTATATGTTGCATTTATTTCTGTGGACGGTGTGATTATGATTAATGCCTATTACGTGTGATGGATGTGTTGCTTACTGGGATTTTCTTTGATGATGCAGATGCCAAGCGGTTGATTGGTAGGCGATTCAGCGACCCCTCTGTCCAAAGTGACATGAAATTGTGGCCATTCAAGGTCATTCCTGGGCCTGGTGACAAGCCCATGATCGTAGTATCCTACAAAGGCGAAGAGAAACAATTTGCCGCTGAAGAAATCTCTTCCATGGTCCTCATTAAGATGAAGGAGATAGCTGAGGCATATCTTGGATCGACGGTGAAGAATGCGGTTGTGACGGTGCCTGCATATTTTAACGACTCTCAGCGTCAGGCCACGAAGGATGCTGGAGTTATTGCTGGTCTAAACGTCATGCGTATTATTAATGAACCTACTGCTGCAGCAATTGCATATGGTTTGGACAAGAAGGCTACCAGTGCTGGTGAGAAGAATGTGCTTATTTTCGATCTTGGAGGTGGTACTTTTGATGTTTCCCTCCTCACCATTGAGGAGGGTATATTTGAAGTGAAGGCTACTGCTGGTGATACTCACCTTGGAGGAGAGGACTTTGATAACAGAATGGTGAATCATTTCGTTCAGGAGTTCAAGAGGAAGCACAAGAAGGATATTAGTGGGAACCCTAGAGCTCTAAGGAGATTGAGGACTGCTTGTGAAAGAGCAAAGAGAACTCTCTCGTCCACTGCCCAAACCACTATTGAGATTGATTCTTTGTATGAGGGTATTGATTTCTATTCCACCATTACCCGTGCTAGATTTGAGGAGCTTAACATGGATTTGTTTAGGAAGTGTATGGAGCCAGTTGAGAAGTGCTTGAGGGACGCAAAGATGGATAAAAGCAGTGTCCATGATGTTGTCCTCGTCGGTGGCTCTACTAGGATTCCTAAGGTCCAGCAACTACTGCAGGACTTTTTCAATGGTAAGGAACTATGCAAGAGCATCAACCCAGATGAAGCCGTTGCTTATGGGGCTGCAGTGCAGGCAGCAATTTTGAGTGGAGAAGGCAATGAGAAGGTTCAGGATCTTCTTCTTTTGGATGTCACGCCATTGTCCCTTGGTTTAGAGACTGCTGGAGGTGTCATGACAGTTTTGATTCCCAGGAACACGACCATTCCTACCAAGAAGGAACAAGTGTTCTCCACATACTCGGACAACCAGCCGGGCGTGTTGATTCAGGTTTATGAAGGTGAAAGGACAAGAACTAGAGATAATAACCTGCTTGGAAAATTTGAGCTCACAGGCATTCCTCCGGCGCCAAGGGGTGTTCCTCAGATCAATGTCTGCTTTGACATTGATGCCAACGGCATCTTGAATGTCTCTGCGGAAGACAAGACAACCGGTCAAAAGAACAAAATTACCATTACTAATGATAAGGGTCGGCTGTCAAAGGAAGAGATTGAAAAGATGGTGCAAGAAGCTGAGAAGTACAAGGCTGAGGATGAGGAACACAAGAAGAAAGTTGAGGCCAAAAATGCGCTGGAGAATTACGCATACAACATGAGGAATACAATAAAGGATGAGAAGATTGCTTCTAAGCTTCCACCAGCTGACAAGAAGAAAATTGAGGATGCAATCGACTCGGCCATCCATTGGTTGGACGGGAACCAGCTGGCTGAGGCTGATGAATTTGAAGATAAGATGAAGGAGCTCGAGAGCATTTGCAACCCCATCATCGCAAAGATGTATCAGGGTGCTGGTGGGGCTGATGTTGGTGGAGGCATGGATGAAGATGGCCCGTCGGGTGGTGGCAGCGGTGCAGGCCCCAAGATTGAGGAAGTGGATTAAGCCTGACGGTTGTGTGTTTGATGCAGTATCAATACATGTAGAAGCGATGGAGCTTGGTTGATCGTTGGCGCAAGTGTGTTTGGTTTCTGGTAGTGTTTTTGTATATGGTTGTCATTGGCTTCTGAGCCAAGTGTATACGACGAGTTCCAATGTTTTTCTTCTTTTAAATGGTTAATCCGACACCGGTGTTGTCTGTAAAAGTTTTGAATGTTCTGAAGATCTACTGTAACAATTCGGGAGCTCAGTAATTCTCTGTAAGCTATGATGTATAATTATATAGTCAACAATCAATACCTGTAAGAGAAATACTTGCAATAATTATTTAGTCAACAAGCAATACCTGTAAAAGAAATACTTGCAATAAGCATCGAATGAGTCAAGATTTGTAATTAAGGAAAATGCGTTCCACTATTTTGGAAACTTATGGATACATACATATATATATATTGGTTGTTGGATGTTATAAAAAAATGGTGAAATTAAGGACAAATTATAAAATTGTATGAGATTAAAAAATGTAAGGTATGTTGAGAAAGAAAAAATAATTGTGGGAATTTATTAAAAATAAAAACGTATGTGATCAACAAATTACGGAAAAAGCCAGAGAAAATAATAAATTTTAATTGTAATTTTTTTAAAAATATAAAAGTTTGTAAGGAAAATAAAATATAAAATGTGAGGGAGAAATATGGAATAGGGGATGAGAGAAAAAAAAATATAATTATGTGAAACAGTTTATGATTAGGCAGATTTGTATTAATTTGTTTGTTTTCCTAATGCTCTGCTAAATGGACTGGTCCTATTGACTTAGATATTATATATTATATGCTAAAGTGAGGCGGTAGGGGAGTGGCTGCACATGCCACTTCCCACCCATTTTTAATTTTTCTTTTTCTTTTTAATTTGATTTAAATTATTTTTAAAATACTCATTGTGTCTTTTTTAATTTTTTTAATTAATATAATTTGTTCTCAAATATTATAATAAGTTCTAATTTACTTTATCAAGTTTTATTATATTTCGATTTCAAATCGATAATTTATTTACTAATTAACTAAATTTCGTAAATATTTATTAATTAATTCCACAATTATGTATTAAAAATTTATGAATGTTACAAGAAGGACATGCATGAAAGTACACAAATGACAAATGATCAAAGACTCTTTACCATTTGTGAATTGTAATACAGTTCAAATGGAAAGTCCCCTGAGTTACGAGGACGTTATCTACCATATATATAAACATTTGGTACGAAGGTATACGGGCAATAGTTGGCGCTTCCCTGTGCGCGAACAGGAAACTAATAAGCCAAGCAAGCTTTAACAATTGAGATTGTTCAAATTGTTTTCAAGGCAAATTTCTTACTGTGTTGGAAACATCTTTGTTTGGGTAATAAACGACATTGACATTTGAATACTGCCAATGCAGAAATTTTAGAGTATTGTGAGTTTAAATTCTTAATTGGTCTGATGGGACTAAGATTTTGCAGGATTTATAAAACTCATAAGTTATGCAAAAGTTTATGTGTCACACAATTTGGAGGTCAGATGAAGGATGTTTGAAAAAAGTGCACTTTTTAGCCATTTCAATGTCTACTGTTGGAACAAAAAATTATTTTGTTAAACCAATTACGTATAAGGGAAGCATCGATCAACCCTCCTCGTGCAGCAAGGCACTAAGTAAGCAAACTCTCAAGGGGCAATGGGGGTCTCCAAGGGCCGGCTTTGAACATCTTAAATGATTGTTTAGAGTCCCCAAAGGAGAAGAAAATCAAAAGGGCAATGTGGGGCCAGAGGGCTCGCGTTGGGTCCATATGTGAACCAATAGATGGGCTGCGGGAATTGTGGGGGCAATACCTTTGAGCTGATTGAGTGATTAAGGCAAGCACTACAATGTCTTGTAAACTAACTTGTTGCATGCATTATTGGGTACTAGTAATGTAAGATGGTTCGTTGGCTAAGGTATGTGTTCGTGGGGTAACGCCGTACTATGGGCAAGTTGAGAATCTATGTCGATCGGCAAGAGGGCATGTTAGACATGCCATGTCGGATTAATGTGAAATATTGACATACTGAATGAGCTTCGGACTAATAGTGCGTACCTACTCAAGCGAAGCATAAAAGACGGGCATGATGACAACATGCGCCCATGATGCACTGAGTGAGGTTGGGCATAAGATGGCCGTTGTGGGCATAGGATTGGCTCGCAATGTCAAAACGGAGAAATGATGCTCCTTGCGATTAAGAGAAGCATTGAAAGGACTCAAGATTCTAAGCATGATGCATGGCTGGCAAGCTAGCAAGTTGGGACGAACATGAAAACATATAAGGGTGTATGAACCGTGAGTCTCGACGAATATAGAAATTATGGATAAACAAGTGTACGATCACAATTTAAATTACTGCAAGATATTCAGAGTCGTGTTAGCAAATTTTAAATGTCGAAGACATATGATGAATCATCCTTAAAATTCAAGATAATGAAAGATTGGTCGAGACTTGGGTATAATCTAAAATGTTGGAGGACCAAAAACCCATTCCCCTCGGTGACAAGAAAATTTGCCCGTGACACGGGGTAAATTGCATTTGCCCCCAAATATTATATGCTAAGTTGGATATCACATGTAAGAATGAAACCACATTATGATGATGTGGATTCCAAGAATTCTCCAAACAGTCCCTTCACAAGAAAAAGTTAGAAAAGTGAAAGCAAAAGAAAATGAGTTGGATGTGTTGTGTTTTTATCTTATCGATGAGAGGATATGTTGTTGTTTTGCAACCTACCTTTTGTTCCCATCCCATTCCCATGTGAATATTTTTCCTACTTAATTTCTTACCATCCAAACTTTTCCAACAATGAATAAAACTACACCAGCAACACTTTTTCTATCTAATTTCTTACTCTTTTCAACTTTTATTTCACAGTACTCAAGTCTACCTATATACGGACATAAACAATACCAATCTTTTGGAATGTTTTATTTTATAACATTCTTGATTGAGAATAGGTTATTAGAAATAGAAAAACTGAAAACAATGTATATATATAAGATTTATATATATAAATACATACATACATTGTATGTGAGTCTAACACTCATAAAAGTGCATCTCTTTATCAGATTATTATCCACAATTGGCAGCTGCAATTATTTACAATGAATCTTAACCTCTTTTTCTCACTATAATCAACATCATTATCATCATAATCCCTATCAAGACAGACACACTCTCTTCTTCAATTCATCCCTTCATCATACACATCTGAGTAGTTGTTGAGTTTCAACTACAATCTTGGTGTATATATACACATGGTCTGAAGATGAAATCCTTGAGTGGAGTTGGGATTGGTTTGAGTCTTGTTTTTGGGTGTCTTTTGCTGGCCCTTGTAGCTGAGCTGTACTACTTGCTATGGTGGAAGAAGAGGGTTATGAGCAAGAAGAGATCATCATCATCCTCATCAAGCAATCAAGTTACTACTCATCAAATCCCAGCAGAAACCCCACAGTTTTGCTACATGTTTTGGTGCTGCAGAAAGCCCACTTCTTCCACACCTCAAGAACTCTGCTCTTCTCCCACTACTCTTGTCCACCAACCTCAATCAAACAAGGACTTGTGGCTCAAACCCTTTGGAGACAGCAACTTCCCCAGATTTCTCTTCACCATCACAGAAGAAACAAGGGAGGATTTGGAGTCCCAAGTTGGTACAAGTAGGAGGAGGAATTTGAGTGATTTGCTACAAGTGTTGGAGACTCCATTCTTGACTCCTCTTGCTTCCTCCCCAGCTGCTTCTCATGATCACTACTTCACTCCACCTCTAACTCCATCACTACTTCATCATAACAGAAGTACTAGTGCAGAATTGATGATGACGGCGACGACGACGATGAGATCTAATTCCTCCCCACCTCCAAAGCTCAAGTTCTTGAGAGATGCTGAGGAGAAGCTGCTCATGAGGTCTAATTCCTCTCCACCTCCAAAGATGAAGTTCTTGAGAGATGCTGAGGAAAAGCTGCTGCTCAGGTCTCAAACAACAACAACAAGAAGATCATAATTTGGAGAAATTAGAGTGTTTCCCACATCTGCAGCTTTCTTCACCTCACAATCAACACAACTGCTCAACTCAAATTTAATCCTTGTTAGATGTAACATTTTTCTTCTTCATTACATCCATTTTGTTTTGGTGGTAGGAAATTAAACTTTTTCTTTTTAATTATTATTTAGTATTAGTAATGGTTTAAATTAATATTTAATTACTTCTTCATCCTCAGTTTAATTTCTGTTTGAGACCTTTGAATATGAGATTTTATTTCACTTAGAATGGTGATATATAATATTTTTATATAAATAAAATATTTACCTATTCAACTCAAAATAGAGGAACAGGAATTCGTAGCAAAAAGATGGAAGATATTAGATTTTATTTCTTTCTATAAAATATTTATCCACTTAATTATTGGGATAAATTACATCCACACCCATAATTTATAATTTATTTACACAAATCACTTTTGTCAGTAAAAAATCATAAATAATTTATATAATGATGTCGACGTTTCTACAGGATATGTATAATTTTGCAAAAAATAATGATGATTTATGTAAATATTGACATTTTTAATGGGGTATATATAATTTTTCAAAAAAATAAAAATATCCCGTATAAACAGACCATTAATTAAGAAGAGATGTAAATATAATTATCGAAATTATTTTATCATACAACACAAAGAACCTGTTTGTTTGGGGTTATGTACAGTGATGTTGAGAGGAATACTGTCCAATTAGGGCAGTTCCACTGGGGAAGTACTGCAACTGGTGTATTATATACAGGTAGAAGACAATTTCCACAACTTTTTTGTCCATTTTTTATTCATTTTTAATATATATCTAATAATTATATTATAAAGAAATAGTAAAGTTTATGAAGTATTATGTGGCAAAGAATATATATATATACATACATACATATATTTAAGTAAATTCAGGTTAATTTTCAGTTTTTTCCTTTTTCATTCATTTTCTTTAAAATTAGGTTAGGTAGGAATCGTTTCGGTCTTACCACTCTGGTACTCAAGTCTGTTTAAAATTTTCTAAATAAGGTAAGATTAATGATTTTACGATTTTCGGAATTATATAAATGAGGGCTCGATAATATTTTTGGGATATTAATGCATTACCCTTTTAGCTCCTTTTCTAAATTTGCTAATTTTTGTTATTCTATCTTTTCTAGTTTTTCGGTATAAACAATAACCAGTATCTTTCGATGTATTTAAATTCTGAAAATTAATTAAATATATTGATAATTTTAAATATACGTCCAAAGACAATAAGTTAAATAACTAATATAAATTCAATCAACAAATAGCTTATCAATTTTATTATTGACATAATATTATTTTCATTAAATTAGTATCAAAATATTAAAAAAGAATATCACGTCACATTAATAAATAAGAAAAAAACATTATCTAATATAAGTCAAGGAAACATCAATTATGATATTGTATATAAAGAGACGAATGAATGGAGAGCTAAGAGTGAGGGGTTTGGCCTTTTCTTTTTTTAAAATATTTCGATATTTTTAAATCAATCAACATATTGTTAATTATTATTATAATATTTAATATATGATACGTTATTACAATATTCAATATTGTAATATATTAATATTTTTAAAATAATTAAAAAAATTTAAATAAATAATATACTATTATTAAAATTAAATTACAAATTCATAATTTTTTAATTATAAAAATATGATGGTGATTGGTGGGACAATGGATAATTGGTGATTGGTGGGGTTTGGCCTTTTCAAAAAGAACAACATAAACACTTTCCCGTGACTCATCCTGTCCAGTGTGTGCGTGCTAACCGAAAGTGCCCATTTTCAAGAATCATTTGCTCCTTACCTTTTCTTTATTCAACACTTCATTATTATTAAGATAAATTATAAATATTTTTTTAAGATTTAACATAATTATAAATATCGATTATTATTAAAAAATTATAAGTATTTTTATGATATTCGATAAAATTATATAATTTTTGGATGAATATAAGGGGTAGACGGAAAAATTATAAAAATATTATCTACCTTGTTCATAAAAAAAATTAAAAAAATAAAATTATAATATTTGGTAAGTTACTCAAAAAAAAATAATGAATAGAGACTAACGAATTATACTAATTGTTTGACGATTGTTAAATCAATGGATATTGATAATTTTTCAAATAATAATGAAATATTCGTAATTATATTTCAGGAGAGATCATTATAATTTATCTTTATTATTATTTTAATACACGTTTCCATCAACGGATAAACAAAATTAGAATTCATAAAATTCTAAGAGCAACTGGTTAAATACAACAAATCCCTCTATATAAATGATAATTAATAGATAAAAAAAGTATTTTTGAGTTAAAAAATAAATAAATTATAGTTAATTTTTTTAAATTTGGTATAATTAGGAATAACATCTCATTATATAAAACAACTACAAAAATTCCCCTCAAATGAAATATATTTATGTAGCTCCTAGATGATGAGGTGGAAATTGTTATTGCTTGTTGATTTTTCATCTTTTAGAAGAAAAGAGATTGGTGAAGTAAATAATTCATAGAGCATATCAGTATATAAAATATTTTAAAAATATAAAATTATAATTCATAATTCAAAAGAATATTTTGGTCTGTTCATTGTAAATTTTTTATGAAAATCTAATAAAAGACTAATTAATGTGCTCATTGTTACGAACACTAAAATTAAAGAGGTATTAATAATATCTCAAATAATAAATAAATATTTATAATTATACCAAATTAATATTTCAATGGATTTTTTTATCATTATGAAAAAAGTGTATGTGATGTGATCCCTAAAAGTTAATACCATTTCGCTAAAAGTTAAAGAGAGATTTGTAATTATTGGTGTTTTGAGGATGGGTAAAGTGCAATTAACTCACATGTGAACTTTTTTCCCATGCTTGTCAGAAATATTTTCCCCCTGTTAGTACAATAATCACTAATGATATGCCACAATTTTTATTTGGGAGTATTAGGCCCGCTATAAAAAAATTATGTTTAGTATTCTTTGATATTTATTTTCATCGAATAAATAAATCTATCAATTAATCAAAATTTACTAAATTTATTAATATCAACAAAATTAAATAAATAAAAATTTAATATTTATCCTCGATTGACTTATTACTGACTTACTATAAGTCAAACAAATTTTTTCTAATTAAACTGTCTTTATAACGGTGGAAATATACCTCATCGCCTACATTCATGTGTGAAAATGTATACGGATAATGTAGTCATAAAAAAATTTATTTGACCTGCAATTAATCAATAATAAGTCTATCAGGAGTAAATATATATTTGTTATCTAGTTTTTTTGTTAACATCATTAAATTCAGTGAATCTTAACCAACGAATAGATCTATTTCTTACACGAAAGTAAATTTCAGAGATATTAAATGTAATTTTTCAAAGGGAATTTAGGCGTAATTACTGCAAACTTCATAAAAGAGGAGTGTAATTGTCCTTTTTAATTTTGTTACAATAATAAGCTTATGAGCTAAATAGTCTAAGAAAATGTATGAGAAATTGTGACTATATAAGTGATTAGTATCGCATACTATAATTTTAAATCGTATATATCGTACTGTAAGTTCCTTTTAAAATTAAATAAATGAATGTAATAGTCATCATAAAATAAATGCAATATATCTAAAAACAACATTGGATAATTTAGATAACAATTCGATATTGGTGGAGAAAATTATTTTCTTCCATCAGAGAAATCAGTTGCAAACATAGTTTTGTTGTATATTTTCTGAAAAGAATATGCATAGAACCAAATAGAGTTGACAATTAGTTGCACCCTTTGAGTGCCCTGGGAAACAAAAATCAGAGCTGAAGAGTAATCTATGAACAGTTCCGTTGGCTATTTTTTTCATTTGCTGGCATCATAAACAAGAAATACCAAAATCTGTCTTGGTGCAAACTCTCCACTTGTAAGAAAATTAGTGTGTGAACAATATCAGTCGGTATTGTTAACATAGCGCTTCCATTTTAAAAAGAAGATTAAAGTCAACAAACAATGCCCATGTTTCTGGAACCAGAATGTTGTCTCAGTGGTGTGCTATTAATGTTGCTCCTTTACCTGGTGTGTAACATACAATAAGGAGCATCAGTGACGTCAAAGTCCAACTGCAGCAACATCAGTTATACCCAGTTCGACGCATAAAGAGTTGAGACCAGGTTCCTTCAGTAGACTATATGCACAAAATCCATAATAAGAGTGGTAAAGATCTGGCAGCAACCTCGGAAATTTACTGAAACCACCATACTGAGACAAGAAAAGAAATGGCAATGAGGAGATCACTTCTAAAACAAGTTACCGTTAATCAGATATGCGATTCCTATGGTCAGGAAATGAACAAAACAAGAAACTGGTGAGAAAAAATTGATCTGTTTTTCACTTACAACATTACCTCTTAATAAGAGAGGATCGTAACAGTGCATGTCATGCTATTTATTCAAAGCATTCTGAATGTATGACAAGAATAAGTCGGTAAATAATTAGGAAAGTCGAGAAGATGTGTTCTTATCTATAAGTTTGGTCCAAATATTCCAGAGCAGGTTGTAAATAATGTGCATCTAGTTGCTTGTCTGCATCAAGTTTGTGGTTTTCACAAATGAGTAGAAAGTTATTGGGATGATGAAACCCCAAATCATGCTGTACTTGCTTAGAACCTAAACTTATCACTGGCATGATCGTAAAAGATATTAGAATTACTGGCCACTAAAGCTGAAAGGAGAAACAAAAGCACCTCAGATTGGCAAGTTGACAAAAATCCACGTAATGCACTCTCGTTGATGAATGTATCTGCTCCTAAGATCCGTAGAACTCCTCCAACCCTAAGAGGTACATGCAACTTTAACATTAGAAAAATAAGTAAAATCTAAACAAATAAATAGAGGTACATGCAACTGCAAAAGGATTATTTCAATATACCAAAAGGCATAACACGTATCAGTTGGTTTATTGGCTCTACCTTGAAAGCCGCCATCTTGTGCCTGCTTCTGTAACACAGACAAATAGGTTACGCAGTAAGGGAAAAAGGATACAATCCCATAAGATGAGAGAATACATAGAATACAGTAAAAGAGTTAACTGAATGAGGATATACATTTTATTTCAAGATTCATATCTAATAAAGCTATGTCAACTTTGCTTGAAGCCCTTTAACAGCCATCTCCATTATGTCGGTTAAAGTGAGAACAGAAAATTAAACAAATAGAGAAACATGAGGAGAGGATAGAGGAGATTTTTTCCTTTTATTTTTTTACATTTATCATCTAAGAGAAATCATTATAATGTAAGAAGACTTCTTATAATCATACAAGTTTCGGTTGTTCAAGTTTACACAGCACTGCATCCCACATCAAAATATTTGTTGTTGTGGTCATCTTAAGTTGAGTGGTAGAAGCATACATCCCACATTGATAGCCAGAGAACAACAAAGAATTTAAAGCCAATTGCCTGATGCACAATAACAGTTGACAAGCAAGGAGTCTAACCTAAAATGTTAATAGGATAAACAATCCTTAAACAAGGTATCAACTCACCAGAAACTTAATTCCTCTCCCCAAACAGCAGCCAGAGACAATTTTAAGACGAGGAGTTCACAAGTACAAGTTGGTATTAGGAGGTGCAAAATAGGCAGATGCAGATTCGAACATATGCTTCTACATTTTGAGGTTGAGAACCAAAGTGTTTGATATTTGAACAAGAGTGACAAAATAGGGTCAAGCCTACAGTTGTGAGAGAGCTTCATTTGTATCCAAGAGCTGACACAGTTTGCTAGGCTATGCCCAATCTTGTTGAATGGTCCTAATTTGTTGATGTTCAGTGTATGGGGAGAAAAACTAGGAATGCTTTGATGGCTTCGAGTTGCATATTAAGAATAGGAAACACTTGAATTGTATTGATTGAAATTTTAGTAAACTTGACCAAAGGATGTTTCCCGGAGTTGAGTTAAATGTGGTTTGGATGTTTGGTTCAGAGATTTTGGGTTAGTTTGACATGTGAACAGATGATTGAAATTAGATTTTGGGAATTGAAATCTGGGAGATAGCAATTACTTTGGACGTCACATCATATCTATTGAGTAGGATTGTAGCTGATGTATATGTATTATTTCATTTTGATGATGATTGTTGGACATTTGTGTGTGTATATATCTGAGTTTAAATGTAAATCAATATATATATGATTGTATTGATAAACAGATAATATATATATATATTTGCCATATATATGCAAATATGTAAAAGAAAAATGTCTATCTGTAGAAAAAATGCATGACCTGGTTGGGATATAGTTTGGAATTTCCATCTTTATTGGTTGATAGGAGTATGGTAGTGCAAATCGTGATTCAAAAGAATACGGAAATATGTGGATTATTACATAAAATTGCATAACAGTGGTGTTTTGAGTAACCCTAAAAACTTAACCTACATTTGGTATTGCCAAACATGTGGATGAACTAAGTTGGGCCAAAAACTAAAACAAACATACTGAGAGTATTTTGCACTTTTTGTCCCAGAATTTTCCGCCACTGCTGTAGAGTATTAGGGTAATCAAGGATTTTGTAGATTAATAGAGTGCTTTTCCGTCATATTTTATTTTCTTGTTCACTGCACACACAGAGTATGACCCTTTTTATTTACAAAATTTTGATTATTCATCCACAACAGAGAGAGAAATAAACAGACTGAAACAATCAAGTATAAATCCCTGTCATGTTTTACGTTATTGCTCTTTGCACATTCTAAGCATAACTTTTTCATTTTGAGAACTTTTTATTATTCATCCGCAACACAGAGACAATGAAATAGAAACAACAAAGTATAAACCAAACTCAAACAAGAAAAGTTCTGTCTAATACCAAATAAAGAAGGAAATTGATATTCAGACAGTTTTTTTTTATCAAATTCCTATCCTTCGTCAACTTACTGGTGAGAAATGAACCTCCTTATTTCAATAAAAGGCTTCCTAGCAATACGCCTATGTCATTGTAGTAAAGATGTTACTTTCTTTCATTCTTCCTTTTTAAGCACGAAAACGATAATCAAATATTTAGAGGGATGCCTCTCATAGCTAGAAAGACTTCAAATATGCACATATATACCTAACCATTTATATCTGTGACTACTCATACCACAATTTTTAAAGTCTATTGAATTTTAGGAGATTATTGAGCATGTTTCCTATATCAACATAGATTTAGCTTCCTGTCCTCTAAAATAGATGAGAAGATAAACCTGCAAGCTCCAATCGAGAAGCAATGGCACATTGATGATATGACAGGAAGCTTTTTTAGACAGTAAATCTTCTTCTATGAATCCCATCAGTTTAAGAGATGCAACAGCACAGTATGTGGCTCCACCTGCGACACTAAAAGAATTCCCATCCATAAGTGTTACAAATATCTGCAAGAAGCAAACACCTATGAACCAAAAGCAGATAACCTGCAATAAAATATAAATGCAGCCATCTCTAGTTTATTGGAAACTTAGTCACTATAAAAAGAAAATCTACATTCTCGTTCCGTAAGATTTCTCCTTACAATTAATAAAAAGTCAAGAACAGGACTATAAAAAAGAGAGAGAATAAAAATGTGAAACAGTAGATTCTAGCACTGGAAGTTCAGCAGATTTAGGACATTATTAATCCAGCTAAGAATAATCACAGGGAAGAAAACAGTTGTAAGATTTGGGTTAGAGAAAGCAACTGCACGAACAAAACAGACGGAAAGAATAAAGAGTTATATATACACTCACCATGAGACTCTGAACCAGGGATCAATCCAAAACCACCATCATATGACTGCAATGGAAGCTTAAATAATAAATATGCTTGATGTCGACCAAATAAAGAGATGCAACCTCATAAAAGAATATAGACTAAAAGGCTAATCAAATAGACAGAGATATAATCCCAGTCAAGTTATATACCTGACAATTTACTATATACTCCTTAGCTTTTTCTCGATCCATGCCATTCCAATTCCCCAACATGGAACAAATGGCCGCTGGGACATCAACTACATAAATAATTCTCATCGAGAAGAAAACGGAACATGGAGAAATAGTTAGATAGCAATTTGTTACCTGCACAAAACACGAAGCGGAGATCTGTCTCACCTCCAGTATGAATGGGCATAAAACTGGGATATATATGAGGCACAATAAGTCAGATCATCAATTCAGATACCTCAGTGGATGCTAAGTAAAGACTACAGCCTTTTAGCAAGGATTAGAAAACAACAGAGTGCAACTTCAAACTTAGGGCCACAAATACCAAAATAACTTATCAAGCTTTATCAAGACTGGGAAAGCAAAAGGCACCAGGAACATTAAAAACAATTTCTTTTCCACTCCACAGTGACTTTTTGAAACAACTAATACAAGAATTATCTAATTGGTCAGCCTTCTGTAATTTTAACAAAAAAAAGCTATGAGCTCAAACGCACATTAGAGAATGAAACGAATAATTCCCTTCGAGAAACTAAGAACATGTACAAGAGCAAATAAGATACAGAAAAAATAATGCGATGGACACTGGCCAAGATGAGGTCTCAAGTAGTCATATCCTCAACCCATTAAAACAAGATAATATATGGGAAGAATTTCCTCAATGTTTTGAGTAAGATATTCATGCACAAGTTATTAGAGGTGGATGAACAGCGACCAATGCTATAGATCAGTTCCTCTTTTGTATTTTGGGTGGGAAAAATATACCATATAGAGTAGAATAATGCAAACAAGGATATTATCTCCTTTCTCGAGCATAATTAACATTGCTCCAAAAAGTTACATCAAGAAAAACAGACCTAGCTTTCAGCAAAACTACGATAAAACAGAGCTTTGTACTTTAAGCAAAAGTGTTATAATGGCACAAGTAGTTAACAATTAGTTCAAATTTTACGAAGTGATGAAAGATAAAAGAATGGTTTTGCTTTATCCGAAGATATATTTCTTTCAAATGGCACATCTAATTCTACATATAACCTAACTTAGATGTTACAGAAGGGGGCAAAGACTTCTGGAAATACCACAAAAAACAAAACTATGCATGGACCATAGTTCAGTCTATTCATTAGCTTGTCAACAATGTGGGATATCCCACATTTAGCAAAGACTACATCTCTGTATTGTCTGTGATGTTGTATTGGTGTCCTGTCATCATATTCTGCCCCAACACAATCATTAAATAAGATCTAACCGACTATATCAGCTTATAAGTGATCATTCAACCTACTAGTTGAACCAATGTATCATCCAACACAGTATCATCTGTAACAATATAGAAAACCGAAAGCCATGCCCTCCCTCACTATCAATACTACATGCCTCCAAATATAAAGGAACCTTCACAGAATTGATTGTTACGAGTATTATCACACTTATTTGTCAGCAGATTAATAACACGTATAACCCACTATATTCTAGAATCCA
This sequence comes from Sesamum indicum, assembly GCF_000512975.1. Lineage (NCBI taxonomy): Eukaryota > Viridiplantae > Streptophyta > Magnoliopsida > Lamiales > Pedaliaceae > Sesamum > Sesamum indicum. Next base: position 4,274,796 of record NC_026154.1, read on the forward strand.
GGCCAGATAGTAAACCTACGTGACCATGACCTCCTCAGCCATTTTGACATAAGATAGTTGATTGCTCATTGTTCGCCTACATTCTTCCTCCATAAATGGCAACATACTTCATGACTGTAAGGCAACTTGCCTTTTCAAGTAAAATTCAAGGATTCATGGAACCCGCTATTTGAAGAACAAAAGATACTGAAAAAGTCAGCGTCCAACTATTCAAACTTCTTCGGACTAAATCAGAAACTAAAAGAATAAAGCAAAGTGTGATACAATTGCCTCATCAGGCTGATCTTAAACAAATAACATGACCAAGGACTACTATATACTCAAAAGAAAACCATTGAATCAAGAACGAAGACAAAACATTAATTATGGTACCATCCATCAGGCTGCTGAAGGTCTTTCATTGATTTCAGTAATAACTCAGAGTCAATAAGTGATAAATCATAGCCAACAGTCTTTAATATGGCCAGGGCACAGTAAGTGCTCGCCAGGTGACTGCCATTGAGGATTGCTGCCTGCAAAGATAAATTTAATATACACACACAAACAGTCAAACACGGAAATCAAGGAAAGAAGACGAAAGACACTTCTATGCCTTTTTGCCTAAATCGATGTGTATAACCAGTTTCCGTACCCCATTATTATTGGACTGAAATTGGGAGCTTCTTGAACCATGGAATCCATAAAATTGTCCTGTGCAGATACAGAGTTTCAAGTAAACATTCTGGCATTCTCAACTGTAGTCTTACTTCTGTAACAAAACAAAGAAACTCCTGAAAATGAATTACCTTACCTTTTTCTAATGTGCTGTCATTCCTTGGATGAGCTTGTAGCGATAAAACCCAATTAATAACAGCTTCCTTGTCAATCTGATGGAAACAATCAAAATCTATCAAGGCTTCATGTGGAAATTAACACTAGCTGTGTATGACTTGGAAAGGGAGGTGATTCTAGGTCAAAATGTAAAGAATTTCCTCCAGAAACCTAGCACCGCTGGAATCTTGCACAAAGTTTAAGCATTTTTGTCGTGCACTGCATTCTAAAACCCATGAATGGCTGTGCTATAGAAATATATATAAACCCACAAACTGAATCTTTAATGCATTGATCCCCTGCATGAATTATTATAAGCAAGAAAATGGTTGAATTATAGAGTAACTAGAACTAACTCTGTCCTCTACAGCCCTATGTGAGCAACAACAAAAAGACCTAGCGTGCAAGTGGTGGTTAAACTGCTCAAACTCTACATATAATATCCCCAAAAAACAAGCACACACAATATCACAAAAATTGGAGAAAGAGAACCATACTCGATCGAGGGCGCGGAGAATGTCGAGGCCAGATATCACAAAGTAGGCGAGAGTGAGGCGATTGATTTCTTGGCCTTGGTAGGGCGACGGCAGCAGCTGATACATCATCAGCAGATAGTAAATGTGCCGATCTCTATCGAAATCCAGTAATTCTGGATCGGATTCCCAATATTCTTGGTCCTCCATTATCAAATTTTGAGGCTGAAGCCTCCGACAGGAATTCGTTTGCCTATGGAGATCTGCTACAAATCCGAAGTCTCATACAAGACTTGTTACCTCAAAGTTGAAGTCAAGTTTTTTATGCTTCAGAGAAAGTACTTTCAGTAAACAAAATATAAAGGATAATTACATTAACGCCTCTTGATATTTTATATTTTTACAAGTTATTTTTGTTTTTTTTTGGATAATTATATAATTATTTATTGAAAATACTAATATTATTTATATAATTATTTTATTTTTTAAAAAACTATACGTACATCAAAACCATGTTATTATTACATAACTTATACTTAATATTTGAGATAATTACACTCCCCTCCTTTAAAATTTAGTGAGATTACACGTAGACCTCATATGGTTTGAAAAATTACATTTAGCACCCCTGAGGTTTATTTTCGTCTAGCAAATAAGTACTTTCATTAGTTAAAATTCACTAAATTTATTGATATTAATAAAAAAAATATATATTTACCCTCAATTAACTTATTAGTGACTTATAGCAGGTCAAATACTTTTTATGACCAAATTAACCTCATACGTCTTCACGCATTAATGCGTATATCTTGACCGTTATAAGAGTAGTTTAGTTCGAAAAATATTATTTGACTTGCAATAAGTTAGTTTTAAATCAATCAAGGGTAAATATCAATTTTCATTCAATTTTTTTTTTTTTTTTTGTTAATATCAGCAAATTCAGTAAATTTCAACTAATGTTGAGACTTATTTGCTATCCGAAAGCAAACCTTAGGGGTGTTAAATATAAATTTCTTAAACCACACAAAATCTATGTATAATTATAACAAACTCAGAGGAGAAGAGTGTAATTATTCTTTATTATTACGATATTATTGGGGTTTTTTATTTTTAGTGAATTTACAGTAATATTGCTACATTAAAATGAGCATTTGCCGTCTCAAATCTCTCAAATACGAGACCTGTAAAATCACCATCATAACCATATTAAGAAGGTTGTGATAATAGTATTTCGATGTGCAAGTTAGATAGATCATAAAGATAAAGTGTTTGAGGTCATAAAACTACTCATGCAGTAAAAATTGTACCGGATGCATGGACAGAGATTATGTATAAATTTTTTTTAATTGCACAATTTTATGTGAATCACATACACCAAATGATCGAACTGTAATAGTCGGTACATACATATTAAGTTGAAGGCACTAGAGTTAAACCGTAAAGATTTTAAATCAATGAGATAAATTTAAAGCTCGACTGCTGATTGTGAAATAGTTGGAGGTAACATCTAAACACGACCTTTATAAAATACCAAGTCGGGATTTAAAATCCCGACTTGGAGTAGGGATTTTAAATCCCGACTCCTAATCTTTTGCATTTTTTTTGTATATTTAATTGACGAGTCGCGATTTCAGTCATAATTTTATTATATAATTGAAAAAAAATTATAATAATATAATTTTTTTAATAATAAAAAATTAATTAACTTTGCAATCATTAATATTTCTATAATTACTGGTTCTTTTATCTTTCAACATTACTATATGCCATCAATACTTATAAAAATAATTGTAATATATATTATAAATATTTATCAGAATCAAATATTCAATATTTACTAAATACTTTATAGGACTTTTATCTCTCTCTCTCTCTCTTTTTTTTTTTGTGAGAGAATATATCTCTTCTTACTTTCTACACTTATACAATATGAAATCATTTATTTTTTTATGAATAAAATGTTCATATAATAATGTCAAAAATAATGTTTGATTTTCGATCTAAATAATTTGGTTGTACGTCCAAATAATCTGGTTTTTTAAAAAGTATTTAATATTTTTACTATTAAAATTTTTTCATTCATCGCTCAATTTAATTAAGTAAATAATTTATAATTTTTATTAATTTATTAAATCCTACGACAAATCCATTCGAGTCCGTCACCATTTAGCCAACGGGAAAAAGAAATGATGGGACCCGCCCTTTGTCCGTTGCCAAAAGCAAAAGAGGCTTAAACCCTTCACCACCAGCAAAATCTCAAAACCCCTAAAGGAACTGCAGATCAACATGATGAAACGGGGAAAGTCATCCGTCTTAACATTTGCTGAGAAGTGCAAGGTCGATAAACCCCCCCCCCCCCCAAATTATTTGCCAATTCATCGCTAATTCATGCTCTAATGATAAGTGTTTGTAATTTCCACATGTTATTTTTGGTTTATTTGCAGAATATATTGGCTTCCAATTGGCAAGGTAACCTTAATACCATCAAAGCCGATGCCAAAGGAAGGTAATGTGGACGGGAAGACGATTAAAATGCTGTTTAGACGGCTGGTTGTTATGTGTTTATGTTTTTGTGGTTCTTTGATTATTATCTTGGATTAATTTATCCTGTCATTCAGCAAGGAGGAGATTTACACTTCAAAAGTGAAGTATATTGTGAAGAAAGGGAAGCCCTACATCTGGGTACCTGAGAAGGAGATGCATAATGTGGTATGAGTTGCTCCTACGAATGCCTTTTAAGTTTTGAGTGGTTATGAATTTTCTTGAAACGTATTGCTTTGGATGCATTTTTGGGGTTGATAGGTATTATGTGATTGTATGCTTTAGTTCTCAACTTCTTTGAGGTGAATCGACATGGAGTCTGAAAAGTGCATGCTGATGTTTAATGGTATTCGGGCTCTATTATTCTACAACTATGCAGTGCTATATTGACTCGAAGTTGGTGTTCCTGGGAGAATGAATATTGGTTTTCTAATTCATTACTCGGAAAGCTAAAATTTTTTTGGAACTTTTCTGAAATTGCTATACTGACATGCACTCAAAAACTTCTATAGCATTCTAGAAACTTGGGTCTCAAGGACTGTATTTCTCTTAATGCATAGAGTGTAGAGTAGTATATCATCTTCAATGGTGCTTTCTAGCACATACAGCACATATGCATTCCAGATTCTAGAATGCATGAACAGAAAGGGAGGATGTAGTTTGCACCATGTACTGTGTAGAGTGCATCAGCGAAGAAAATGATATAATGTTAATGATTCAGATACAAAATAAATGGGTCGTTAGCAAGTCAATAGAAAGACAGAGTGTTGAAGCAATATGATCAAACTGTCCCTTCCAGACCAGGAGAAAGAAATCATTACAGTTAATGATTATCAAACTATCATGAGTTATTCAAATTTCAAAATATCAAGCATAAACTCTACAATGCATTATCAGTGTAGTGTCGAGGATTGTCTTTGTGATATCTTATCATGGATCAGTTCAATAAGCTTAGCCTTGTCTTAGTTTTATTGTGGTCAGGCATGTCTCGTGCAACTATCTACTTGCACATATGGTAGTGGAGCCAGGCAGTTTTGTTCTATTCGTGATTTGTCCTTCATCTGCTATTCTTTTACAGAACACTATTATTGATGAACGTGGCTCTTTTGCTGTGAGCAGTCCCTTGCCAGGTCCTCTTGCGCATTTACTTAGATCAATAAGGAAGGTTTGAATCTAGTTAATCAGTTTATTGCTTTAGCATTTCATCTTTCTCACATGGATGCCTTGTAAATCTCCTTCCTATGTGCTCTTGACCTTCAATAATTTGACAGAGTTCACCCCATCCTCTACTCATTCTGCTCATTAGAATCAACAAAAAAGATAATAAGAAGAAGATTAAACAATAATTTTGTTCTGGGTCTTTCTGTATAGTTAAAAATCACAAGTCACGTTGGGTATGTTTTTGCTTTCTTGAAGCTTCTAGTAATAATCACCCAGTCACAGCAGTCGAAATATAATACTTGCTTCATATTTTGCAGACACCAGCTCGGGTTGCTCTGGTTGGGGATGTTGTGCATCTTAAAGATGAGAAGGTATACGACGAAAATTGCAGTTACATTGTTATTGCTATGCGCAACATTCCTCTTGATGCCTAAATCTACATTATTTAGTTTTATCTTCTACAATTTCTTGACTGGAATTTTTCCTATGGGAGTTTGTAAGTTTCTGTTAAGCTTTTGTCTAATTTTTCTGTTAAGCATATTTCCGCACCATTTTAAACTCTCATTTTCACCCACTTCTATTCCTTTTAGAAGCAATAGGAAACCAATCAACCTGCTGATGTTATATACACCTCCTGGCCCAAATATATGCGTCCAGTTTTACTCAACCCGGAGTTTGAGAGCATTGAAAAAGTTTATGTTCTGTGTGCTTCCACACAATTGCTCTTAAAAGTAGTGGTTGAGAGTTATTGATTATGTAATTATTTCATTTGAGAGGATGGTGTTGGAAAAATAAATCCATTTTAAATGGAGTTTTATTTTGAAATGTTGCGAAAAGGGAAATGCGAGTGATAAATCGGGAACAGGGCACGATGATTTGGTGGGATCAGAATATCAATTTTGTGGCCTGGAAAATGGACTGACTGCTAAAATAAAAAGGGCTGAATAGGAAAACCTGGATATTTGTTTTCCTTTTCCTAGTCTCTGCAACGATATTATCCAGCATGTGTATGATGGCATCTAAAACTAATCAGTGCTGTTCATGCTCAGCTGTAAAATTGCAAAGAGAAACAAAGGTTTTCACTGAGATGCAATTCCTAAATTTTTGCCCTGGATCTACGTTAGTCAATTTGAACCTGCATTATACATGTTCTCTTTTTATGATTACTCTTCCATAATATATTGAGTCACCAATGACACTCACTGAGAGAACTGGAGTATCCCTACTGTTGTTTCTTGTCCTTGTCACAGGCTATGTCAGCAGCAGAAAGCCTTAGGGAAACCCTTTTAGCAGAACAAAGAGCTGTTAAGGGGTTGAGTTATTCAGTTTCTGGAACATTGAGTTCATCTTACCTTGGTTCTAGTTTGCGAAGTGCAAACCTCGAGGAATTACTCCAAGGCAATGAACAATACTCTGTGTACAGGTTCAATCTAAGGTTAGAATCTTCAGAACATCTTTTGACATTTTACTCTCAAATGGCTTTACGTCAATGAACTCATTCTAAGAGTAACAACTGAGGGTTTCATTTGTATGCTTAACAAACATTTAGATGTCAACCAGGAAGCAATTATATGCCTCACGGTTGGGGAAGAGGGGGTTTGTTAGAACAACTTTACAGGTCACTTCATAATAGACTCTTGAATGATGGCTTTGCAATATCATTTATGGGTAAATTTATATTTCACGGAGTGGACGGTATACACAGCTTGGAGAATAATACACAAGAGCCGATAGCTATACTTTCAAACAACTTACTTCTGCAATTTTGAGGGGAAAAAAACATATACTGACAATTGATGACTTTATGTTATGCAGCTCATGCATGTATATTGATGGCAATGGAGGAATTCATGAAGTAAATCTTGAGGACATTGAAAAGTCTAAAGCAGAGCCTCTATGTAAGACCTATTTCTCTTATAAGGTGATTGATCATTGTGCTCATCTTAAGTCATAAGGTGAGCCCTTTTCATGACACTCTAACTTCTGATTTAAGCATCTTCATTTTTGTTGTCTAGCTCTGTTCGCAATGGGCCTGATTGATGGAATTAATCAAAGTGAAATGAGGCGTCGAGCTCTTATTCTTTTCTGCATCACTTTCCTAAATGAAAATGCAAAGGTAAGCTTCACTTCTCTATTGGTGATAAATGGTTAGGTAGTGATGATAATTCTTTGGCACTTTGCCAGTTAAGAGAATCCAGCAGAAAATGTGAAGTCGGTCTTACTTGTCCTATCAAAAAGTAGAATCTTCCCCCTCTTTCACCATTTCATTATTGCGAAGCTCAATAAGAAGTATCAGTACCCTGGAATGACAGTATATCTTCTTAAGCTGTGGTAGAGTTATCAGGTCTCATGCCAGTTTATGTGCCTTCACAAACTTGGTAGTTTTACGTGTTAGTTCCTATTATCGTAACCATTTTTCTTGTTCCTTGTTGAGTTTTATCTTTCTCATAGCAATATAATCATTAGAGCATGCACTTAATTGCAGTAGAAGTCTGATGCCAGCTTAGTACCCATATTATTCCTCAACTATCTCAATGTCAGGCATATAGTAGCTGTTTCTGTTTTCTGTATGAAGTAAGAAACCAATAAGTTTTACATACTACAGCACATGAATCATTAAGCTTGGCACTCATTTTAGATCATAAATACCCATGCGTGCGAGCGTCATGGTCAGCTTGTGTTGCTGAAGCCTCAGCCTGAAACATAATGTCTCTTCTGTATAGCTTAATTTATTTGTGGAATAAATTCAACTGAGCTGCACCATTATCCACAGCGGTGAATGTTCTGGAAACAGCTTGATCATCTTAGCTTTTGAAAATAAGCTTTGCTCTGACAAGTGAGTTTCCTGCAAACTGTGGGTTTGTCCTTTTCCCTTTTTGTCCTCACAGCAATACACCATTTAAAAGCAAAAAAATGCCCCATTCATTGCCTGATTACTGGTTGGTTTTTTGGAGTGTACCACCAGAGTACTGTCTGAAGTGCCTTGTATCTATTAAAATCTCAATTTAGTTAACTTAATCTGAGTCATGATACAGCTTATTCAATCAATTAGAAAGAAAAGAACAATGATAAAAGAGTCAGAACTAAGATGCTAAAATGTCCACTATCTTTTCTACATTTTTATTCAGATAGATATATCTGTCAATTGCACAAAGTATTAAAAATCAAGAGAAAGGTATTTAGCACTGGAATCATCTCCTATAATGAATTGCTACAAGTGTTCATTGAAGCTTACTTTTTTGCCCCACTATGATTACATATGATACATATGGAGCATGACCGTGGTGAATTAAAGATGTTTTATATCGATGGAAAAGAACACACAGTCATTGAAGAGGTGTTTCATGTTCTTGCTAGATTTATGAAGTCCAATGATTATTGATAAAGTAATTTCAAGTATGAAAAGAGTAAAAAATTCAGGAAGTTATTAAAAAGATTAGCATCTGGTGTCATAAGATGATCATCCATAGGCGTTAGCGATGAGGTGGAGCTACACCAACCTTTCTAGTTATTACAAAAATCAATGCATCAATTAAGGAGAACAAATTTTGTACTGAATCAAGGATATATTAAATTGTATGCACATGCAATTAGATCGGATGAAGGATTTATTAAAATGTATGCAAATGCAGTTAATTTTGATTGGATGTAATTGCACTCCCCCACTGATATACATGCACCTTTGCACCTGCGAATGACAGAAGACAGGAGAATGGAAAAGTATGTTAGGAGAAAAGGATTTACTTTTAGTGTGCCACTATGTTACTGTTTATGAAACGTGAGGTTGATCGTCTTAGCATCATAGCTAAAATGAGTTCAGTGGTTAATCCTGAAGATATCATCTGTACAATACCATTTTAATATGGTCAACTCCGGTTTCTGGTTGATACATGCAAACAGAACGACCAAGAGGCAGCTTCTCTCATGTTTTGTCCTTCTTTGAGTTGCTGAGGATTTTCTTGAAATTATGTGAATCACTGACTCGTCACTTTGCTTGAAGGATGCTTTTCTTCTTTCGGTAGATAGGAAGGGATTTGATGTGCTTGGAAAAGTTTTGGGCTCGGTTAACGCTGATGGTTCTCGCGAGTACCAGTGGAAGGAGTTGAGATTCACATTTAAGGACGAGGCTGGTGATGTTGAAACATTCTGTCAACGGCTGCTTGAAATGGAAGAGGAAGCCCTGAAGAGT
>NC_026154.1:4283979-4291093 GCF_000512975.1 Sesamum indicum
GCCTGTGCATATAGATAATACTGTCCTAATTTAGCAGGAAAGCAAAAAATGAGGTTTTTTGTTGTACCGTCAGGCAGACAAAGATAGAGGCGAACTCTCGCCAAATAGGGAGCTCCAGAAGACATGAAACCAAAATTATGGTAGAGCTAGGACAATTATTGTATGAATTCTATCCAATGCTAGATGTAAAGGCGCACAATAGATCAATACGAACATTATGAGCCGTCCGGTAATAAAAACAGTTGTTACGGATACCTTCTTCTCGGTTCCTTCTTCCATGACATGACTTGATTCAAGCAGTTTGTATGAGCTTCCTATGCCAAATTTTGAGTAATCAATGTACAGAATCTCTATTAAGTTTCAGAAGTTCTTCTGCAGGTTAAATGCAGTGGTCCTCTTATGCAAATATTGAATGCAGAAAAGCCCTTCAATAAAAAATAAAAGATCACAACACTATACTTCAAAATGGAGAGGCAATTATTATTGAGCTTCTCTTCAAAAAAATTCAGGGGGTTTTGTTTTGTACCTAGAACTTTTATAGGGGGCAAAATGCAAATACTCAAAGGGTTGGCTCCTGTTTGGTCTTACTTTGATACTATATTAAATTTCAAGTACGTAAAGTGAATAAATAATTAAAAATAATCAAATTTAAATACGTGAGATGAGGAACAGAAGAAAAGAATTATGTGGTTCGATAGTAAGTCTTATACGTACGATATAAATATCTAAAGGGCTAAATTATATTACGTTAGCTTATTTAAACACTTCATTATTATAAATGTTAAAAAAAATAAGAAATAGAGAAACTCACTGCAGAACCAAATAAAAAAAAAAAAATATCAGAGCAATCAATTAGATACTTTTTAGATTTTGCAATTATATCAAAGAATCTCATTTTCTCTTAACAGTGAATCAATCACAATTACATTATAATTCTCCTATAACAAATTTATACTCAGCAATATTAATTTCAAATAGCATTTTATAATCGATTAATAATTATTATTAAATTAGACACACTATCAATATACAATCAACATATAAAACGTCGACTTCAAATAACAATTTTATAATCGATAATAATTACTAATAAAGTAAATAAAAACAATCAAAGCAGATAAAATAGCGACACTACATAATTAAAATTAAAACCATGATCTCTAAATCATACGGCATTCATCTTGTTAATTGAATTAAACTTCATCAGCATATTAAAGAATTAACTTTTTATTCCTAACAATTATAAAAAAAACTTCCACTATTCGCAAATGGTTTCGATTAATACTAAAATATTTTTAAAAATAAAACTAAATTATTCAATATTATTGATCAAATAAATAATACAATACAATTATTGGAAATTTCTTCTATTGACTCTGCGGGCGATCATGAAACCAACCTCTAATTTCCAGTGCCCACAACAAGTGGACGGCTGATAGAGTCTGAATTCAGTAGCCAAACAAGGCGTTGACGCAGCAATCAATGAAAATTCCTCTTCTTCCCTCTCATTGAATGTACACTTTCGTCTTTGACCTTTTCCAAGTCTTCTTTTATCACTTAATAATTAGGGTTTGCTCATAGGGCAATTGAAAATTAGGTATAACCTACATCCCTATTGTCTGTGTATTTTTTGGATCACATAAATTGAAATCGACCCAATAATATTATTCACTATACATTCTATCAGATTTATTTTAAGTCAATGAAGCTCAATTTTTTACGTCAATTGATGTGATTGGTCCAATTAGACCTCTCGTATAAATACCACAACCTTTCAAACGTCAGGTACGCACTATGGGCTGCATTTGCTCATTTATTTATATCTTCGTACTAACTTAAATATCGAAGAGTTATAATTGAAACATACACAGTGTTCTTCTTATTATATTCTTTTCACGCGTGACTCTTAAAATCAAGCCGTTACGACTTGATACCAGAGAGCTGTAAGTGGGGCCTATCTAATATTCTTCCAGCCCTCCGAAACTCAGGCCTTTATGATTTGAAACCAAATAATTATGAGAAAACAACCTCTAAATGAAGTTAATGCTTCAATTTCTTGACAGTCAAATAATGGATCGGATTTTTTATTGTAAAGTCTGTTTCATTTTTTACTCCATTCAACATATACACGTAACGTGCATAAATTTTTTTTTTAAAAAATACCTGACATCATCTTTATACACGTAATGTGTATATGTTAAATGGAATAGAAGATAAAATAGAATATATAACAAAAAATCCAATCCGCTGGAATATTCACAAAACCTTCAAAGTAAACCATCCAAAGTAGTAGCAAACATCCTAGTTGATTTGTTCTAATTTGATAACTACAATGTCAATGTCAAATGACTCACATAACTACATGAGCTAAGACAAAGAGGGTCATCATACAATATTATAACACTCTATAAATAGACATGCAATTTATATGCATTAAGAACAACTAGAATTAATATAAGTAAGACTAACTATTAATTCTTGGTTTAACGATCGTCGATATATCAATCTTTCTCAGTAGTCTGAAGATGGCTCCGCCACCATCCACGGTGGTCTCACCGGTGGTTGCACTTGTTATTCGGGTGTTGACTCTCGTTTTCCTGCTCGTCTCTGTGATTGTCATTGCCACCACCACTGCCACATCTGGCGCCGGCCCAACCGAGGTCAAAATCAAGTTCGACGACTTCTATGCTTATCGGTGAGAAATATTCATTAATATGTATATGATTTTGTTTTAATTTATTTTACAATATTAATTAAGTAATTGCACAATTAAAATCTTGATTTTTTTTTTCCCTTTAAATTAAATTTCTGGACATGGTGCAGGTACATGTTGGCGGCTGGCGTGATCGGGATCGGCTATACACTGCTTCAGACTGCATTCACAATATTTCAGGTGAGCACCGGCAATCGGCTCGGCGGCGACGGCTTCACTCTCCTTGACTTCTACGGTGACAAGGTGTGTATATATATACGTCTGGCCCTCAAATTATTTCTTTTTTATATTTTAAAAAATAAAAAAAAATATTTTGAATAGTTTTAATTTTGTGCTTATTAATATATGAGTGCATTAAATTTTATAAAAAATATTTTCTTGAATTTTCAGATATATAATATAATTAAAATTTAATCTTTTAAACGTGAAGGAAGCAAGACGTTCGTATATTAACTTTTATAAATTATTTATCAAAATTAATTTAACATAATTGGAAAAATTAATTCCTAAGTTCAACGAGATATAAAAAATATTTTAATGTAATAAATTAAAGTATAATTTTTTTCTAGAATAATTTTTTTTGTACTGTTATTAATTTAATATATCAATATTTCTAAATCAATCAATATATTCAATGTAAATAGATAAATAAGACACTGCTATTAAAAGGTTTTTTCTAAATAAAAAATTAATAGAATGAATTCATACCAGAAATTAATTCATAAATTTTTAACATACAATAATTTATATCAATTTTTTAATTTTTTTTCCCGAAATTTAAGCAATTAAAATTCTGAAAAAAATAAATAATTAGTGGGATATATTTCTAATAATTGATAATAGTAATAATTAATTAATATAGGATTAATGTAGAATATTATGTTTGGAGCAGGCATTGTCATACATGCTGGCAACCGGCGCAGCCGCTGGGTTTGGACTGACTGTGGATTTGAACCGCGGCTCAGGCAGCGATTCCGACACTAAGAGTTTCCTAAACAAGGCTAATGCCGCAGCTGCCCTTCTCTTCATTGCTTTCATATTCTCCGCCGTATCTTCAGTCTTTTCTTCATTCTCTCTCCCTAAGAGGACTTAAGGGATCATAATTGCAATAGTTTATCTTTTTACGGTAAAAACTAAGTTGTAAATGAAATTATAAAGTTGGTTATACCGAAAGTTGAGAGCGTTTGAAATTTGTCTAAGTTGATTATATTGAAAGTTGAGAGTGTTTGAAATTGACAAACAAAAAAAAGAATTAGAGTTGGAGTGTTTTGGAAAATGTTTGTTGTTAATTTTTAGCTTAAATCAGTTTAACTTGAGCAGTTTAGAAGCAAAATTGTAAATACTACATTCGGGGTACAGAATAAGCTGTTATGACCTAGGATCAGCCTGAAAAAATCTGGTTTAAAATCGACCCACTATTGTTTATAACTGGTTTTGGGATATTAAATGAGCCCAGTTGGATCAATTTTTAAACCGAAGCCTAAACCCATGAATCAGACCGGTTGAGGGTCAGACCAGGTCCGGACTAGGCCTGATCGTGTGTTGGAAACAATGACCAATGTAATATTATGAAAGCACACGAATCATAATTTGATAAACCAAAATTTTACTTTAATAATCAGAACAAAACGCAAAAAAAATTTGGATATGTTGTTCTACATAAACTGTAAACAGTAACTTAGCTACGTTAGCGTTGTATGATAACCGAATCATAGAATAGTTTCTTTTTGCCTTGAAGATATTAAATGTCCTGTTTCCCAATGCGCATCGAGTTCTAAGCCACTACTTCCAGAAACGGCTGCAAGCGTTCAAAAACCCCGAACAATTCAGAAACGCCTAACAGTTATAGAAATGTTTGAAACTGTTAGAAAAATATTTAATTCAGGTTAATTTCAAAAGTTTTTATCGAAAAAAGATTGATATTAAGACATTCAGGGGCAAGGCTAGGGCCGGGCGGGTGGCAGCGGCAAATGTAGGGTTTTCACAAGTTTACTCTAATATCCAATAATACTTCAAACATCAATTAAACTTTGGACTTAATATAAGGAGATTTTCTTTTCATAAAACTTTCAATGTGGCAGTCAGAAGTTATATTCTTAACTCATGTTAGTCCGTTCATTTTCAATGAGGGATACCTTTACAATCTTTTCAATTGGCATCAAACTTATTAGATTAAATTCTTGGAACAAATCAAGGTATCAAATGCCAATAACGCAATGTGTCTGTTTTTTTTTTTAATGAAATTTAAGTGTTTTTCGAACAATTACTGAAATTTGTGGTTTTTTTAATAAAATAAATAAATAATATATTAAATCACACAAAAGTTTATAACTGAAAAAATAGAATAATTAAGACTATATGATGAACTTAGATAATAATTTGACTAAAATTTACAATAATAAATTTGGATAATAACAAATCCAAAAACAAATTAAAATAAATAAACAGTATTAATGAATTATGTAATAAAAATTTAGAAGTAAAATAATAAAGATAAAAAAATTAGAGTTTCAAAAATATCAAAAATTTACATGAAATAGTCAATTTAAAATAACAAAATAAAATATATATGTCATTCATTATTAAAAGAAAATAAATGACCCAGCACGCCCAACCTAGGACCAGGTGATATTGGGCCACTAGGATAAGATAAGTCCCAAGTATCAATACTTGAGACTGATCCAGATGCTTTTCTGGATAGGTCCAATAGATATTTTATTGGATATAATATGGGTAGGATATGTATGACAAAATCTTCATAAAAATATGAATTGGGTATAAATCTATTATTAATATAACTGTTAATTTTCAAATTATAATAAATATTTTTATATTAAAAAGTATAATTTTAAAGAGTGTCAGGGTAATTTCTCATTAAAATATAAAAGATGAAATGCTAATATCACCGACTTATACGAACAAGTCTTTTGATTTAGTGGTAAGATTGAAACCGCAAAATTTTTCACTCTGTAAATATCTTGGTTTGAGTCCCCGTATGTCGACATTCGTTTATTTACATACACTAAAAAATAGAAAAATGGTAGATTTTCTTTATTATAAATTACTGGGATTAAAAGACTATGAAAAATTATTATATATTTATCACGATCAAACAAAATTAATGTGAAAACTATAGTTAATCAATATTTACCATAGTTGTAGCTACTATTTTAATATTATTTACACAAACAACAGTAGCTAATAATTATTGTAGAGCCGTGGTTAATTAATATTTATCATAATTTTTACTTTTAATTATAATAAAAACTCATATTTCTGGTAAGATTAGCAATTTCTAGTGTACTGTCATTGTTGATTTGTGAAATTATTAATATATTTTATAGGATTAAGTATTTTAATAATATAACAAAATTGTTTGTTTTTATTAAAAAAGACAAGAAAACAATGTCAACAACTTGTGAAATTCCAATAACTTGACAGCCAATTAGAGTTTGCTGTACGCATGACCCCAAACCTCAAATTCCAGCGTGCATTTAGGGTCAAATATAATAATAAAAGACAAATAACACTTCTCGTCTCGTAATTTAATATTTTTTATTTTTAATCTCTATCAATTATAGAATTTTAATTTTTGGTCCGACAACACTTTTTTAATAGATATTTTTGGTTTAATAATTTAAAAAAATAATACTTTTAGTTACATATACTTAAAAGGCTACCTGATTGTTTTCGTTATATATCTTAAGACCCCACATGCTATTTTTTAAGATTATAGGACTAAAAATAAAAACTTCATAATTAGTCGGACAAAAAATATAAAAATTCCAAATTATAAGATGAAAAATACTATTTTTTTTTTTGTAATAAATAAAGAATTAAAAGTAAACTCCCTCCCCCCAACCCCATGTGGGAGTTCCAAGCACATCTCGTTGACTTGGTGAGGTTATGAGGCTGAGGTCAACGACGACTTGTAACGGAAAAACACCCAAGAAATAATAATATGATTTTTGGATTATTTAAGACATTGGATCGTGCTGGAATAACATTGATGAAAACACCTAACCACCTCCTATAATTTAATTCTAAATAATTATTAGGAGACATAATGCTCATTTATATGATATGGGTTTCACATCTTTATGATCTAAAAAGTTTAATATTATTGTTCTTTTTCGTGAATTACTGATCACTTTAAAGATTTACGTATTTTTATCTAGATTGACTTGAATACCATCGTTTTTATACAAATTGACTGATTTATTCTTGATGGATGGTATTCTACATTATTTGATGTGGCTGGGTCAGATGATTCGTCTTTGTTATTTGACGTGATTGAGTGAATCATTTCGATGTGATTGAACCAAGTACATTATGCTCGCAAACACCTCGTCCCTCCACTGCAGATGTCATGTTTGAATTGTCGATCGATTTTACGCATTT
>NC_026154.1:4291970-4352618 GCF_000512975.1 Sesamum indicum
TTTGGGAATGCAGCCCCAATCGGGCGGTAAATTCCGTCCAAGGCTAAATACGGGCGAGAGACCGATAGCGAACAAGTACCGCGAGGGAAAGATAAATAAGTAAATAAATCAATAATACCTAAAAATATTATCGAAGGAGGATTAACTCGTACCAAGTTTAGGACAAAACATGAGAGCCGTATGTGTCCCCACCCGACAAGGTCTAAGAAGTTAAAACTCGTTCTTGAACCTAAATTCTATTGTTTGGGTCCAAACCTAACTCAGTCAGGCTGGGTGGAGGCGAGGCCCGGTTCTAACAACCTTAATAAACATCCTTAATTATCGTCAGACAGATCTGCCTCACTTAAACATTTATTGAATAATGTTCTTCTTCTGATCAGATTCTTTGAGTACAATGAAATATAAAAGATCAAACTTTATAATTAACAGTATCTCAATTTAGTGATTAAAATTGAGATCTCACGAACAAATTCAAACGTTGTTACTTTGAGTATCACCCAAACGTATAAATATTTATCTTATTTTACGTGAATCTAAAATAACGACCCGATCGTTTACTTAACTATATACAAACAATTTAAGACCGCGTAACGAAGACATTTGACTTAATCAAAATCGTGTATCCGACTTCCTATATAAAGCATGCAAAAAGCAGAATAAGCAGCAGCACAAGAGAGTGAAAGTGATCAGTATATATCAGAAGCAATAATGGCTCCACCACCTTCCAACGGCGTCGTTTCTCCATTTGTGTGTCTGATCGTAAGAGTGCTAACGCTGATTTGCCTGCTCATATCGCTCATCCTCCTCACCACCGCCACCGCTACCGCTTCTGTTTCTGATTACGGCGACATCAAAGTCAGATTTAAAGATTTCAGGGCTTTCCGGTGAGAATATACATGTAGTGTTTCAATTACTTGTGTAAGATAGGTCATCATTTAATTTTTTAAGGTATTATTTTGGTCCTATATTTTTTTAATTTTTGTAATTTTTAATTTTTTTTAAGGAAAAATGCAAGTAATCCCATTATGATATCGCAAATAAGCAAATTATCCCCTAATGAAAAAATAAATAACGATCTACCTCCTATATTTTTTAAAATACAATAATTTATCTCTTATATTTTTTAAAATGAAGAAATTTACCTTCCTGTATAAGGAGGTAAATTACTTCATTTTAAAAAGTATAAGGGGGTAAATTGCTATATTTTTTTCATATAGGGTAATGTGCTCATTTCAATATCACAAGAGGATAAATTGCTATTAACCCTTCTGCTTTTTTTTTTTTAATCGGAGTTCACCATTATTGCTAGAAAAATATACGTGATATTCGGGGCGTTTTTATTAGCCTGTTTTTGCCAGCATTTTTGTTCTTTAATTCTTTAGGATAGTATTTTAGTCCTCTATCTTTATAATTTTTGCAATTAATTTTTTAATTTTTTTCTTTTTCATTGAAGTTCACCCTTCTATCAACTAAAATTGAATTTCAACGAAAACTAAAAAGACGTAAGATTGGAATGCTATCCTAAAAAGTTAAACAACGAAAATCCACCTAAATTATGAGACAAAAAATACAAAATGTATAAAAATTAATCGGGTGAATTCTCAATTTGGTATATAGCGTTAATTACTTAGATATATATGTACATGTACATCGCAGATATCTATGTGCGGCAATCGTGATTGGGGTGGCGTACACACTCGTGCAGACCGCCTTCACAGTATTCCAAGTCAGCACCGGCACTCGATTCGGAGGAAATGGCCTCGTCTACATTGATTTCTATGCTGACAAGGTATTTCATCATTCTGTGTATGCACACCACTATTCATTATTTGTCCGATTGGATTTTCAGTTGCAAATCGTATTTTATTTTATATTTTATTTAATATATATATATCATGTGGATAAAGATGACATCATATATTTTATTTAGAGAAAAGATTTTATTCACGTGATGTGGAGAAATTCTAACACAAACTAATTATATGACAAATGTAATACACTTGCGGTGCACGACAAGTACATAACACTAACTCTGTGATTGATTTGGTTCTATATAATCTGATTCGGGTAAGAATTTCCCATAATGTATGTATGTAAATATTCTATAGGGAATAATATTAATCCATAAAGATATTTTAGAAATTTGTAAAAAATATATAAATTTATAATTCACACTTCAAAAAGGATATTTTGATTAGTTCACTATAAGAAGTTTAATGAAAACTTAATAAAGGCTAACGGAATGAGCTCAATTTAGATGGATATTAAAATCACGGGGTATTTGTAGTTTCTCAAACAGTTAAAGCTACATGAATTATTATACTCACGAAATAAAATATTCTTGTCATTCACTACCTATAAGTGAAAATTTTAGTGACACTCATTGAGATTAGATCTGATTTTAAAAATACCTTTTTTTATATAAAATTACAACTACATTCTTTAAGATTATAGTTACCATTATAAATACACCCCATATTAAGTAGTAAAGTTTTATACAAACATGTCTTGAAGTATGTTACACTAATACTTCTTCAAGGGCTGTACTTATAATTTTATAAATAGTATGGGGTATTTTTGGAATTAGATATAACTTTAGAGGTATCGATGTAATGTATCTTACTTATAATTATTGAAATCATGTGCCCGTCCCAAGCTCTCGCACCCCTTTTAGAACAAAATTGTAAAAATCACTTATAAGAGGTCAAATCGAATAATAACTCACACAACATAACACCAATCGCACCACGTAGTGCACCGCAGATCTTTGTAATTAGGGACAAAATTGAGCAGTAGTATTTGTTGTACTAATAAAAGCTAAATGATGGTGTTTGATGAGTAGGTTGTGTCGTGTATACTTGCAACTGGAGCTGCTGCAAGTTTTGGGATGACCCAAGATTTGAAGATTATGGTGGATGTAAGTGGTCTAGGCATCACCCATTTCATCAATGTCACAAACGCTGCCGCCAGCCTTTGCTTTCTGGGGTTTCTCTTCTCATTCGTTTCATCAGTCTTCTCATCCTTTGCACTCCCCAAAACTGCAGCATAAACAAGTCTGTGAGGGAGAGAGAGAGGCTTATTATTTCAGTGTTGTTTAAATTAAAGACCCGTTAATTATTAGGATGGTTACGTTTTCTTCTCTTGATATTTGATATAATTACATGTAAATTTCTTATGATTTGAAAAATTATATCTAGTATTCCTGAGGTTTGCTTCCGTTCGACAGATGAGTTTCCCCATTAGTTAAAATTCACTGAATTTGCTGATATTAATAAAGTTAAAAATTCATATTTATCCCAAATTGATTTATTCCAGGTTAGATAAATCTTTTATAACCCAAATTACGCTTATGCATATTCACACCTTAATGCATGTGAGGAGGTATATTTTCGTCGTAGTAAGTGTAGTTTATTCAAAAAGAAATTGTTTGACTTGCAAAAAATCAATCGAGGATAATTATTAATTTTTATTCAGTTTTTTATTAATATCAATTAATTCAGCCGATTTTAACTAACGAATGGGCCTATCTGTTGACGAAAGCAAATTTTCAGAATACTAAATGTAATTTTTCAAACCATGGGGACTCCACGTATAATTACACCAAAACCTAGAGAAGGGGAGTATAATGATCCCTGGTTATTATTGTTTTCAGTTAATTGTGATGTTGTTAGAATAATAATATTATTTGATTTCCTACTTACGATAATGAAATGCAATTTCGAGGGTACACAACAATTTATAACTGAAAAATAGAATAATTAAGACTATTCGATGAACTTAAATAATAATTTGACTAACAAACTTACAATAATAAATTTTGATAATAACAAATCAAAAACAAATTAAAATAAATAAACAGTATTAATGAATTAATGTAATAAAAATTTAGAAGTAAAATAATAAGGATAAAAAAACTTTTCACTCTGCAAATATCTTGGTTTGAGTCCCCGTATGTCGACATTCGTTTATTTACATACACTAAAAAAATAGAAAACGATAGATTTCTTTTATTATAAATTACTGGGATTAAAAAACTATGAAAAATCATTATATAGTTATCACGATCAAACAAAATTAATGTAAAAAGTTAAGTTTCAACTACAGTCAAATATTTTAACATTATTTACACAAACCACGGCAATTAATAATTATCGTATAGCCGTGATTAATTAATATTTATTATAATTTATGCTTTTAATTATAATAATTAATCATAATAAATACTCGTATTTATGATAAGATTAGCAATTTCTAGTGTACTGTCATTGTTGATTTGTGAAATTATTAATATATTTTATAGGATTGAGTATTTTAATAATATAACAAAATTGTTTGTTTTTATTAAAAAAGACAAGAAAACAATGTCAACAACTTGTGAAATTCCAATAACTTGACAGCCAATTAGAGTTTGCTGTACGCATGACCCCAAACCTCAAATTCCAGCGTGCATTTAGGGTCAAATATAATAATAAAAGAACTCAAATTCCAGCGTGCATTTAGGGTCAAATATAAAAATAAAAGACAAATAACACTTCTCGTCTCGTAATTTAATTTTTTTTATTTTTGATCCTATCAATTATAAAATTTTAATTTTTAGTCCTACAACACTTTTTTAATAGATATTTTTGGTTTAATAATTTTAAAAAAATAATACTTTTGATCACATACATTTAAAGACTATCTGATCGTTTCCATTATATAATAAGACCCCACACGCTATTTTTTAAAATTACGGGATCAAAAATAAAAATTTCATAATTAGTCGGACCAAAAATATAAAAATTCCAAATTATAAGATAAAAAATGCTATTTTTTTTTAATAAATAAGGAATTAAAAAAAATACTATTTTTTTTTTTGTAATAAATAAAGAATTAAAAGTAAACTCCCTCCCC
This sequence comes from Sesamum indicum, assembly GCF_000512975.1. Classification (NCBI taxonomy): domain Eukaryota; kingdom Viridiplantae; phylum Streptophyta; class Magnoliopsida; order Lamiales; family Pedaliaceae; genus Sesamum; species Sesamum indicum. The sequence goes on from NC_026154.1 coordinate 4,296,864, forward strand.
CCAACCCCATGTGGGAGTTCCAAGCACATCTCGTTGACTTGGTGAGGTTATGAGGCTGAGGTCAACGACGACTTGTAATTGAAAAACACCCCAGACATAACTACCTCCTATAATTTAATTATAACATAATGCTCAATTTATATGATATGGGTTTCACATGTTTATGATCTAAATAATTTAATGCTATCGTTTTTTTTTTGAATTACTTACCATTTTAAAAAATGACGTATTTTATTTAATTTGACTTGAATACAATTGTTTTTATACAAATTGGCTGATATATTCTTGATGGATGGTATTCTACGTTATTTGATGTGGCTGGGTCAGATGATTCGTCTTTGTTATTTGACGTGATTGAGTGAATCATTTCGATGTAATTGAACCAAGTACATTATGCTCGGAAACACCTCGTTCTTCCACTGCGGATGTCGTGTTTGAATTGTCGATCGATTTTACGCATTTTTGTATTTTCATTAATTGTATAATTATTTTTTTGAAAAATAAGTTGTTTATTATTATAAATGTCCAAATAATCTATAATTATGGGTACAAAGAATAATAATTAAAGAAATCAATAATACCTAAAAATATTATCCAAGGAGGGTTAACTCGTAGCAAGTTTAGGACAAAACGTGAGAGCCATACGTGTCCTCGCCCCACAATGTCTAAGAAGTTAAAACTCATTCTTAAATCTAAATCCGATTGTTTTGGTCCAAATCCAATCTAATGACACTGGGTTGAGGCGAGGTCCGACTCTATCAACTTTAATAAACATTTTTAATTATTGTTAGATAGATTTGTCTCACTCAAACATTTATTGAATAGTGCTCTTCTTCTGACCAGGCTATTTGAGTATAATGAAACATAAAAGACCAGACTTTATAATTAACGGTGTCTCAGACTAGTAATTAAGGTTAAAATCTCATGAACAAATTCGAATGTCGTTGCTTCGAGTCTCAACCAAACGTATAAATATTTGTCTTGTTTTATGGAAGTCTAAAATAACGACCTCATCATCTACTTACATATATACAAACAACTTAAGACCGCGTAACGAAGACATTTGAGTTAATCAAAATCGTGTATCCGACTTCCTACATAAAGCATGCAAAAAGTGAACGTGATCAGTATATATCAGAAGCAATAATGGCTCCACCACCTTCCAACGGCGTCGTTTCTCCATTTGTGTGTTTCATTGTGAGAGTACTAACGCTGATGTGCCTATTCTCCCCGCTCACCCTCCTCACCATCGACACCGCCACCGCCACCGCTTCTGTTTCCGATTACGGCGACATCAAAGTCAGATTTAAAGATTTCAGCACTTTCCGGTGAGAATATATAAATATAGGGTGAATAGCAATTTACTCTATGTGATATTGAAAAGAGCACATTATTCTTTATAAAAAAAAATATAGCGATTTACCCCTATACTTTTTAAATGAAGTAAGAGAGGTAAATTACTTCATTTTAAAAATCACAGGGGGTAAATTGTTGTATTTTAAGAAATACAGGGAGGTAAATCGCTAAATATTTTTTCATAAAGAGGTAATTTGCTCATTTGAGATATTACAAGGGGATTGCTTGTATTTTTTTCCTATATATATATAGTGTTTCATATAGTTATGCAAGATAGGTAAAACGTTTTGGGCTTAAATGCATTTTTGGTGTCGTAACTTAGGTTGTTTGGCGGTTCCATCATTTAGTTTTTTAATTTAGTATTTTGGTCTCACATTTTTTTAGTTTTCGTGATTTTAGTACTTTTCTCGTCGGACTTCACCCTTATCGTCAGAAAAATACATGTGATATTTGGGGCATTTTTATTAGCTTGTTTCTGCCGGTATTTTTATTCTTTAATTCTTTAGGATAGTATTTTGGTCCTCTATTTTTATAATTTCTGCAATTAATTTTTTAATTTTTTCCTTTTTCGTTGAAGTTCATCCTTCTATCCACTAAAATGAGATTTCGATGAAAACTAAAAAAACATAAAATTGAAATGCTATCCTAAAAAGCTAAACAACGAAAACCCACCTAAATTATGGGACAAAAAGTACAAAATGTATTAAAATTAAGTCGAGCGTGAGGACTAGTCGGGTGAATTCTCAATTTGGTAAAAAACTAATAATTTTAATTAGCTCATCAATATTGGAGTAAATAAAATATTTCCAATGAATAAAAGTAATTAATATATAGTGTTAATTACTCGGATATATGTATATGTACAGGGCAGATATCTATGTGCGGCAATCGTGATTGGGATGGCGTACACACTCTTGCAGACCTTCTTCACACTATTCCAAGCGGGCACCGGCGCTCGATGCGTAGGAGATGGCCTCGTCTACATTGATTTCTATGCTGACAAGGTATTTCATCATTCTATGTATGCACACCACTATTGAATATTTGTCCGATTGGATTTTCTGTTGCAAATTATATTTTATTTAATATATATATATATATATATTATATATAAAAATGACATTATATATTTTATTTAGAAATTTTTTTTTATACGCGCGATGTGGAAAAATTCTAACGCAACCTAATTGTAAGACAAATGTAATACACTTGCGGCGCACGACAAGTACATAAGACTAACTTTGTGATTGATTTGGTTCTATATGATCTGATTCGGGTAAGAATTTTCCCGTGATGTGTGTATGTAAATAATCTATAGGGAATAATATTAAACCATAAAGATATTTTAGAAAATTTTAAAAAATATATAAATTTATAATTCATACTCCAAAAAGGATATTTTGATTAGTTCACTATAAAAAATTTGATGAAATGGTATGGGGTATTTGTGTAATTAGATATAACTTCAGGAGTGTGGATGTAATTTATCCTAATCATAATTATTGAAGTCATGTGCCCGTCCCAAGCTCTCGCACCCCAAATCAGACGAGGAGCTTGGCTTTTTTAGAACAAAATCGTAAAAATCAATTATAAGAGGTCGAATAGAATAATAACTCACACAACATAACACGTACTGCATCTGCATCGCAGTGGCTTTTAATCTTTGTAATTATGGACAAAATTGAGCAATATTATTTGTTGTACTAATAAAAAGCTAAATGATGGTGTTTGATGAGTAGGTTGTGTCGTGTATACTTGCAACTGGAGCTGCTGCAAGTTTTGGGATGATCCAAGATTTGAAGATTATGGTGGATGTAAGTGGTCTAGTCATCACCCATTTCATCGATGTCACAAACGCTGCAGCCAGCCTTTGCTTTGTGGGGTTTCTCCTCACATTCGTTTCATCAGTCTTCTCATCCTTTGCACTCCCCAAACTGCAGCATAAACAAGTCTGTGAGGGGGAGACAGAGACAGAGATGGAGGCTTATTATTTCAGTGTTGTTTAAATTAAAGACCCGTTACTTATTAGGGTGGTTACGTTTTCTTCTCTTCATATTTGATATAATTACGTGTAAATATCTTATGATTTGAAAAATTATATTTAGTATTCTTGAGGTTTGCTTCTGTTCGACAGATGAGTTTCCCCATTAGTTAAAATTTATCGAATTTGCTGATATTAATAAAGTTAAAAATTCATATTTATCCCAAATAGATTTATTGCAGGTCAGATAAATCTTTTATGACCGAATTACGCTTATACATCTTCACACCTTAATGCATGTGAGGAGGTATATTTCGTCGTTGTAAGTGTAGTTTATCCAAAAAGAAATTGTTTGACTTGCAAGAAATCAATCGAGGATAATTATTAATTTTTATTCAGTTTTTTGTTAATGTCAATTAATTCAGCAAATTTTAACTAACGAATGTGCCTATCTGTTGACGAAAGCAAATTTTCAGAATACTAGATGTAATTTTTCAAACTATGGGGACTCCACGTATAATTACACCAAAATCCAGAGAAGGGGAGTGTAATGATCCCTGGTTATTATTGTTTCCAGTTTATTGTGATGTTGTTAGAATAATAATATTATTTGGTTTCCTACTTGCGATAATGAAATGCAATTTCGAGGGTGTTTGGCTAAGCTTATAAGTTCTTCAAATCATCTTATAAGATGTTTGAGAGCTTATAAACTCAAAACAAGTGTTTAATTAATTTTCTTTTAAAGAACTTATAAAATTTTAAAATAGAATGTTTTTGATCTTATAAGCACTTCAAAAAAGTTAACTTTCCGAACTTTTATATAAGATCTTATAAGTTATATAAATTCAATATGTCATAAGAAAAAAATATCTCCAATCATACACTTACATCTCTCTGTCTCACCCACACACACTCTCTTCATTCTCTTTCTGTTTCTCTCTCTCACATACACACCACACTCTCTCAGGATTTTATTTTATTTTTTGCTATTTAATTTTTTTGATATTGAAAAAAAAAGAGAAATACTTCATTATGTAATAATAAATTATAACAATTAAATAAAAAAAGATTGATATTAATATTATATTTACCTGAAAAATATAAATTCAAAATATTATAAATTATACGACTAAAAATAATCATTGCATTAACAAAGAATTCATAATGATTAATATTCAATATAGCACGTATGTACATATATATTATTTTTATTCAAAAGTTACACAATAATTCATCATTTTTCTTTGTTATTGTAAAAAGATTATCTATTAAATTTTTATTTAAAATTAAACTAATGTGTACTATTTACAAAAGTATTTTAAAAATTGTTTAAAATAAAATATGTCAAGAAATAACAACTTATTTAATTCTAATGATATCATGTCTATTTTAGTAATTTTACTAACTAAAGACTTCATTATGCAAAACACTCTAATACTTATAAGATATTTTCATATATATCGTATTTTATCCAAACACTTTAAAAGTTAATTTTTAAAATAAGATCTAACATCTTATAAGCTTCGAAAACATCTTATAAAATGTAGGAACTTATATAATATTTTAAAAAAGCTAAGCCAAACACCCTCTAAGGGTGCAAACGGTCGAGCTCGGACAAAATTTCGAGTTCAAGCTATATCTAGAAGCCAAATAGATCTTCATTTTTTGGAACAACTTTCTTAATAAGTTCCAGCAGAACATCGTCTTTACCTTTTAGTTGCAGCTGATCAAGTAACATGGATGCAGTAGATGCATCGACTAAGAACCCCCTTTTGTACATTTCCTCCATGAGGGGCATTGCATTGTAAAGTTCATTTCTCTTCAGAAAACCCTGAATCATGACTCTGTATGTCACACTATCAGGTGCACAACCACTTTTCTCCATTTCAGTAAGCAACACTTTTACATCCTCTACAAGTCCTTCTCGACAAAGTGAACCAATAATCATGCTATATATGTGGGTGTTGGGTTGCAAACCTTTGGAAGGAAGTTGATTAAAAAGATCTCTAGCGATCTCAAGTTTTCCACCTTTGCATAATCCATCAATGACGATAGCATATGCAATTATATCAGGATTAACACCTATGTCTTCCATCATGCACAGAAATGAAAATGCTTGAGCAATCTGCTGAGTTCTGCACAAGCCATCCAACAAGATAGTATAAGTCTGTAAATTAGGCATTATACACCGAGCTTCCATGTCGTTGAAAAGCTTCCAGCCATCAGCAAATCTACCCTTACAAAATAATCCATGTATCATGGCGCTGTAGGTAATTGTATTGTGCTGTAATCCTTTACAAGAAACATCCAGAAAGAGATGCCAAGCTTCATCTACCATTCCCTGCTTGCAATATCCATTGATCAAACTACCATAACTGATGATGCTAGGTGTAAGTCCCCTGTCCGCTATGGAATCCAGTACTCTTTTTGCTTTACCCATTTGGCCCCGCAAGCAATATCCATCAATCAGCGCAGTGTATGTAACGATGTTAGGACAAACCTTTCTTTGCATCATAATTCCCAAAACATTCTCAGCCTCTTCCACCATTCCTTCCTTGCAAAATGCATCCACCAATATATTACAAGTCCACACATCGGGAGAAATCTTGTTATCCAGCATTTTATTTAGCAGGTCTTTAACATCTTTCCATCTACCAACATTACATAAACCCTGAATCATTGAGTTATACGTAACAACATTAGGTGAAATACCCTTCTCGATCATTCTGGATAAGAGATGGAGAGCATCATCAGTCATGTTATGCTTGCACAGACCATCAATCACTGCACTGTAGGCTTTAACATTGGGTTTGCACCTCAGGTTTTCAAAATGCCCAAGTAAATCACGGGCAGCGAGGATGTATCCAGCTTTGGAGAGACCATTTAGCACAGTAAGGAACATAACTTCATTAGGTTCACACAGTTTTTCAGACAACAACTTTTTAAACAATTTTTCTGCCTCAGCAATCTCACCAACCAGAAAGAGCCCTTTTATAAGAGTGCTGAAAGTGGTTACATTTGGTTCGCAACCGAGCTTGAAGAAGGTACCCAAGATAGCAAACCCAAAATCCACTCGATTCAGAAGGCAATAGCAATTGATTGCAACATTCATCAACCAGAAAGAGCCCTTTTATCAGAGTGCCGAAAGTGGTTACATCTGGTTCGCAACCGCGCTTGAAGAAGGTACCCAAGATAGCAAACCCAAAATCCACTCGATTCAGAAGGCAATAGCAATTGATTGCAACATTCATTGTGATCTCATCTACAGGGGCACCCAATTGACGCATTTCGTCGAACAGAGAAAGGGCAACAGAATAGTCTTTCATCTTGACAACAACAGTTAGCAGCTTGTTGAATTGAAAAACAGAAGGCTGCGGCCGCAATCTCACCATGTCACGAAACAAGCAAACAGCATCATCCACATCATTTATAGAACTGAAATCTATTCTGGGTTTGGATGAAAATGGGCCGTGTTTATGGGAAGAAGTATGAAAAGTAGAAGAGAAAAATGGATCATTGTTGGGCAACACAAAATTACAAGAAAATTGAGGCGCAATTCGTCTGCGAATGAGCTCTATTGCAGAAGCAGCAATCTTCTGCGACATCCTCCTTAGCAGTGTTGAGAGTTGAAGGTAATACTATTACACTATCAATATTTTCAAGAAAATACAATTATGATTTAGAAAAAAATAAATAAATTTTTTCCTCGATTGTTCAAGAGAAAAGAATGATAAGTTATATGATGTTGTTAATTCTTATTAAATTTTGGTGGATCGCAACTACACCAAGTATACATATCTGTCAAGATTAATTACTATAAAAAAAATTATAGTGAATAATCATCAACTACAATTATACAATGATTATTATTGGTTCTTTCAGTAGACGAGATCATAATATTTTTATAACTAATTAAAAATAAAGGTAATTTTTTTATCATAATTAAAAACTATGATAAAACACTGTACTATAATTAAGACCATGACCAGTATTTGTTTTAAAAATTATTTTTTTTAATTCAAGTTCCCTTGATAAATACATGTAAAAAACAAACAAATGTTTAATATTTTAATTTAAATGCGATAAATATTAAAATTTTCAACTCAGAGAGAAAAAAAATATTTCATAAAGAAAGTTTATGCTATATCTTTATGCATACACTTGAAAATAATATAGACATTGGGATAAAAATCCCTTTGGTTTAAAAGATCACCCACATGCAATTCCCTTTAGTAAGTTCATTTGAGTCTTATAAGCCTTAATTCCTTGTAAAAAAACCTCAATTATGAACAAACTCTACTGTCCTTTTATTATCTTTGCTTGGCCCTTTCAAGGACTAGTAGAGCATTAAGGAAATAAAGAATAAGTATGTGTTCTGACACTAAGTGTGGGGATGTTTAAACTATTTTGATTATATTTTGTGCCAAGGAAGTGTACGAGCCGGCATATCATGTGATGATCTTGTTCTATGTCTTATTGGAAATAGACAAAGAAATAGAGAACATAAGAAAAGAAAAAAAATACCATTGAAAAAAAGTAGAGAAAAGAAAAACAAAATGCCTTTGAAAAAAAATAAAGGGAAAGTTGAGGAGGCAAGAAAAAAGAAGAAAAAGAATATTCTCTCTCTAAAAGAAAGGTATAGCTCAAGTCGTGAGAAGTAGGGCATGGAATTAAAACATGAGATGAATATATTTTGAGAAATTTGAATTCTTATATCTATTACTTGGTGCTCTAGTCTATTTACTTGGATTTTTACCTCATTTTTTCTAAATATTCCATACCCCAAACCAAAGTCCCATTACAACCAAAATATAAGACCTCTTGATTCAATGCGCATATCTATAAGTGGTGGAGATTTTGTGTGTATAATCAAGGTTATGGTAAAGCATTTTCATAGAAAGCATTTGAGCGAAGCACTTAGCTAAACACTTGAGAGATTGGGAGAATGAAAAAGTAGTTCATAGATTTTTCATACTTAATTTTTTATGAAAATCATCTTGTGAAAAATTTGAAGCTTGTTGAGTTGTCTTTTATCATGTGGTATATCATTTAGATAGATTTGAAGGCGTGCCCACGCCTAACTTGCATATTTCCACCTGAAAAAAAAAAGTGATTGATAAATATAAAATTATATAGTATGATAAGCTTATTATATGACTATTAAATATAACATTATTTTTTTGTGCTTGTAAATGAATGTGTAGTACCAACATACACGTCATTTAACAAGGACGAACAATGACGAAATTAGGGGTGTCAACGAGTCGAGCTCGAACTCGAGCCCGAATTTTAAGATATAGTAATTATTTATTAAACTTTTTAATCTCATTATATATATAATAAAATAGTAATTAGAATTGTTCAACCATCATCATCATCATTATTATTATTGTTGTTGTTGTTGTTATTATTATTATTATTATGATTTTTAGATTAATTCATAGGAATTACTAAATTTTGACATAAATTTATAAATAATAAAAAATTATAAATGAATTACTTGTCAATTTAAAAAATGTATAACGTAATACAAATATATATTAAAATATAACATAAACTTTTAATTATAAAAAATATTATAATTTACTAAGTTGTTGATTAAATTTATTTTGGTATAAAGATTAAATGTATAAATAAAAGTATCATAATTTATTATTATCCAAAATAAAATATATGCTATTGATCAATCATTATAATATATTGTCAATTTTGATTATAAAATCAAATATTAAATATAAAATTAAATACATAAAAAATTCAAAAATAAAAAATATATAAAAAAATTAAAAAAATATTCACCAGCTCAAGCTGGTGAACAGACATAACTGAATTCGAGCTCGAGCTCAAAATCGAGCCGACTCGCAACCTCCGCTCATCTGCCACTTCTAAACAAAATAGTGGCAAATAGAATAACATTTAAAAAATTATATAATTATACAAGAATCCCAATTCCCATTGACAGAGGAAGATGTCGCAGAGGGCTGCTTTCTGTGGAATAGCTCTCATTCGCAGAGGAATTGCGCCTCAATTTTCTGGTAATTTTGTGTTGCCCAACAATGATCCATTGTTCTCTTCTACTTTTCATACTTCTTCCCATAAACACGGCCCATTTTCATCCAAACCCAGAATAGATTTCAGTTCTATAAATGATGTAGATAATGCTGTTTGCTTGTTTCGTGATATGGTGAGATTGCGGCCGCAGCCTTTTGTTTTTCAATTCAACAAGCTGCTAACTGTTGTTGTCAAGATGAAACACTATTCTGTTGCCCTTTCTCTGTTCGACGAAATGCGTCAATTGGGTGCCCCTGTAAATGAGATCACAATGAGTATTGCAATCAATTGCTATTGCCTTCTGAATCGAGTGGATTTTGGGTTTGCTATCTTGGGTACCTTCTTCAAGCGCGGTTCGGAACCAGATGTAACCACTTTCGGCACTCTTATAAAAGGGCTCTTTCTGGTTGGTGAGATTGCTGAGGCAGAAAAATTGTTTAAAAAGTTGTTGTCTGAAAAACTGTGTGAACCTAATGAAGTTATGTTCCTTACTGTGCTAAATGGTCTCTCCAAAGCTGGACACATCCTCGCTGCCCGTGATTTACTTGGGCATTTTGAAAACCTGAGCTGCAAACCCAATGTTTATGCCTACAGTGCAGTGATTGATGGTCTGTGCAAGCATAACATGGCTGATGATGCTCTCCATCTCTTATCCAGAATGATCGAGAAGGGTATTTCACCTAACATTGTTACGTATAACTCAACGATTCAGGGGTTATGCAATGTTGGTAGATGGAAAGATGTTAAAGACCTGCTAAATAAGATGCTGGATAACAAGATTTCTCCTGATGTGCGGACTTGTAATATATTGGTGGATGCATTTTGCAAGGAAGGAATGGTGGAAGAGGCTGAGAATGTTTTGGGAATTATGATGCAAAGAAAGGTTTGTCCTAATATTGTCACATACAATGCGCTGATTGATGGATATTGCTTGCGGGGCCAAATGGGTAAAGCAAAAAGAGTACTGGATTCCATAGCGGACAGGGGACTTACACCTAGCATCATCAGTTATAATAGTTTGATCAATGGATATTGCAAGCGGGGAATGGTAGATGAAGCTTGGCATCTCTTTCTGGATTGTTCTTGTAAAGGATTACAGCACAATACAATTACCTACAGCACCATGATACACGGATTATTTTGTAAGGGTAGATTTGCTGATGGCTGGAAGCTTTTCAACGATATGGAAGCTCGGTGTATAATTCCTGATTTACAGACTTATACTATCTTGTTGGATGGCTTGTGCAAAACTCAGCAGATTGCTCAAGCATTTTCATTTCTATGCATGATGGAAGACACAGGTGTTAATCCTAGTGTAATTGCATATACTATCGTCATTGATGGATTATGCAAAGGTGGAAAACTTGAGATCGCCAGAGATCTTTTTAATCAACTTCCTTCCAAAGGTTTGCAACCCAACACCCACATATATAACATCATTATTGGTTCACTTTGTCGAGAAGGACTTATCGAGGATGTAAAAGTGCTGCTTACTGAAATGGAGAAAAGTGGTTGTGCACCTGATAGTGTGACATACAGAGTCATGATTCAGGGTTTTCTGAAGAGAAATGAACTTTACAATGCAATGCCCCTCATGGAGGAAATGTACAAAAGGGGGTTCTTAGTCGATGCATCTACTGCATACATGTTACTTGATCAGCTGCAACTAAAAGGTAAAGACGATGTTCTGCTGGAACTTATTAAGAAAGTTGTTCCAAAAAATGATGATCTATTTGGCTTCTAGATATAGCTTGAACAGAGCATGAGTTCACCTGTTACTTTGTTTATAATTTGATCTTCTGTCGGCAAATGTTGTGAAGTTTCAAGAATAGGTGTATCACTGCCAAGAACATCTAATGAAATGCCAAAGTCAAGATAATAGGAGGGTCATTCCAGACTTACAATTTGCATTACAGAAATTATAATATGACACGAATTTATTAAAAAACAAAAAATTACACGCATTAAGTATAAAATTAAAATGACTTAATTCTTAGGGTGAACTACATCAATACCCATGAGCTTATATCTAATTATACAAACATTTCTCTACCCTTTGTAAAATTACAAGGACATTTTTGAGGGAGTGCTAACATAATTCATCTCAAAGGTATTTGTGTAAGTTTTTATGTGTGAAGGGCATCGATGTAAATTGTAATATCAACCTTATTAGTGCATTTATAATTTGCAAATAATAGGGCATTTTTGTAATTAGAACTAATATTGAGGGATGCCAGTATAATTTACCATAATTATTATTAATATTTTTTTCTACATGTTGTGTCAAAAAAATTTATTTTTTTCCGATGTCCCCTTAAAATTTATAATAATGAAGCAGTTGTGGGTCACCAAGGAAATGGCATCCCAACTACCTTGCCAACTTTGGCACTTCTCACATTCTCAGTGAGAGATCAGATGTGTGATGTCGGTTTTTTGACATCCACACGTTTGATGTTAGATTTAATTATATAAATATTTTTTTCTCTTTTATAAGTTTACAGATTTATCTATAAAATGTATTTGTGCAAAATTTCGCAATAGGGAGTCTATGTACTTACAAATACAGCTGCAACGACAAAATATATACTTATAATTTTGTAAAAAAACTGTATTCGAACTGTGTCGATGTACTTTACCTATTACCGAACAATGCTCGTCGTCGTTGGTGCGCCGTAGGCAAGAAACTGAAGCTTGATCTTCTTCAATGCTGCTAAAACATGAGACATTCCAGGTCTATCTTCAGGATTATCTTCACAGCAATTGAGTGCTAATTCCATGAGAGATGATAGGCAACTTAGCTTCTCATTGTAAAACCTATCTTCAGTGCTTAATAACTTGGAATCCACAATTCCGACAATCCCATCATCTCCAACAGAATTGGAGATCCAACGCTTGATGCTCATCTCCTCATCAAACATCTCATCACTGGGCTTTCTCCTTGAAAATGTCTCCATTAACAATATTCCATAACTATAAACGTCACACTTTGTTGAAACTATTCCCTCTGATCCGTACTCTGCACAACAGCACAAAAGTATGTACGTCAGTCAGTCGCTACAACAAAAGATATTATTAGTGACAAAGTTTCCTTAGACTGAAATGAAGAGTTAGAACTTAGAAGCCTAACCTGGCGCAATATAACCGAATGTGGCTAAGGTGTTGGTGTAAGAAATGCTCTGATCATCCCCCAACAACTTGGCAATACCAAAATCACTCAAATGAGCAACCATATCTTCGTCCAGCAAGACGTTGCTCGGCTTCAGATCACAATGAACCACTGCTGTTGTAAGGCCATGATGAAGGTATTCCAATGCAGACGCCACATCTATCATTATGTTCAGTCTAAGAGTCGTGTCCAGGAAATAGTCATCAGAGTGCAGCCACTTCTCTAGGCTGCCGTTGGGCATGTACTCCAGCACTAAGGCCTTAAATTCATGGTTAGAGCAACTACTGATGACTCTGGTGAGATTACGGTGGCGAATATTACGTAGCACTTCACATTCTGCATCGAAACTCTTGAATGCTGCTTCTTGTTCTAAGTTGAACACTTTGACTGCCAAGATCGTACCATCTTCAAGAATCCCTTTGTAGACGGCTCCAAAACTCCCTCTACCGAGCAAGTTGTTGTCGTTGTAACCATCAGTGGCTCTTAGAAGTTCATAGTATGATATTCTTCCATGTGTTGCGCCTTGGAGTGAAGCTCCCCTGATCGGAACCTTACGTTTCTTTCGATAATTGATCACTATCAATGCCAAGATTAGTGCAGCAAGAATGCCCAAGACACCAAATGGTATCGTTAGAGCTAGAAGGAGTATTTTGTTGTTGGACCTGCGAAATGATGGTGTTGGACATGGTGGGACTTCAAATCTTCGAGGTCCACATAAAGCTTCGTTAAACATAAACGATTGTCGTGTAAAATTGACGAAAGGACCACCAGGGGGAATTTCACCTGACAATGAATTGTAAGAAACATTAAAGATTTCCAGATGTTTGAGTGCCTCCAGGGACTTGGGAATCGACCCAGAGAGATTGTTGTGAGCAAGGTCCAGTACTTCCAAACTTATCATGTTTCCAGTCGTGTTGGGTATGGATCCCAGCAATCTATTGTGAGACAGAGAGAAGTTGATCAAGTTGTTAAGCCCTCCAACGGTGATTGGAATATTCTGTGTGAATTGATTGAATGACAAATCTATCAATACTGCTGCCTCCAAATTTCCTATTTGTGGAGACAGAGAACCATTCAATAAATTGGAAGACAGATTGAGTTCTAAAAGATTCTTGAGGCTCCACAAACTCGATGGTATACCCCAACTTAATCTGTTGGTATCCAGATAGAGCTGTCTCAAAGAAATGCCATTGCCGATGCATCCTGGAATTTGACTTGAAATTTGATTATTGCTTAAACGCAACTCTCCCAAGTTGGTCAACTCACAAATGCCTGCTGGTATCGAACCACTTATTCTATTGTCCGAAAGAGACAGTCCTTGAAGCAAAGCTAAACTTCCGAGCCCAGATGGCAGAAAACCACTCAAGTCATTGCTAGACAAATCTAGCTCTACTAAACTAGTTAAGTTTGAAATTTCATTAGGAATGCTACCCTTTATTGTACTATTCCAGGCAAGAAAGACCCTCAAAGATGTGGAGAGGTTTCCAATGGAAGGCGGAAGAAAGTCGTCAGCACGATTATTGTGCATCCAGAAATCTGTCAAGAATCTGCAGTTTGCTAGGGAAGTGATGAAGCTCAGTCCTGTCAAATTGTTTCCATGCACGAATAGACGTTGAAGGAGTCGTAAACTGCCAAGTTTGCTGGGGATTGTACCACTGAAATGATTATTTCCAAGGTTTATGTATGTGAGTTTGGATGAATTTGCAATGGAGTCAGGTATATGTCCACTGAGAAGATTAGTTTCAAGAGATATTAAATCCAGATCAGGGAGTCGACTGCCTATACTTTTTGGAAGACTACCAGAAAGTCGATTCGCTGTAAGTGCCAGTAATGTCAATGTTGAGATGTTGGCTATCTCTTCTGGTATAGAACCATTTAACAAGTTCGCAGCAAGATGGAGTTGCTCTAGTTGTTGCAGTTTACCGAGCTCCCGCGGTATCTCCCCTGCCAATTTATAATTGCAATCAGTGTTAGGAAACTGCCAAGGTTATTATTTGATAAAATGAACAGAAAAATTTACAGAGTAAAGCTAGTCATGTGCATGTGACGTGCACTGTTCCAACCACGGGGGAGTCGGGGAGGAGTTCATGATCTTGTGTTAGTAAATCCGAAACTTCTCTCACCTGTTAACCTGTTATGGAAAAGACGCAGCGTTCTCAGCATCGTGAGATTTCCGATTTCTCTTGGTATGAAGCCAGTGAACTTGTTATCGCGGAGAGATAAATCCTGGAGTCTTGAGCAGCCGTCCCAAGTTGAAGGTATAGGGCCATACAAATAATTATTGTAGAGATTGAGGAATTGAAGGTTTGGGAGATGAGAACACATGTGGGAGGGCAGTGTACCAGAAAGGCCAGACCAAGCTAAATTAAGTAATACCAGTGAAGAAATGTTGAATATGGAAAGGGGTATGGAGCCGGAGAATATGTTTTTCCCCATACCCAATTGCTGCAGCCTACGGAGATTACCAATCTCTTCTGGAACATCACCTGTGTCAAATCATCCAATTTTACTTAATGAAAACTAACGAAGAGACATATTTGTTAGACAGAAACAAACATCAAAGTATTAGATATAATTTCATGGAACATAAGGAGTTTACGTGTAATTATATCAAAGTTCAAAGTACAATTATCCCTTTCTCTCTCTCTTTTTTTTTTAAATTATGTGCCTATATGAAGTGAGTTCTACTTTTCTGGTGGGAAAAAAATATTTGTATATGGGTGCCCATCGGTATTTCCTCATAATAAAGAGCGTACCGGTTAAGTTGTTTGCCCCAAGATAGAGCGTCTCAAGCATCGTGACGTTCCCGATTTCCCTAGGTATCGGCCCAGCAAATGCATTATTCGACAACGACAGAAGTGTGAGGCGTCGGCATTCTGGAAAACTAACCGGAATACGCCCAGACAGAGCATTCCAGGACAGAGAAATGGTCTGAAGTCCCGGAAGACGGCCGCAAATGTCATCAGGAAGTTCACCAGACAATCTGTTCCTTGTCAGGGCCAACATCTCCAATTTGGAAACATTGTAAAGCTCAAATGGTATAGAACCTGTCAGCTGATTGTTCTGAATGCTCAAAACCATGAGGTTTTGAAGCTTGCCGATTTGTTCAGGTAATTTCCCACCCAAAGAATTAAATGACAGGTCCAACATCTCAAGCTTCGACAGATTGAAGATGGTCGCAGGTATGAAACCTGAAAAATTGTTGTTTCTAAGAGACAGGCCCTGGATTTTCGACAGGAAACCGAGGGAGGCCGGAATATGTCCCGTGAAGTTGTTGGAACTGAGATCAAGAAACCTTAGACGGCGTAGTTGAGCTAACTCTACAGGCAGGTTTCCCTGGAAACTATTGCCTTTCATGTCAATCGAGACGAGGAACGACAGGTTCCCTAGGTGGGGAGGGATGGTCCCTTTTAGGCCCATGTCTGAAATGTTTAAGGCTGTGATCCTATGATGACGACGGCTGCAAGAAACTCCGATCCAGGTGCAGACATCGGAGGGAATAGACCAGTTTTGGCTCAGAATATGGGATGGTTCTAAGTGGAGACGGGATTTCAAGGAGAGAAGCGAAGTTTGATCGGTGGTGATATTCAAATTCTTGGATGAAGTAAGTGAAGAAGTCATCAAGAAACATAGTATGAAGGTTGAAGCTAACAGGGAACAGGTTCTTCTTCCCATTGAACCGCAGCAGAGGGAATTAAGATGGTGACATAGCGAGGAATATTAGTAGTATCTTAATTAGCTTTTACTTTTTTATTACGTAAAATTGCACTTTTAGTCCCATAAAATAGGAGATTCAATATATTTAGTCATTTACTTTCCGAAATTTTTAAAGGGTTCCAAAATTGAGAATAAATGACAAATTTAGTCCTTCGCTTTTCTGTATTTATGCGACTAAATGTGTCTAGTTTTTTTAATTTTTTGGACTATTTTCAAATTCCAATAAAAAATCGGATTAAACTCGCCGAGTTTTCTTAATTTTGAAATTATTTTTAAAATCTCGTAAAATAGTGAATTAAAAGTGTTAAACTTTAGACTGAAAGTGTAATTTAATTTGCTCCTTTATTTGAATGTAAAAAGAAAAAAAGAAAAAAAAATAGTGGGTAAAGCAAATAAAAGGATCAAGGTATAAAAATTGATGCGGGGATATCTTACAAAGGTTGTCTTATGGTCTTTCCATAGAATTAATAGTTATTGATTTTCAGACGAGCTCTGGATCGTTTCATTCATTTATGGTCTTTAATTATGACAATTTTCAGTGCCTGTACTCTAATATGAATTTATCCACCGTTACCACTAAATTAGTTTTGAATATAAGGTTCACATAAAAAATTATTCAATTGGGACAAACCTATAAGCAATAGGTATAACTTTTATTACGTTAATATTCTTAAACTTTTATTATTATTTCTCTTACCACCTATATAAGAAAATTATAAACCAAGACCTCCCCAATATGAATATGATGATGGTGTGTTTTAATTGGTAAACTCGTACTTTGAAAAATCAACCCCAATTAAAATAATAATTACCCAAATTTACTGCAAAAGAATTTGTTTCGAGAGATTTCGACACTGACATAATTGGTTTGTATATTGTTTTGATAGGGACAAAGGAAGACCAATGCATGTGAACTCCAGAAAGAGGATGTGTAGTTTCAACTTACTACCCCACTTCCATGTAGTCTTAAGCATTTTTCAAACTCAATTATGGACTTTTCCAAGGTTCACAAGACTTGCTCATCTTTGACTTGTCTTTTCCTGTTGACATGTCGTCAAAAGATATATTTTCAATCATTTATAAGGCTTAATTTAATTGGTAAAGTCGAGGTCATGTGATTCTAAATTTATGAGTTTGAACATCATTAATGGATCAGATGTTATTTTGTTGGGTATACGTTTGGTCACCAAGCTCCAACAATATTATAAAAATTTACAAATTACAGATTTTTATGGGTTGAAGAAACCCTTATACAAACTTATTGCAAGCTTTACAAAAATAAAGAATAATACCAAACTTAATCCTAAAAACTGTAGGACTAAAGACAATATATGCATATAAACAAAAATAGTAAAAGATAGGTTCAGATAGCCAAATCCGATGCCACAAAGGCCAAAGGCCAAAAACCCTTAGTTTTTCACGGTTGCTTAGAAATCACAGAGCCACCAAGGCTTTAGACCACAAAACCACCAAGGAGAGCGACTAAGGGTTTATATCACAGAGCCACAAAGGCACGGCCACAAAGACTATGAATTGATCTGAGCCTTCAAGTTTTAAGGTATGAAGAACAAGGTCAGAAAATAGGGAGAAGAAGAGTTAGGTCATTTCTTCCTTTTTCGTGATCTGCCAAACCACTTCAACACCAGCTGTATAAATAGGCTGGCTATTAAATGGCCGGAGAAGAAGATCGGAAAAAGAGGAAGCGGAAGAGAAAATAAGAAGAGAAGGGGTAGAACCTAAAGGGTCAGAGAGAGAAGCAGACGACGCATAAAATTAGGGTTATGAGAGTCGTGAGAGAGAGAAGTATTTAAAAGGCAGCAAGAGTGGGGCAAATCTGGTGGTCGGGGGCGGGTTAGATGGCCCATAGGATTTGGGCCTAGTGATTTAAAAGCCTTCTAATGAAAAATTGGGCTCGGGCTATTTGGTTTGGGCCATTTTTTATTTACATTTTCCACCTTGGGTTAAATCATAACCATTGAACTCTGGGTCCCATTGTTAAACCTGCAAGAGAAAATTAGAATACGAGGCAGTTTTTAAATTTTTCAATAGGTAGACACTTTGTGCCCATGTCAGCTGGATTTTCTTCAGATTTGATTTTTTTCTAGACTAATTATCTCTTTGTTAACAATATCTCTAATAAAATTATATCTTACATTAATGTGTTTTGTTCTATTATGAAAGACTGAATTTTTACATAATTGGATTCCTGACTGACTATCAAAGAAAACTGTGAATTTTTTATTTAGAAAACCAATTTCCTTAATTAGTCCTTTAAGACAAATGACTTCTTTAAAAGCTTCATTAGTGGCAATGTTTTCAGCCTCAGTAGTAGAAAGTGCAATAATATTTTGGAGTTGTGATTTCCAACTAATGCAAGCACCACACAAAGTAAACACATAAGAAGTAGTTGATTTTATGCTGTCTCTGTCATTTGCATAATCTACAAAACCTACTAACTTTACACATTCAAGGTTTTTAGAGAATTTTATTCCAGAGTTAGTAGTACCATTTAAGTATCTAAGAAGTCATTTAAGAGCTTAACAATAAGGAATACGAGTATTGGACATGTATCCACTTAAACAGCTAACTGCATATGTAATATCGGGTCTAGTGCTTACCGTTAGATACATAACTGAACCTATTTCATTTGAATAAGGAATGTTTTTCATGAGTTCTTTTTCAAAATCTGTTTTTGGGCTTTGATCTTTACAAAGTTGAAAATAAACGGCCAAAAGAACATATAAGAGTTTTAATTGACATTGAAAATTTTCCAAACACAGAAATCACATAAGATTTTTGGTTTAAGAAAATTGTGAATTTGTTTCTATCTCGATCAATAGTCATACCCAAAATTTTCTTGGCATAGCCAAGGTTTTTCATTTCAAAATTTTTGCATAAGTTCTTTTGAAGACATTCAATCATGCTTAAATCAGGGCTAGTAATTAGCATATCATCCACATAAAATACAAAAAATGGAGGAACATTATTTTCATATTTGTAGTATAGGCAGGGATCATAAGCACTATTTTGAAAATTCAAGGAATGCGTGAAGTGATCAGATTTCTTATTCCATTGCCTAGGAGACTGTTTTAATACATATAATGATTTTTTCAGTAAGCACACAAAATCAGAGTTTTTATTATCAACAAAACTATAAGGTTGATTCATATAAATCTGTTCATTCAAATCTCCATGCAAGAAAGCAATTTTAACATCCATTTGTTTAAGTTCTCAATCATATTGAGCAACTAAAGCAAGAATAATGCGCACAGTGGTAAATTTTACTATAGGAGAGAAAATTTTAGTCTAGTCTACTCTTTTTTAAGTGAATCCTTTTGCGACCAACCTAGCTTCAAACGAATTGAATTATTTTCTTGTTTTATTTTGAAAATCCATTTGCAGTCAATAATAGAAGCATCTTTTGATTTTGGAACAAGGACCCAAGTCTTGTTATCCTTTAAAAACTTAATTTCTTCATTCATAGCGTTAATCCAATGTTTTGAATTAGCACTTTCTAAAGCTTCTTCATAAGTATTTGGTTCAAAACTTTCAGTGTTAAGGGCTAAGTGAAAATCTTTGAACTTAGATGGAACCCTATGCTCTCTGTGTTCTCTATCTCTAGTTGGTTGGTAATTATTAACATTGGGATCATTATTTTCAGAAGCTTCATTTTTAGGGAATTCATTTTCATTTTCTATAATTTGTTCATTTTTTTCTCTATCCTCTATCCTTGTTGGTTATCCTCACTAATTTCTTTCACCTTACTAAAGGTATTTTCTATATTGTAGTCTTCAATATTTTTAGATGACCTTGAAAGACATGACATTTCTAATTTATTCAAAATTACATCTCTACTAATTAAAACTTTAAAACCAGGCTGACTTCTAAGCCAAAGCCTATAACCCCTAACTCCCTCAAGATAACTAATAAACACACATTTTTGGGATTTAGGATCCAATTTATCACCATTTGTTAGAGGAAATGCAAAACAACCAAAATGCGAAGCGAGGAAAGATCAACATCAGAATTTGTCCATACATTTTCAGGAAGTTTACCAAGTAAAGGCACATATGAAGACCTATTAATTAAATATGTAGCGGTTAACAGAGCTTCTCTCCAAAAATATTTTGGTAACCCAAAACTAATAAGTATCTAACTTTGTTAAGTAATGTTCTATTGATTCTTTCTGCAATACCATTCTGTTGTAGGGTGTAGGGGGTAGTTTTTTGTCTTTTAATACCACATTCTTCACATAAATCAGAAAAATATTTATTATAGAATTCTAAAATATTATCAGTTCGTAAAGCTTTAAGTTTTCTTCTTGTTTGATTTTCAACTAAGGTTTTTCAATTTTTGAATTTTGCAAATACTTCAGATTTTTGTTTCATTAGAAAGACAAAGACTTTCCTGAAAAAATTATCAATTATGGATAATAAATATTTATTTCACCATGAATTTCAATATTAGCAGGCCCCCACATATCTGCATGCACATAATCAAGTACGCAAGTTCAAGAGTAGATTTAGGGGAAGGTTATCCACAAATACGGGTGTTTAAGATCAATTAAAGTTTAAAAAATGAGAAGTGAACAAATTAATTAAAATAAGCATTGAATTCTCAAGGAAGATTGATGGTTCCAAGATATTATATTAATAAATACCACATTGTTTGACAAGATCAACTTACTTTTTTTTTTTTTTTTTTATATGTTTGAAGGAATCTTTTACTACTCAAGAAAAGTTCCAAAGACCCTATATCTTGGTCTACAAGTTGATTGACTTTCCACTAATGATGCATTTATCTATGTATCCTCTCTCTCTATATATATATTTCAACTAGAAGATTATTAAAATTGGCCTAAGAAGAAAGCCCAGTAAAAAGTTTGTTAGATTACAAGCCTGTCTTCCAGGTCCAGCCTAGGAGAAAGAGGGCATCCCCAAGGCTCTGGACTCCTTGACCTAAAAGGATCCTTGTAGAGTAGGAGTCTTCACGTAAAAAAAGTCCTCTTCAAGCCAAGGATAAGATGGAATTGTACCTTGTCCATAGGTTTCTTGCCCTTTTTCTTGAAAATACAGGTAACATGCAGAGTCGCCATGAAGGGGGACGTCTTCTCTATAAATACAGGTAGTACCCCCAACGGGGACACCTTCAAGAATCTGGAAATCGCATTGCTATTCTTGCTGCAACTCTCAACTTGCACTCTAGCTATATTTTGCTCACGAAATTTTTATTTTTTATCTCAATTTCTCATCTATTTCTACAATTATTTATTCCTAAATTCAAAACTAACTAGAGCATCGTAGTGTTAACATGTTGTTTTGCAGATCCTATTTCTCAAATTATTTTATTTAATCAGCCCAAAGTCCATCGTCAAAATTCAAAATCGTCGGACCCGTGCGAATATCGCACGCATCAAATTGTAAAAGCTACTTCGAGACCATTACCGCATATACCTGTTTCTTGAAATACGAAAAAAATAGGCGTAAAATCATGGATAAACATTGTATCTATGCCATTAAAAAAAGTATGAATGGTTGAATAGCTCTTCTTAAATTTTTGTATTACACAATATAATTTTATCAACATAGTTACTAATTATAAGATTGCAATAAGTATTTTGAAAATAATTATTAATTAGGCCATTTAATAAGTTATTAATAGATATATAAGAATAATCTATTTGACACCTATTAAAATTTAAATGAACCATAATTTATCAATAATATTTTTTTTTTTTCACCATTCACTTGCGTTTTTTGGGTGGTGTTCACCGCATGAACATCGCATCGAGATCTGATTTGCATTCTCAATGTCAAGGCAATATATTTCTATAGACGGCATAAATGATGTGGTTGCAATTTTAATTAAAGGATGAAACGAGAATTTTATGCTTGGCACAATAACTCACCAGGTAAAATTAAGTCTAAAGAGAGAATTTTTGTGAAAGAGTGAATTGAGTTGTCAAATTAATAAATAGTCACTTGGTATAAAAAATAATATTTTAGGTATTTATAGTGGTGTGGAAAGTTATGTAGTGTGGTAGGATGTATGTATTTATTGTATGGCTTATATATATAAAAATTATATTTTTGTCCTTATAAATAAATGTGTATTTCCAATATATACATCATATTCCATCATTTAACTTTGGAACAGCCGGGCCCTTCGAACACTGTTCCAATTTTTGTTACTAGTTATGTTCCAAAGGCCGTGCCAAAGTTAGAACGATAGGATATTGTAACACGATCTAGAACTATTTGTGTAACAAAGGACAACTCTTCCAAAGTATATTACAATGAAAGGTTCAAATAGTATTCCAACGTTATTCCAACTTTTCAACCAGCATAACTGTTGTTCCAAATTCAATGACAAAATATCATGGTAACCATTCCAAAATAAAATCCTACAACCATTCCAACAATGTATTACAAGCAAGGACACAATCATTCTAAAGGTTATTCCACAGGAAGATTCAAACTCAGTTCTAATGCCTATTTCAAAATATATCACTCTGACTTACAGTACTCATGCCAAAAAGTATTTCTAAAGAAGTGGGAATACGCGTCTTTCTTACATGCAAATTTATGTAAATAATGTTACAAAGACCGTTGTAAAACGTAACAAAATAAAAAAATAAAACCATTCTGAATAGAAAAAGCAAAGTTTCTAAAATAAGAATTTACATTTTAAGATAGTCAAATGTATTTAGGAATGGTCGATGACAAGCGGTACAAAATTCATTACTACTTAGGAACAATCACAGTGCAGTCGTTTTAAATAATTAGGAATGCTGTCTATTAAGAAGGAATGCCTCTCATTCCATGACCATTCCAAAATTCAGTCCAACAATATTCAGCTATTAATTTTCGTTTCAATTAAAAAAAATCATTACTAAACTCACTCCAAATCCCACAAGGGTTACATGATATTATTTTCTTCCCATATAAAATTGTATCTATTGTGTAATTTTAATAAGATTAGTTTGGTCATGACAAAAATACTTAAAAAAACTATAATAAAACCTACTTTACTCATATTTTTATAATATATCATTTTAGAATTTAAGTTTTACTCAACTAATTATATATAACACACATATAATCTTATCTTATGATCTAAATTAAATGTCTCAATCTCCATTAGAATTCTACCACACCAATTGACTTTGTATGTTTTTAATACCTAATAAAATACTAAATAAATTAGTTATTAGGAGAAACAATATAATAATTCGTATTTTGTGTTCTTATTTCCTTTTTTTTTTATTTGCGGATTGACCATTTTTGTGTCCGACACGTGTTCAAGAAGTGTCCGATCCATATTTTGTTCAATACTGCAACAGATAATTTTTTAAGGGGTTTGTGTATTATAGGTTTTAATTGATCAAAATGTTGTTATTCTAAAATAATATGTTAAAGAGTTATACAGGCAATATTACCCTTTAGTCCCATACAAAACATGTGAGGAACGTAATGTAAATGTCAATATTATTTTCAACTCTTTTCTTAAAATTTTTACCTGCAAGGACGAGAATCCCAATTCCCATTGACAGAGGAAGATGTCGCAGAGGGCTGCTTCTTGTGGAATAGCTCTTATTCGCAGAGGAATTGCGCCTCAATTTTCTGGTAATTTTGTGTTGCCCAACAATGATCCATTTTTCTCTTCTACTTTTCATACTTCTTCCCATAAACACGGCCCATTTTCATCCAAACCCAGAATAGATTTCAGTTCTGTGAATGAGGTAGATGATGCTATTTGCTTGTTTCGTGATATGGTGAGATTGCGGCCGCAGCCTTCTGTTTTTCAATTCAGCAAGCTGTTAAGTGTTGTTGTCAAGATGAAACACTATTCTGTTGCCCTTTCTCTGTTCGACGAAATGCGTCAATTGGGTGCCCCTGTAAATGAGATCACAATGAATATTGCAATCAATTGCTATTGCCTTCTGAATCGAGTGAATTTTGGGTTTGCTATCTTGGGTACCTTCTTCAAGCGCGGTTGCGAACCAAATGTAACCGCTTTCAGCACTCTTATAAAAGGGCTCTTTCTGGTTGGTGAGATTGCTGAGGCAGAAAAATTGTTTAAAAAGTTGTTGTCTGAAAAACTGTGTGAACCTAATGAAGTTATGTTCCTTACTGTCATAAATGGTCTCTCCAAAGCTGGACACATCCTTGCTGCCCGTGATTTACTTGGGCATTTTGAAAACTTGAGCTGTAAACCCAATGTTTATGCCTACAGTGCAGTGATTGATGGTCTGTGCAAGCATAACATGGCTGATGATGCTCTCCATCTCTTATCCAGAATGATCGAGAAGGGTATTTCACCTAACGTTGTTACGTATAACTCAACGATTCAGGGGTTATGCAATGTTGGTAGATGGAAAGATGTTGAAGACTTGCTAAATAAAATGCTGGATAACAAGATTTCTCCCGATGTGTGGACTTGTAATATATTGGTGGATGCATTTTGCAAGGAAGGAATGGTGGAAGAGGCTGAGAATGTTTTGGGAATTATGGTGCAAAGAAAGGTTTGTCCTAATATTGTCACATACAGTGCGCTGATAGATGGATACTGCTTGCGAGGGCAAATGGGTAAAGCAAAAAGACTATTGTATTCCACAGCAGAAAGGGGACTTGAGCCTTGTATATTTAGTTATAATAGTTTGATCAATGGATATTGCAAGCAGGGAAAGATCGATGAAGCTTGGCACCTCTTTATGGAAATTTCTTGTAAAGGATTACAGCATGATACAGCTACCTACAACACCATGATACATGGATTATTTTGTAAGGGTAGATCTGCTGATGGCTGGAAGCTTTTCAACGATATGGAAGCTCGGTGTATAATGCCTGATTTACAGACTTATACTATCTTGTTGGATGGCTTGTGCAGAACTCAGCAGATTGCTCAAGCATTTTCATTTCTATGCATGATGGAAGACACAGGTGTTAATCCTGGTATAATTGCATATGGTATCGTCATTGATGGATTATGCAAAGGTGGAAAACTTGAGATCGCCAGAGATCTTTTTAATCAACTTCCTTCCAAAGGTTTGCAACCCAACACCCACATATATAGCATGATTATTGGTTCACTTTGTCAAGAAGGACTTGTAGAGGATGTAAAAGTCTTGCTTACTGAAATGGAGAAAAGTGGTTGTGCACCTGATAGTGTGACATACAGAGTCATGATTCAGGGTTTTCTGAAGAGAAATGAACTTTACAATGCAATGCCCCTCATGGAGGAAATGCACAAAAGGGGGTTCTTACTTGATGCATCTACTGCATACATGTTACTTGATCAGCTGCAACGAAAAGACGATGTTCTGCTGGAACTTATTAAGAAAGTTGTTCCAAAAAATGAAAATCTATTTGGCTTCTAGATATAGCTTGAACAGAGCGTGAGTTCACCTGTTACTTTGTTTATAATTTGATCTTCTGTCGGCAAATGTTGTGAAGTTTTAAGAATAGGTGTATCACTGCCAAGAACATCTAATGAAATGCCAAAATCAAGATAATAGGAGGGTCAACCTTATTAGTGCATTTATAATTTGCAAATAATAGGGTATTTTGTAATTAGAACTAATATTGGGGGATGCCGGTATAATTTACCATAATTCTTATTTATATTTTTTTCTACATCATGTGTCAAAAGAATTTTCTTTTTTGCAATGGCGCCTTAAAATTTAAAATAATGAAGCAGTTGTGGTTCACCAAGGAAATGGCATCCCAACCAACTTTGGCTCTTCTCACATTTTTGAGAGAGAGATAAGCGTCACGTTTGTTTTCATTTTTGGTTTGGAGACAAGTCAAAGCATACTCAATGTTCGCTAATATTTAAAAATACCTCATTTTCGGTGTTTTTTAACTATTTTAGCATAAATACATACATATATATATATACACACACATATACATTAATATATATAAAAAAGACATAATTTGACAATGATTCGATAATGAATAGTAATTTTTGTCTCCCAAACACAACATTAAACATATAATTCTTATTTTAAATTATCTCCAAAAACAAATCCAAACATACATACTATCTTTAACACATATTTATTTATCTTTGTTTTTTTCTTTCTATCTCCATAAAACACAACAAAACACTCAATCCAAATATTATGCAAATGTGTGACATCGACATTTAATTACATAAATATTTTTTTATCTTTTGTAAGTTACACAGATATATCTATAAAAGGTATTTGTGCAAAATTTCGCAATAGGAGTCTATGTACTTATAAATACAGCTGCAACAACAAAATATGTACTTATAATTTTGTAGAAAAACTGTATTCGAACTGTGTCGATGTACCGTAGTCAAGAAACCGAAGCTTGATCTTTTTCAATGCTGCTAAAACATGAGACATTCCAGGTCTATCTTGAGGATTATCTTCACAGCAATTGAGTGCTAATTCCATGAGAGATGATAGGCAACTTAGCTTCTCATTGTAAAACCTATCTTCAGTACTTAATAACTTGGAATCCACAATTCCGACAATCCCATCATCTCCTACAGAATTGGAGATCCAACGCTTGATGCTCATCTCCTCATCAAACATCTCATCACTGGGCTTTCTCCTTGAAAATGTCTCCATTAACAATATTCCATAACTATAAACGTCACACTTTGTTGAAACTATTCCCTCCAATCCGTACTCTGCACAACAGCACAAAAGTACGTACGTCAGTCGGTCGCTACAACAACAGATATTATTAGTTACAAATCCTCGCTAAATTCGAAGTTTCCTTAGACTGGAATGAAGAGTTAGAACTTAGAAGCCTAACCTGGCGCAATATAACCGAATGTCGCTAAGGTGTTGGTATAAGAAATGCTCTGATCATCCCCCAACAACTTGGCAATACCAAAATCACTCAAATGCGCAACCATATCTTCATCCAGCAAGACGTTGCTCGGCTTCAGATCACAATGAACCACTGCTGTTGTAAGGCCATGATGAAGGTATTCCAATGCAGACGCCACATCTATCATTATGTTCAGTCTAAGAGTCGTGTCCAGGAAATAGTCATCAGAGTGCAGCCACTTCTCTAGGCTGCCGTTGGGCATGTACTCCAGCACTAAGGCCTTAAATTCATGGTTAGAGCAACTACTGATGACTCTGGTGAGATTACGGTGGCGAATATTACGTAGCACTTCACATTCTGCATCGAAACTCTTGAATGCTGCTTCTTGTTCTAAGTTGAACACTTTGACTGCCAAGATCGTACCATCTTCAAGAATCCCTTTGTAGACGGCTCCAAAACTCCCTCTACCGAGCAAGTTGTTGTCGTTGTAACCATCAGTGGCTCTTAGAAGTTCATAGTATGATATTCTTCCATGTGTTGCGCCTTGGAATGAAGCTCCCCTGGTTGGAACCTTACGTCTCTTTCGATATTTGATCACTGTCAATGCCAAGATTAGTGCAGCAAGAATGCCTAAGACACCTAACGGTATCGTTAGAGCTAGAAGGAGTATTTTGTTGTTGGACCTGTGAAATGATGGTGTTGGACATGGTGGGACTTCAAATCTTGGAAGGCCACATAAAGCTTCGTTAAACATAAACGATTCTCGTGTAAAATTGACGAAAGGACCACCAGGGGGAATTTCACCTGACAATGAATTGTAAGAAACATTAAAGATTTTCAGATGTTTGAGTGCCTCCAGGGACTTGGGGATCGACCCAGAGAGATTGTTGTGAGCAAGGTCCAGTACTTCCAAACTTATCATGTTTCCAGTCGTGTTGGGTATGGATCCCAGCAATCTATTGTGAGACAGAGAGAAGTTGATCAAGTTGTTAAGCCCTCCAACGGTGATTGGAATATTCTGTGTGAATTGATTGAATGACAAATCTATCAATATTGCAGCCTCCAAATTTCCTATTTGTGGAGACAGAGAACCATTCAATAAGTTGGAAGACAGATTGAGTTCCAAAAGATTCTTGAGGCTCCACAAACTCGAGGGTATACCCCAACTTAATCTGTTGGAATCCAGATAGAGCTGTCTCAAAGAAATGCCATTGCCGATGCATCCTGGAATTTGACTTGAAATTTGATTATTGCTTAAACGCAACTCTCCCAAGTTGGTCAACTCACAAATGCCTGTTGGAATCGAACCACTTATTCTATTGTCCGAAAGAGACAGTCCTTGAAGCAAAGCTAAACTTCCGAGCCCAGATGGCAGAAAACCACTCAAGTCATTGCTAGACAAATCTAGCTCTACTAAACTAGTTAAGTTTGAAATTTCATTAGGAATGCTACCCTTTATTGTACTATTCCGGGCACGAAAGACCCTCAAAGATGTGGAGAGGTTTCCAATGGAAGGCGGAAGAAAGTCGTCAGCACGATTATTGTGCATCCAGAAATCTGTCAAGAATCTGCAGTTAGCTAGGGAAGTGATGAAGCTCAGCCCTGTCAAATTGTTTCCATGCACGTATAGATGTTGAAGGAGTCGTAAACTGCCAAGTGAGCTGGGGATTGTACCACTGAAATGATTATTTCCAAGGTTTATGTATGTGAGTTTCGATGAGTTTCCAATGGAGTCAGGTATATGTCCACTGAGAAGATTAGTCTCAAGAGATATTAAATCGAGATCAGGGAGTCGACTGCCTATACTTTTCGGAAGACTACCAGAAAGTCGATTCGCTGTAAGTGCAAGTAATGTCAATGTTGAGATGTTGGCTATCTCTTCTGGTATAGAACCAGTTAACAAGTTCACAGCAAGATGGAGTTGCTCTAGTTGTTGCAGTTTACCGAGCTCCCGCGGTATCTCCCCTGCCAATTTATAATTGCAATCAGTGTTAGGAAACTGCCAAGGTTATATAAAATGAGCAGAAAATTTTACACAGTAAAGCTGGTCATGTGCGTGTAATGTGCACTGTTCCAACCACGGGGGAGTGGGGGAGGAGTTCATGATCTTGTGTTAGTAAATTCAAAACTTCTCTCACCTGTTAACCTGTTATGGAAAAGACGCAGCGTTCTCAGCATTGTGAGATTTCCGATTTCTCTTGGTATGAAGCCAGTGAAATTGCTATCGCGGAGAGATAAATCCTGGAGTCGTGAGCAGCCGTCCCAAGTTGAAGGTATAGGGCCATACAAATCATTATAGTGGAGTTCGAGGTATTGAAGGTTTGGGAGATGAGAACACATGTTGGAGGGCAGTGTACCAGAAAGACCAGACCTAGCTAAATCAAGTAATACCAATGAAGAAATGTTGAATATGGAAAGGGGAATGGAGCCGGAGAATATGTTTAGCTCCATACTCAAAAGCTGCAGCCTACGGAGATTACCAATCTCTTCTGGAATTTCACCTGTATCAAAATCATCCAATTTTACTTACTACTCTTTAACTTTTTTTCTTGTAAACTACAATCAACATGTGATGTGTAAATTGCAACACTTTATTTGAAAACATTCATAGGTAAAGAGAGAGAGAGAGAGAAAACGGTATTTGATTACTTGAACTTCTTGAAAAGGGACAGTTCAACTCTTGAAACAGCGGCAATGAGTTTCTTTTTTGTTTCAAGGGATAATTACATCCCCGTTACTGCACAGTTGGTGTAATTATATGTGGATCTCTATAGTTTGAAAAATTATATCTAATACTCCTGAAATTTGCTCCTGTCTAACAAATAAGTTTATTCGTCCAATCGAAATTCACCGAATATTGATGATATTAACAAAAAGATGCATAAGAATTCATATTTACTCTCGATTGACTTATTATTGATTTATATTAGCTTAAATAAATCTTGTTATCATCAAATTATTTTATACATCTTCACATGTTAATACATATTAGGAGATATTATGAGAATAGTTTAGTCACAAAAAGATTTATTTGATATGCAATAAGTTATTAATAAATCAATCGAATGTAAACATCGATTTTCATTCAGTTTTGTTGTTAACAACGACAAATTTAGTGAAAACTAACGGAGAGACCTATTTGTTAGACAAAAACAAACCTCAAGGTACTAGATGTAATTTCACAGACCATAAGGAGTTTACGTATAATTACATCAAACCTCAAGGTATTAAAAGTAATTTTATAGAGCATAAATGATTTATATGTAATTACATCAAACCTCAATCCAGCAAAGTACAATTATCCCTTTCTCTCTCTTTTTCTAATATGTGCCTATTTGAGATGAGTTCTACTTTTGTGGTGGGAAAAAATATTTGTACGTCGGCATTTCCTCTTAATAAAGAACGTACCAGTTAAGTAGTTTCCACCAAGATAGACCGCTTCAAGCATCGTAACATTCCCGATTTCCCTGGGTATCGGCCCAGCAAATGCATTATTCGACAACGACAGAAGTGTGAGGCGTCGGCATTCTGGAAAACTAACCGGAATACGCCCAGATATAGCATTCCAGGACAGATAAATGGCCTCAAGTCCCGGAAGACGGCCGCAAATGTCATCAGGAAGTTCACCAGACAAACTGTTATTTGTCAGGGCCAACGTCTCCAAACTGGAAACATTGTAAAGCTCAAATGGTATAGAACCTGTCAGCCGATTGTACTGAATGCTCAAAACCATGAGGTTTTGAAGCTTGCCGATTTGTTCAGGTAATTTCCCACCCAAAGAATTAAATGACAGTTCCAACATCTCAAGCTTCGACAGATTGAAGATGGTCGCAGGTATGAAACCTGAAAATTTGTTGTTTTTAAGAGACAGGCTCTGGATTTCCGACAGGAAACCGAGGGAGGCCGGAATTTGTCCCGTGAAGTTGTTGGAACTGAGATCAAGAAACCTTAGACGGCGTAGTTGAGCTAACTCTACAGGCAGGTTTCCCTGGAAACTATTGCCTTTCATGTCGATCGAGACGAGGAACGACAGGTTCCCTAGGTGGGGAGGGATGGTCCCTTTTAGGCCCATGTCTGAAATGTTTAAGGCTGTGATCCTATTATGACGACGGCTGCAAGAAACTCCGACCCAGGTGCAGACATCGGAGGGAGTAGACCAGTTTTGGCTCAGAATATCGGATGGTTCTAAGTGGAGATGGGATTTCAGGGAGAGAAGCGAAGTTTGATCGGTGATGATATTCAAATTCTTGGATGAAGTAAGTGAAGAAGTCAACAAGAAACATAGTATGAAGGTTGAAGCTAACAGGGAACAGGTTCTTCTTCCCATTGAACTGCGGCAGAGGGAATTAAGATGGTGACATAGTGAGGAATATTTGTAGTCTCTTAATTAGCTTCTACATTTGTATTCGGCGAAACTGCACTTGTAGTCCCATAAAATAGAAAATTCAACATATTTAGTTACTTACTTTCCGAAATTTAAAGGGTCCCAAAATTGAGAAAAAACGACACATTTAGTCCTCCGTTTTTTCAAGATTTATGGGACTAAATGTGTAGTTTTTCCAATTTTTTGGACCATTTTGAAAATTCAATAAAGCATAGAATTTTCTTAATTTTGAAATTATTTTTAGAATCTCGTAAAGTAGAGAACTAAAAGTGTTAAACTCCTAGACTGAAAGTGTAATTTAATTTGCTCTTTTATTTGAATGTGAAAGGAACAAAAGAAAAAAAAAAAAAAAAAGTAGTGGGCAAAGCAAATAAAAGGATCAAGGTATAAAAATTGATGCGGGATACCTTACAAAAGTCGTCTTGAATTAATAGTTATTAATTTTCAAATAAGTTCTGGATCGTTTTATTCATTTAAGGTCTTTAATTATGATCATTTTCAATACTCATCGTTATCACTAAATCATTTTTGAGCATGAGGTTGACATAAAAATATTCAATTGGGACAAACCTATAAACAATAGGTGCAAACTTTGTTACGTTAATAAATTTAAATTTTTATTATCATTTTTCTTACCACCTATTAATTTAAATATAAGAGAATTATAAACAAAGACCTCCCCCAGTATGAATATGATCTGGTTTCAAATCAATCCCAATTAAAATAATATAATTACCCAAATTTACTTGAAAAGAATTTGTTTGGAGAGATTCCGACAGGGACATAATTGATTTGTGTATTGTCTTGATAGAGACAAAGGAAGACCAATGAATGTGACTCCAGAAATAGGAATTCTCTCCTCATACGTCAACTGTTTATACCCCACTTCCATGTAATTTTAAGCATTTTTTCAAACTCAATTATGGACTTTTCCAAAGTTGAAGACTTGCTCATCTTTTCGTTTGTCTTTTCCTGTTGACCTGTCGTAAAAAAGATATATTTTCAATAATTTATAAGACCTAATTTAATTGGTAACGGCGAAGTCCCGTGATTCTAAATTTATGAATTCGAACATCATTAATGGCTCGGATGTTATTTTATTGTAATATTATGGGTCGTTTTATTTTAATAATATGTATTTATTATATACAGTTATATAATATTGATTAATATATAATTGTTATAGTTGTCGACAGTTGGTAGATATAAATATTTAATAAATTTTGTAACAGACTTACTAAAGAAAAATAATAGTTGATCACTTGTTTGGTGAGCTCGAGATCGAGATCGAGCTCGATTTTGAGTGGTGTAGCTTGACGAGCTCGAATATTACCTGATGAGCTTGAGCTCGAATTCGTGCTAATTTTTATTTTTTTATTATTATTAGATTAAATCATGAGAATCACCAATTTTTTATATAAATTTATAAGTAATAAAATAAATTGCATAATGCATACTATGTTGTAAATATACCAAAATATAGTATGGTAGTTTAATTTATTGTTATAAATATAAACTATTAATTAGTTTAGTAGTAATATAATTAGTAAAATATACAAAAAAAAATCATACTGAACAATTCAAAATTATAGAAAAGTATCCATTATTTAGAATAATACAATTGAAATATATAAAAATATTTTATAGTTGAGATTAATATATGTTCACAATTTGCAATAAATTTATATATATTTATAAATATTAGTGTTACATTGATGTAATTATCATCTTACATTATTGACAACGTGGGTAAATCGAGCCATCAAAATTTAGATCCAACCGTTAGATATATTTGATCAAACTTACACACAAATACATTTGATAAAGTTTTAGACGTATTAGATATACGAATATTGAGATATCGTACTCAAAACATAAGAGTAATCATTCAAGACGATGTTTTGTTGAATCAAACCATGTGATTCTAAATCATACATCCGATATGATCTAATGGGCACAATATTATATATACTTAAATTTGGTATGAATCGGGTGCCCAAATTTTAAGATATCGTAATTGTTGATTAAACTTTTTTATCTCAATAAATAATAATAAAAATAATTAAAATTGTTCAACCATCATTATTATCATTATTTTTTAATTAATTCATATTTATAAATAATAAAATAGATTGCATAATGTACAGTATGTATCTTGATATAAATATACAAAAATAGATAAAATATCATAAGTGAATCACTTGTCAATTTAAAAAAAGTATGACACAATACAAATATATATTAATATAGATAAAGTTTATATGTGCCATATTAAATAATTATTTTAAAAAAAGTATTATAATTTAGTTGTTGATTAAATTTATTTTTGTATAAAGATTAAATGTATAAATAAAAGTACCATAGTTTATTATTATCCAAAATAAAATATATAATATTAATTAATAAATATAATATATGGTGAATTTTGAGTATAAATTTGATAAAGTATTGATATGAAATTAAATATATAAAAATTTTAAAAATAAAAATATATATACAAAAACTAAAAAATAAAATAAAAAATTTCGCGAGTTGATGAACAGAAGAAATTAGTCGAGCTCAAAATCAAGCTGACTTGCAAGCTCTCGACTCCTCTACCACTCCTACGTAAAAATGCACATATGAAATGGGTAAATTACATACTTCCCTACTATATGGAAATATCTAAAATGACCCTTGTAAGAGAAAAGTTCCAACTTACCCTCCAAAACGACCCAAATGTTGTATTTATTATCGTATTTAATCAATCAAGTTTGTTTTAAATTACTTAGAGTATTTTATTATTTTATTATTAATAAATATTGTTCAATTTAATTTTTGTCTGTTTTTTATTTTTTTAACAAACATTACATACTTTTGATTCTGCTATAACTTCCAACTTTAACTACAAAAATTACTTCTCAAAAAATAAAAGTTTTCGCAAACACTCCATAAATTTTATGCCTTTTATCTGTTGGTTTGCTTAATTAAAAAAATATAATTATATAATTGAAATCTAGTCGATAGATATAGATAATTTTTAATGGGATAATTAAACTCTCTTTTCCCAATATTTGATGCAATTATACTTAAATCTCTTGTGATTTGAGAAATTATATCTAGTATTTTTTAGATTTGCTTCCGTGAAGAAATAAGTCCCTCCATTAGTCAAAATTCACTGAATTTGCTAATATTAACAAAAAGAATGAAAATTGATATTTATCCTCGATTAATTAATTATTGACTTATTGCAAGTCAAATAATTTTTTTCAGACTAAACTATCCTTACAACAGTTTAGATATACCTCCTCACATGCATTAAAGCATTAAAATGTATAAAGGTAATTTGGGCATAAAATAATTTATTCGACCTGCAATAAATCAATAATAAGTCAATCAGGGGTTTATATAGATTTTTTGGTGAATTTTGACTAATGAAAAACTTATTTATTAGACTAAAGCAAACCCCAGGCATGTTATATGTACACTACAAAAAAAATATGGAATTTGTAACAGCCATACGGCAGCTCCAATACACACGATTTTTGGCATCAATTTGTAACTAATAAGTTATGATGACATCACTTGGTGATAATATAAATTTCACTAAGTTGTAACGGCAAAAGCTGTTTGTGGCCGTTACAACGTGAATATACTACAAAAGCCGTTACAATTTGTCACGATTTTTGTAATTGTTTATTAATTTGGGGACGACCACCATTTCTAATAATGTTAGTCATTATAAACAATGTACAAAAGGCCGCTACAAAATTTTAAAATAGATTACAAAGCACGTTAATTATTTTTTGCCGCTATTTTCATATGATTTTTGACACAGCGAGTTAATTTTGCAATGGCCAAGGGAAAAAATGAGGAGTCATTACAATAGCCATGTGGAAAATTGTAAGAAACGCTATGTTGGTTTGGTCTTAGAAAAATCGTGGGAATATGGTCGGGTTTTTGACCCCAAGTGTATTACAAAAATCGTTCCAAATGCGTACATTATAATGGCTACTCTTTTTTAATGGCTATATTTTTCGTTTCAAAGGCTGTTACAATGGTCGATACAAAATATCATATATATATATATATATATATATTTGTGTGCAACTCGTTTTTATTTCATTTTATTGATTGTAGAATTGATTATTAACCACATACACTCTCAATATCTATCATATTTTCGTGTATATACACTTGATTAAGGTAAATTGCTTCATTTTTAAACTGTCAACTGCTGATTTCTGGAGTTGGTTGACCAGATGACGATTAGCTAATTTAAGCCTTTGTGTATAGATTCATATAAATTACGCACAAACTTTCTTTATGAAATATTTTAACATTTATCAAGCATTTAAATTAAAACATTATACATTTGTTTGTTTTTCACATGTATTTACCAAGAGAACTTGGATTCTAAAAAATTGTACAAAATAATTTTTAAAACAAATACGGTCATGGTCTTAGTTATAACTCAGTGTTTTACCATAGTTCTTAGTCATGTCAATTTTTAATTAGTTATAATTCATGTTGCGGTCTCGTCTACTGAAATGTTTTAGTAATTTTTTAACTATAATTATTTAATTAATTATAATTAATTAATCATTTACTATAATTTTTTTACTTTTAACTATAGTAATTGGTCTCGTCAAAGATTTATATTTGTAGTTGTCATCCACTAAAATTTAATATGATTTAACCACATCATATAAGTTACTTTCTTTTCTCTTGAGCAATAGAGAAAAAAAATTATTTTTTTTTCTAAATCATAATTATATTCTCTTGAAAATATTGATACCGTAATAGTATTTATTTTAGAAAAAAAAAACATTTAGTATACATTTTCTATGTATATATATATAAGTATAAACTGAAAAATAGTGAATTAACTCTCAACACTGTGAAGGAGGATGTCCCAGAAGAT
Source organism: Sesamum indicum (assembly GCF_000512975.1). Lineage (NCBI taxonomy): Eukaryota > Viridiplantae > Streptophyta > Magnoliopsida > Lamiales > Pedaliaceae > Sesamum > Sesamum indicum. Next base: position 4,333,233 of record NC_026154.1, read on the forward strand.
TGCTGCTTCTGCAATAGAGCTCATTCGCAGACGAATTTCGCCTCAATTTTCTGGTAATTTTGTGTTGCCCAACAATGATCCATTTTTACCTTCTACTTTTCATAGTTCTTCCCATAAAGACGGCCCATTTTCATCCAAACCCAGAATAGATTTCAGTTCTATAAATGATGTAGATGATGCTGTTTGCTTGTTTCGTGATATGGTGAGATTGCGGCCACAGCCTTCTGTTTTTCAATTCAACAAGCTGCTAAGTGTTGTTGTCAAGATGAAACACTATTCTGTTGTCCTTTATCTGTTCGACGAAATGCGTCAATTGGGTGCCCCTGTAGATGAGATCACAATGAATGTTGCAATCAATTGCTATTGCCTTCTGAATCGAGTGGATTTTGGGTTTGCTATCTTGGGTACCTTCTTCAAGCGCGGTTGCGAACCAAATGTAACCACTTTCGGCACTCTTATAAAAGGGCTCTTTCTGGTTGGTGAGATTGCTGAGGCAGAAAAATTGTTTAAAAAGTTGTTGTCTGAAAAACTGTGTGAACCTGATGAAATTATGTATCTTATTGTGCTAAATGGTCTCTCCAAAGCTGGACGCATCCTCGCTGCCCGTGATTTACTTGGGCATTTTGAAAACATGAGCTGCAAACCCAATGTTAAAGCCTACAATGCAGTGATTGATGGTTTGTGCAAGGATCAAATGGTTGATGATGCTCTCCATCTCCTATCCAGAATGATTGAGAAGGGTATTTCACCTAATGTTGTTACATATAGTTCAATGATTCAGGGCTTATGTAATGTTGGTAGGTGGGAAGATGTTAAAGTCTTGTTAAAGGAAATGTTGTATAACAAGATTTCTCCCAATGTGTGGACTTGTAGTATATTGGTGGATGCATTTTGCAAGGAAGGAATGGTGGAAGAGGCTGAGAATGTTTTGGGAATTATGATGCAAAGAAAGGTTTGTCCTAATACTGTCACATACAATGCGCTGATTGATGGATATTGCTTGCGGGGCCAAATGGGTAAAGCAAAAAGAGTACTGGATTCCATAGCGGACAGGGGACTTACACCTAGCATCATCAGTTATAGTAGTTTGATCAATGGATATTGCAAGCAGGGAATGGTAGATGAAGCTTGGCATCTCTTTCTGGATGTTTCTTGTAAAGGATTAGAGCACAATACAATTACCTACAGCACCATGATACATGGATTATTTTGTAAGGGTAGATTTGCTGATGGCTGGAAGCTTTTCAACGATATGGAAGCTCGGTGTATAATGCCTGATTTACAGACTTATACTATCTTGTTGGATGGCTTGTGCAGAACTCAGCAGATTGCTCAAGCATTTTCATTTCTATGCATGATGGAAGACACAGGTGTTAATCCTAGTATAATTGCATATACTATAGTCATTGATGGCTTATGCAAAGTTGGAAAACTTGACATCGCCAGAGATCTTTTTAATCAACTTCCTTCCAAAGGTTTGCAACCCAACACCAAAATATATAGCATCATTATTGGTTCACTTTGTCGAGAAGGACTTGTAGAGGATGTAAAAGTCTTGCTTACTGAAATGGAGAAAAGTGGTTGTGCACCTGATAGTGTGACATACAGAGTCATGATTCAGGGTTTTCTGAAGAGAAATGAACTTTACAATGCAATGCCCCTCATGGAGGAAATGTACAAAAGGGGGTTCTTAGTCGATGCAGCTACTGCATACATGTTACTTGATCAGCTGCAACTAAAAGGTAAAGACGATATTCTACTGGAACTTATTAAGAAAGTTGTTCCAAAAAATGAAGATCTATTTGGCTTCTAGATATAGCTTGAACAGAGCGTGAGTTCACCTGTTACTTTGTTTATAATTTGATCTTCTGTTGGCAAATGTTGTGAAGTTTTAAGAATAGGTGTATCTCTGTATCCAAGAACCTCTAATGAAATGCCAAAATGAAAATAATAGGAGGGTTATTGCAAATATATAATTTGCATTTCAGAATTAATGCTAGGTGCTGCAAAACTGCATAAGCATTAGATAATACGACATATGAATTTATAAAAAAAATTGCATGCATTAAATATAAAATTATTAAATAGTCTAAACTAAATAATATTAGTGTAATATAAAATTTTATATTTTACCCCCCAAAACTTTAAATGTTGAAGCAGTTGTGGGTCATCAGGGAAATGGATCCCAACTGCCTTGCCAACTTTGGCTCTTCTTCCAATTTTGCAGTGAGAGGTTAAGAAATATGATGATACGGAGTGAACTATTTGTGCAACATAATTATACTCGTATAGAAATGCGTAGAAGCTTTGTATCAATGTTTCGAAAATCGAACCAATGATTGAATTGAATTCTTTACTGGTTATTGATCGATCGATCGAGTCGGATTGAAAAAATGAATTGATCCAAAATACCGATGACCATCGCATTACAAATGCGATGCTCTAACCTCTGAGCTAAGCGGGCCCATATAATATAAATTTTCTTTTATATATATATATATATTGATATTGTCATATAAGTTTGAAGTTAGAACTACTCCTCAACTCAAAAATCAACTTAAAAGGCCCAACGAAGGAAAAAGACAAAACAAGCCTTATAGGCATTTGCCTAATGAAGGTTTAAGAACGCAAAAAGCCTAAGAGAAGGACTTGATCACTGGAGGCCCGAAGAGCTTAATTCCACCTTGACAGCCAATTAGGCATACCGTCCAAGTGACAAAATATGATTAAGAAAAAAAGCTGACAGGAAAGCTCGGATGAACAGTCCCCTTATAGAGAAGGACTCTCATTTGGCTGGACTCTCCAGGTTAGACATTGACTATAGATTTGCCCCTTTAGGCAAGAATTTTGTGAGTATTAGATGCAATCTCCCACAAACATTTTTCATTCCCATTCACAATCCTCACATACTTAATCATATTTCACTCATATTTTCTTCTTTTAGTATTATTATTTCAACATTGGATACTGACTTGAGTTTCAAAGTGCTAAATTTATTTCTGTAGGTTCCAATTTTCGAGCTTGCATGAAACGTTAACCCACTACAGAACTCCATTCCATCGAAGAATTGATCCATGCGATTTTTGCACGCATTATATATATATATATATATATATGTATATGTATTTAAAATATATCACTTGATTAAATAAATATAACTTATAACAATAATTCATAAAAATGATACAGTTTATAAGTAAATACAATGTATAATAATTTAACAATGAAAACCAACAAATTTTTTGAAGAAACCAAATTATCAAAATTCAGATTAACAAAAGTTTAAAATTTAAAACCCCACGAACTCTTGAAAGTTGAATGTTTTGTTGCTTTCGCTTTTGAATCAAACACATGTAGCAACTAATGCTTCCATTATATTTTACAAAAAAAAGCTCAAAACAGATTGAAAAAAAGGAAAAAGAAGTAGATGAAGAAGAGGAAGGGAGAAAATCTGATTAGCTGTTAGAAGTTGTTCATTATCCATATTGAAAAATTACAAGCCAAATTTAAGTTCTTTATTATAAACAAATTAAGCCCAACTTATTCTCCCACATTGAAAAAATATAAGTTAAACTTAAATACTTTACACTATAATAAGAAAAAGTGTAACTAAGTTAAGCTTATTGTCCCATATTAGAAAAATATAAGACAAATTTAAGTACTTTAGGCTACAAATATGAAAAAGTTTATGCTAAAAAATAATTTATATTTCACTATATTATCATCTTTTTTTTTTCAAAAAAAATAAGTATACATTAATTTTTTGACTAGTTCCCGAATCACTGGTTTTGATTGATTTTGGCTAATTTTAATTGGTTCATATCAATTTTTGACCCTATGAACCGGTTCATGGCCGGTTCCCTGTCGAACCGATCGGTTATGTCCGATAATGAGAACATTGCTTTGTATATGTAACTATTTGTTTAGTAAGGCTCTTATCTTCTCAATAAATATTACTTTACCTTGATAAATATTACTTTACCTTGATGATTATCACATTCGAGGACAAAACGATAAAAATAAATTTATGCTTTTCTCTTTCATATTTTACTTTTAGACCTTTCATCTTATTAAATAGCTCTAATTAAAATAAAGCATAAAAAAAATAATATTATTTTATAAAAATAAGCAAAAAAATCCTTGTTTCTTATTCAACTTTATTCTAAACTTGTTTCACCAATGAAATAATATTTGATCCGGCTCGATATATGCGACCTTGATCGACGACCACGATCTTGGCCACGTCACCTCCCCAGATATGGGATAGGGCTTGAGGATAAAATAAGTAGGTTAAGCAAGTAGAGTTCGTCCTCAACAATGATCCTCCGATACTTAAGTCAGTTTACAGTCGAAGAAAAATAATAAGGTCTTAAATTATAATGTAAGATGATTGCTGTGAAAATTACCGCCCTTCAATATGGCTTGGGGAATTTATAGGACCTAATCAAGTCCCACTGCTATGGAGTCAAAATTATTATATATATATATAAGGATAAAGTGAAAAATAGTGAATTAACTCTCAACACCGCTAAGCACAAGAATCCCAATTCTCATTCACAGGGGAGGATGTCGCAGAAGATTGCTGCTTCTGCAATAGCTCTCATTCGCAGACGAATTGCGCCTCAATTTTCTGGTAATTTTGTGTTGCCCAACAATGATCCATTTTTATCTTCTTCTTTTGATAGTTCTTCCCATAAAGACGGCCCATTTTCATCCAAACCCAGAATAGATTTCAGTTCTATAAATGATGTAGATGATGCTGTTTGCTTGTTTCGTGATATGGTGAGATTGCGGCCGCTGCCTTCTGTTTTTCAATTCAACAAGCTGCTAACTGTTGTTGTCAAGATGAAACACTATTCTGTTGCCCTTTCTCTGTTCGACGAAATGCGTCAATTGGGTGCCACTGTAGATGAGATCACAATGAATGTTGCAATCAATTGCTATTGCCTTCTGAATCGAGTGGATTTTGGGTTTGCTATCTTGGGTACCTTCTTCAAGCGCGGTTGCGAACCAGATGTAACCACTTTCGGCACTCTGATAAAAGGGCTCTTTCTGGTTGGTGAGATTTCTGAGGCAGAAAAATTGTTTAAAAAGTTGTTGAAAACTGTGTGAACCTAATGAAGTTATGTTCCTTACTGTGCTAAATGGTCTCTCCAAAGCTGGACACATCCTCGCTGCCTGTGATTTACTTGGGCATTTTGAAAACATGAGCTGCAAACCAGATGTATATGCCTACAGTGCAGTGATTGATGGTCTGTGCAAGCATAACATGGCTGATGATGCTCTCCATCTCTTTTCAAGAATGATCGAGAAGGGTATTTCACCTACCGTTGTTACGTATAACTCAACGATTCAGGGGTTATGCGATGTTGGTAGATGGAAAGATGTTAAAGACCTGCTAAATAAAATGCTGGATAACAAGATTTCTCCTGATGTGCGGACTTGTAATATATTGGTGGATGCATTTTGCAAGGAAGGAATGGTGGAAGAGGCTGAGAATGTTTTGGGAATTATGGTGCAAAGAAAGGTTTGTCCTAATATTGTCACATACAGTGCGCTGATTGATGGATACTGCTTGCGAGGGCAAATGGGTAAAGCAAAAAGAGTATTGTATTCCATAGAAGAAAGGGGACTTAAGCCTTCTACGTTTAGTTATAATAGTTTGATCGATGGATATTGCAAGCAGGGAAATATCGATGAAGCTTGGCACCTCTTTATGGAAATTTCATGTAAAGGATTACAACACGACACAGTTACCTACACCACCATGATACATGGATTATTTTGTAACGGTAGATTTGCTGATGGCTGGAATCTTTTCAATGATATGGAAGCTCGGTGTATAATGCCTGATTTACAGACTTATAATATCTTGTTGGATGGCTTGTGCAGAACTCAGCAGATTGCTCAAGCATTTTCATTTTTATGCATGATGGAAGACATAGGTGTTAATCCTGGTATAATTACGTATGCTATCGTCATTGATGGATTATGCAAAGGTGGAAAACTTGAGATCGCCAGAGATCTTTTTAATCAACTTCCTTCCAAAGGTTTGCAACCCAACACCCGCATATATAACATCATTATTGGTTCACTTTGTCGAGAAGGACTTATCGAGGATGTAAAAGTCTTGCTTACTGAAATGGAAAAAAGTGGTTGTGCACCTAATAGTGTGACATACAGAGTCATGATTCAGGGTTTTCTGAAGAGAAATGAACTTTACAATGCAATGCCCATCATGGAGGAAATGTACAAAAGGGGGTTCTTAGCCGATGCATCTACTGCATCCATGTTACTTGATCAGCTGCAACGAAAAGGTAAAGACGATGTTCTGCTGGAACTTATTAAGAAAGTTGTTCCAAAAAATGAAGGTCTCTTCGGGTTCACCTGATCTAGCATTGGGCTGCCATCTGCTGGAACTGATTAAGAAGGTTGTTCCGAAAAATGAAGGTCCCTTCGGGTTCACCTGACTTAGCATTGGGCTGCCAAGCAAACGTCAGTATGTCGGGGTTTTACTGTAGGTATTCTCTCATAAGCAAATGGGTAAATCTAATTGGAATACTGCTTTAGTGAGGAACATGAAACCTGCAGATGACATCTTGGGCACTTTCTTTCTGGTCTGGAACTTGAAACCTGCAGGTAACTAGCTACGGATTTAGTTTGTCAGGACTTGAGGTTACTTCCAAAGAATTGGACAGACTGTAAATCCTTCAGACTTTATACCAATTACATTGATGTACGTAATGCATCCAAAGTTTGATCCTCCGTTATGCACAGTGAGAAGCTGTTTGATAATATAAGCTGATCGAACTCGAATTGGCAAGTTGCTATACTATTTCTTCTCAATTACAAGTTTAAGACTATCTATCTTTGTTTTTTGTGTTCAATTTTGGGGAGTAACGAGCTTTGCTGTGAGCAGTTCTACATATCTTTAAAGGGTGATACTTATGCTTTAAAGAGCTAAAATGATGATCCAGCTGCACTATGTTACTTTGTTTATAATCCGATCTTTTTGTTGGCAAATGTTGTGAAACTCTAAGAATAGGTGTATCGCTGTATCCAAGAACATCTAATGAAATGCCAAAATGAAAATAATAGGAGGGTTATTGCAAATTTATAATTTGCATTTTAGAATTAGGTGCTGCAAAACTGCATGAGCATTAGATAATACGACATATGAATTTATAAAAAAACAATTACATGCATTAAATATAAAATTATTAAATATTGTACACTAAATAATATTAGTATAATATGCATATTTATATTTTAATGTGAATTACTTCTTAGGGTGAATTACATCGATACCTCCATGAGGTTATCTCTAATTCGGATTGGACTCGGATCGGGACTTGACCCGCACCAGTTGGAGCTGATTTTGAAGCTTTAAACGGGTCTTTAGGCTGGTAGGGACCTTGGTGGTTTGGACCTGCCTCATTGTTATTATTTTAGTTTCTTTTTATGTATATTTATATAAAATAGGGATGATTTACACTTTTCTTCTCTGATGTTCTGAGTAATTATACATACACTTTCTGTAGTTTGAAAAATTACACAATATCCTGGGGTTTGATTCTATCTAACAAATAAGTCCCACTGTTAGTCAAAATTCACTAAATTGTCAATATTAGCAAAAAAGGGATAAAAATTCATATTTACCTCCCAATTAAGTTATTATTAATTATTGTAGGTCAAATAGATATTTTTATGACCAAATTACTCTTATACATCTCAACACATTAATACATGTTAGAAGGTATATTGTCACCATTAGAAGGGTAATTTAGTAAAAAAAATTATTTATCTTGCAATAAGTCAGTAATAAGTCAATCGAGGGTAAATATCAATTTTCATTTCAATTTTTTTTGTTAATATCAATAAATTCAGTAAATTTTGACTAATTGAGGGATCTATTTGAATGAAAGCAGACCTTAGGGGTACTAAATATAATTTTTTAAACTATAAAAAATCTATGTGTAATTGCATCAAATTTCAAAGGAGAGGAATGTAATTATCCCTAAAATATATTTGTACATATTCCAAAAATATGAATAATTTATTTATTCTTGCACCTAATACATAAACTTAATATTTTTATAATTAAAATAATAATATAAACAGTTTAAAAATGTTCTAGTTTTTATATATGTAACACATATTTTAAATTTTTTAATATTTTAATGCCTAAAAAATGCACATATAAATTGACAAATATTAATTTCAATAAAATTTGTAATCACGACACCAAGTCGTGATTCTGGATCTCGACTTGGTATGTTTCATTTCTTTTTTTGGTTTAAATAATTTTGTATAATTTAATTATATATAATTAATTTTTAACAACATATTAAAATTCAAAAAATTATAAAATTAACATTGCATTGATTTAAAAAATTACAATTAAGGGTACAAATGTAATAGTGTATTTATTTTGTACAATTGTAAAAAAATATAATTTTGGACTCGCTCATTTTGCGTCTCATTTTCATCACCATCGAACCGACAGTTTGCATACCAGGATACACAAAACCATCAACTGCAACAAGAGTAACGGAAAACAAATCGAGTGAGCACTATAAGTTCTTTCTTCAGGATGGCCTATCCATCGATCACTCGAGACCCTAAAACCGTATTCATGGATAGGGCTTGGAGCATGTGGCCATCATACTTGGATGATTTTCCGCACCGTTGAAGTTGTACTCCTGATATTCAAGAGTACAAGATATTCAAATGCGTTAGGCACTCCCAAAATACACAAAAACTTCATGATATTCAAGAGTACAAGATATTCAAATAATATGGATACTCTCAAAATACACAAAAATTTCAATGCGATAAGAGACCATCCATCGCTGCATAATTCACCACCAAAATGCAAAAAAATTTGAATTCAAGAAAATAAAGTAGACATAGTTAGCAAGAAATTGAGAAATAATGCATGACCGAATTTGGCGAAGAGTGAATGGGTTGATGCCTGCTATTTATACACGAAAGGATCAACTTTTTTATTTTTAAAAAATTTAAAGAAGGCTGGTAGCAGCCTTTAATCAAAGGCTGTTGCACCAGCCTTATCATCACTAAAATGTAATTTATATATATGTATATATAATTTATATATGTATATTTATATAATATATACATATATTGTAACTTATATATATGTATATATATGTATATATACATTATATATATATTGTAATTTATATATAGGTATATATATTATATATTTAAATAAATTTGTATAATTTAATTATATATAATTAATTTTTTAAGCAGACCCTGACTAAGCTGTACCGCATGTGGCAATCCAATCTTTTGATAACGGCTACCGAACATATTAATCAAAAGAGAGAGAAAGAGATTGTTGGGGTTCCGACCTGGAACTCCTCTTTATTTATCGCATTTCTTCCTTTATCAGGGGCTAAGTGAATCCTCGGGGAAAGAAGAGAAAAAAGTCCCCAGTACCTTTCAAATATAGCCCTGAAGAGCTTCTTTTTGAATTTCCTTTTTCCGGGATTTCTTTTCCATATCATTTTGGAACAAAGTGACGGATTGGATTCTGGAGAATCTATAATTGGAAGAACTTCAAAGTCCTAGTTCTGCGTTCGAGATAGAGATGTTAGTCCAGGGGCATAGATCGAGCAGTAGACCAACATATTAAAATTCAAAAAATTATAAAATTAACACTTATTAATTTAAAAAATTACAATTAAGTGTACAAATATAATAGCTAATATTTTTGTACAATTGTAAAAAATACAAAAAGTATACAATTAGTCCTGACAACCCGGTACTGGCACATCTGATTGTGTTCAAAAATTTCTTTGTTGGGCTTGTTGTCGTTCACGCGTTTGCGCCCAATCCATCTCGTTGTGAATACGCACTGTTTGATTTCGACCAGGGCGCGAAGAGATGCGAATAGTAGGATCATGGACCAACTTAAATTCCGGTACATCTCAATAATCTTCGGAATGCACAGGTTCAAATGACTTAGAATATGTATTTTTATAAGCCATTATATCATAATAATCCTTCACCATTGATGGAGCATTAATCATGTATGCAGCGTATACCTTTTGAGCGTGACTGCAAGGAATACCAAATTGAGTCAATTTGCTGCAAGAACATTCTCGGTTCGCAATTTTGACAACATGAGTGTTGACTCCTGACATCTTGTAACAACTGAGGCGGACTGTTGGAACTGATGGTATTTGGTGACGGTATGTTCAACAGAATTTTGATGCCAACGTGTGAACATCTTATGTGCAAAATCAGTCCACAGTTGGTTGTTGGCCAACATTACATAACTTCTCGCTAACCTCTCATGGAAATAATGGACACTTCATTGAAATGTCATCTCAGCAATTGATCTCGACTGCACAACACAACAATGGCAGGAATATTGCCTTACTTACTTAGGCTTTAACCCGGGTGCAAATGCATTGAAAGGCTCAAGACTACAGACATCCGCAATTACATCTCATTTAGCGGAGGTCGATATCACTTATAACACTCCCACGACCTCGTCGTCTACTACGCTCATGTTGTTGCATCACTTCTATTGGGGGGATTGTTGTGCCCAAATTCCTCGGGTAACTATGTCTCATTACTATATCTCTCAAAATTAAAAGATATAGAAACCGTGAGGAACTATAGTTGGGGGAGTGCTATGCTGGCATTTTTATATCGCAAATTATGCAATGCCAGCATAAAAGGCAAAGCGGCAATTGGTGGCAGCCTGCAATTGCTACCAGGTAAAATTTACTTAATAACTCTTACACAATTTTTTTGCTATTAATATTAATTAATAACACATATTTGTATTGTTCGTGCAGATTTGCGCATGGTCACGGATTACACCACTTTGTCCTGGACTTGGTGCCCAGCGACTATTTATGGGCCAAGTCCAAATGGACAACAATCGCTGGCTCCCAGCAGCACCATATGGTGCTACTTGGAATTGTCAGCACACTTTCACCAGCACAGTACGGGAAACTGTCCGAGTCATACGAGAAATATTGGATGAGATGCAGGCGGACCAGGTAACTTATTTTTAATATTATACGTATATTTATACCGTAAATTAAATGTGTATTAATTTATATCTTTGTATTTATTACAGTTCATATGGCAGCCGTATGACATGAACTCGGATGTGAGGCTTACGCCGATAAATTGAACCCCCAATTGTGGAGGTCATCATGTCCATTGTATTCTACGCGATAATTGAAATGCATCGTCCCGAACGGGTTGTTCGCCAATTCGGGATGAGGCAAAATGTACCAGAATCGATGGATATCCGGGATATGAGCCTCCATCAGATTTTCCGTAAAAATCATACGGGCGCAGATTGGTACCTGCAACACATACAATATATCACTGTATGGCAAAGACGATATGACACGGTTGTACAGAAGCCACCCATTTCGAATAGAAGGGAAAACAGAACGAGGTTATTGGGAATGATACTACAACATAACAAGAAATTTCGTGTCGTCATCTACTGATAGATGTGTGAAAAGCGGGTATCAACCTGGAGAAGCACCTATGTTGCACGTTATGGTACGTTGTTATATAATATTATATATTTTATTTCAATTTTTTTTTTAACAATACAAGGCTCATTTTTTTTCTATAATTTTCTCGCAAATGAGGTGAATGCCTTTGAAACTTTATATCGATCTAGACCACAAAATATTGAAGGATATAGTCAATTGATGGATAGATTTGAATTACATATTATCAAGGAAGTTATAACCCAACATCCACAACAAATTGCTTTTCCATGCATTCTCACAACATTCCACAGGCAAAGAAAAAGTTCTAGCCGAATGTCTACTGGTTCAGTTGAACGTCATGATATTGGGGTGGATATAGTTGGTCCTTCTACAGTATATCCACCTCAAGATGATTACGTGCCTCAACCGTCTCAAAACGAATGGTTTCAATCGACTCCATATATGCCAAGCCAAACACAAGATTATTCTCTTAACCTTGGTCTTGGTATTAAAATCAACCATATGCACAACGATACAATATTTCACCAATTCCATTTCCATCGTTTGGTACATATCGTGACAATGTGGAGTCTAGTTTCTCAACAACATCAAGTCGGTTCGATGGTGATGAAAATGAGGCGCAAAATGTAGGCGAGGAAATAAGAAAACCTCGACGTCAACGCCACAAACGGAATTGTGGAACGGGTGGACATTTTTTATATTTGTAATTGTATAGTTCATGTAATTTTTTACAATTGTACAAAATAAATACACTGTTACATTTGTACCCTTAATTGTAATTTTTTAAATTAATGCAATTTTAACATCATAATTTTTTAAATTTTAATATGTTGTTAAAAATTAATTATATATAATTAAAGTATATAAAACTAATTAAACAAAAAAAAAAGAAAAAATGCCAAGTTGAGATCATAAATCACGAGTTATCACCACACCAAGTCGGATCGCGACTTGGCCATTTTTTAATTATAATAATATAATTTTTTTTATTAATAAAAAAATAAATAACTCCAGTTTTTTTTGTGCCCTAATATAACAAACATTAATTCATATAACAGTAATTAAAGAAAAAACGATAAAGATTAGCAAAAAATATAAATATAGAATTGAATGTTTTAATGGGAGAGAAAATGGTGACAGTGAGGCAGTAGTGGTTTATCGGTGGCTCATCTACCCCAACCACAACCCAACGCTATTAATTGCTTCCAAGTACCTCCTCCACCTCTATATCATTCAAATTCAATCAATCATCTCTGCAAATTCATCAATCCGCCCCAACGCCTTCCTCCTGCACTTCTTTCACATACCCATTTCCGCACCGTAACAGCAGAGCCCATCTCTTTTTTAGAGTAGATCTTGAAGGTAAGAGGAAGAGAAGATGAAGGTGATTGTCACGACTCGTAGCGGCCGAGAACTCGTCAAGGGGGGCCTTGAGCTCAGCGATTCTGTATGTTGTTTTTGCTTTTTTTTTTTGGTTTTTCCTCAAATGGGTTTTTGTGTTTTGTATGCTTCGATTTGAACTGCGGATTTTGGTGCTTGGATTTAGTGTGTTGTTTGTGTGCAAGAACATGGGCTTTTTTCTTTTTGGTTCCTGCTTCCTTTTTTGTTGGAATTGGGTATGAATCGTTAATCTTGGGATTCTTGTGTCTGTTGGTGAGCAAGGGTGTGATTGAGATTGTATTTGGTGTTGTCTGCAGGCTACTGTTGCTGACCTGCAGGGGGCGATTCACAAACGAAGTAAGTTGTTTCTGTGTTTCTTTGTTGTTGTGCTGTTGGTTGATTTTTTTGGCTGAAAATCCTATTTTGTTTGGCTTCTTGTTCACATTTCGGATGATACAGTTTATACAGATAGATTCCATAATAAGGTAATTTGTTTGTTACAGTTATCTGTTAGCTAATGTTGTCCGGAGGATGTGTGTAATAAGATTTGTATCTACATTAACTAAACCAAATGAGGTTTCTTTCTAGTTGGATGGTTTTCAAATGATATCTAGTTTGGAATGCATAAGCTATATTTGTGTTATGTGACTGGTGACGAAAAAATTTGAGTGCTAGTTTGGCATGTATGCATGGCTTACAAGATAGATACTGTCTGAACATTTATGCATAACATACACTTGCATGGAATGGAACCTAAGAAATGGTGGTAAAGTAAAATGAAAGTAAGATATGTTATATGATCGAGAAGTCGGTTCTTGTCATCTTGGGATGACTGAAACTTCCTATTTGTGTCAGTTCTAGCACGATAAGAGAAAGCATCTGAAAGTATGTGTTTTAATTAGTATACACAGTTTTAGTAAGTAATTATCAAAGAACTGAACCATATCAGCTCTGAGCATCACGCAAATGCGTGTGATCTTTGTAAGATCCTTTGATCCATTAGGTTCTGAGCACTGAAACTAATAGCTACTTATTATATATCATGCAACTATCCTGTCAGAAATTCCTACACTTTATTCTTAACATGCAAATGCAAATATTCTTGTTAAAATGTGGGATAAGGGTTCTTTTGATCCATAAAAAATGTCAATTACTATGTTGAGACTTGAAAAATGATTCTAAGAATGTCTCCTATCATTCACGCTTCTTTAATGATACTTTCTATTACATAAGAGATTAGTTTCCACTGTTTCTTTCTTGACTAGTTCTTTCAATTTGGAGAATTCTTCATTAAGTCCCATTTCTTGGTTTCACCGTGAAGTTTGAATTGGCTTCTGTCAACTTATCTTATAGTTTAGCACTTTGGTGCATGCATTTGAAAGAAGAAGAGCCTTGTGCTTTTACTATGTTTAGATGCTGACATTAATGTGTAAAATTTGTTTTAGGCCAGTGCTACTGCACCTTCCGGAGTATGTTAGTTATGAAAATAGATTTGCTGATCTGAATTTTATATAGAAATTTTCCGACATTCGCTATCTTCTTGTGCAATTGGTTCAATTGAAGGAAGTTTGGATACCAAACATGCCAACATGTTTTTGTCATCTGATTTTGTTGAAGACTCCCAGAATATTAGAATTACATCATGCTTGTTTAAGTTGTTACCTAGAACGATGATTGTATTATTACATTTTCTATTTTTTGGGGTGTGGCATCTGCTATTAACAGGGAAGTTATAAGGATATCAATTAAACTTGCTGTGTTCATATTGTTTCTTTTCATTTGTTTATGCCATTTGTTGCTCTTCACTTATCAAATTTTCTTTGTTATCTGTCGACAGCCAAGAAATACTATCCTTCCAGACAGCGATTGACCCTCCCACTCCCACCTGGGTTGAAGGAAAGGCCTACCGTCCTTAACTATAAAAAGAGTCTGAAGGACTATACTAATGGCAACACAGCTGAATTAACGGTTGTTTTCAAGGATCTTGGTCCACAAGTCAAGTATAGCACGCTTTTCTTTTGGGAGTACTTGGGTCCTTTGATTATCTATCCTATCTTCTATTACTATCCTGTGTACAAGTTCTTTGGGTACAAGGGGGAGCGTGTTATTCATCCCGTTCAGACATATGCCCTGTATTACTGGTGTTTCCACTACTTTAAACGTATTATGGAAACCTTCTTTGTGCACCGTTTCAGCCATGCGACATCGCCTCTTTCAAATGTGTTCCGAAACTGTGCTTATTACTGGACTTTTGGTGCTTGGATTGCTTATTATGTCAATCACCCTCTTTATACACCTGTAAGTGATCTCCAAATGAAAGTTGGCTTTGGTTTTGGGTTGCTTTGCCAAATTTCAAACTTCTATTGCCATATATTGTTGAGAAATCTTCGAAGTTCTGAAGGGGGTGGGTACCAAATCCCACGTGGCTTTCTATTCAACTTTGTTACATGTGCTAACTATACAACTGAGATATATCAGTGGCTAGGCTTCAACATTGCAACACAGACTGTGGCAGGTTATGTTTTCATGGTGGTTGCCGCTGCCATAATGACAAACTGGGCCCTCGCCAAGCACCGCCGTCTCAAGAAGGTGACTCTATCTCTCTGTTGCTTTTGGGTCCTTTAATTTTGCTTACGAGCCGCACCATCTCTACTTACTATAAGATCATATTCGGTGACATTCTCTATATAGCATCTATCAGAAATGTTTTTTCTGCAAGTTTTCTGTGGGTTCATTTTGTTTTGAGTAAGCTTATACTAAAGTATTTAATCTTCCTTGGATTCTCTTTTCTGAAACATAAAAAAAGGTAAAATGATGATTATAATGTTCATGAGGGTCTCTTAGCAATTTCTTTTGACATGCTAGAAAGCAAAAACATATATTTGTCTTGCGCAGTGAAGATTTCTTTGAATAGATATGAATTTTTATCTCTCTTTCCCCGCCGGCCATTCCACCGTATGCAGCCTCTCTAAATATTTTGTTTAACTATAGTGTCTGTGCATATTTGGTTTTCCGTCATTTGTGACCCAAAAATTTCCCATCTTCAGCATTGTTCACTTGCTTAATATGCATGAAACTCAAGTATATAATCTGTATCAGAGTCGATTGCTATCATATCATCTGCCTATTTCTACTCCAGCCTGAAACATAAAAAAAGAAATTGTATGAGTGTATTTCAGTTGAGGTATATCTGAGTACGGTTTACTTCTGGGTATCTCTGCCAATGGCCTGTTTTGAACATGTGGTATGTTTCTTGCAGCTATTTGATGGGAAAGAGGGAAGACCAAAATACCCCCGACGATGGGTGATACTGCCCCCATTCCTGTAAGAGCAAACACTCGGTGCTTTTGTTTTTATCACGATCCAAGTTCTGCACTGCCCGGTTGAATGTAGTCAATTCTCAAAGAGAGTTCTCTTTAATAGAGATCACGCATAGATCTTGCCAGCTAGCTCGTGTTTTACGTCCTGACATCCGTTCATTAGCATCATGGTAATGGTGTTTTAGGTGTCGTTAGTCGTTACCCTTGTGGTCTCTGTTTCATTTGCGATCAAACATCTTGCATATGTTGAGTATTTCCTCGACTTAGTCAGCACGTTAAGCAGAACAGATGATTTAAAAGTGCAAAATCTTGCTGTTAGCAGACATTTATCCTCTGTTTTGGTTATGATATCTACCGTTGCTGCAAAACTGCATGGTGCTACTTATTTTGTAATCAGTCAAAACAAAAAATTTCAAGAAATTAAAAAGTAAAAGAATCAGAAAAATTCTATGAATATCCAATCTATAAAGATATGTTAATGCTATTTTTTTTTGAAATTTTACTTTTAAAATATTATTTCTTCCCTAATTTATTATTTTGTATAATATGTTATGCAACGCTATATTTTTTCTTTTGTAATTTTTATCAATATCAATTAGTCAAAAATCATTCATTTTAAATTTTTCAACAACACCTCTAATTTAATAAGATTGATAATTTTTTTTATTTGTATTTCAATTTTGATATTTATTCATTATCACACATATATATATATTGATATAAATTTAAATTTAGATTAGTACTTTACAAATTATTCGTGTGTATTTTAAAAATTTCAATATGACATAGTAAATTGAATTTTTCTTCAAAATAATTAAGATTACTTCTAGCATAGTAACTTCATAGAGATATTATTAGAATATTATTTTTTTAGTTGGATATATTAAATAATTTTATTCTTTTTAATAGAATTTTTTTGTTCTTTTATAACTATTTTATTTATTTACTTCTAAAAGGAGTACTTAAGTAAGGGTGTACTTGTCCTTTCACAATGGGGAAGAAACACTTGCGGATACATACTTTTATACATAGTATAGATATAAATAGGGGAGTAATTTACTCATTTACAATATCACAGAGGGTAAAATATTGACATTAAACTCTCAATTATTTTGGAAAAAATTCACAAAAAACAAATTCAAATACGTAACAGAGACAATAAATGGAAGAAGAAGTTGAATCCAATGCAAAAGGACTACCAAACTACCATCCATATGTGAAGACATGACAAAGCACTTGGAGGCAAATGAAGCAATGCTAAAGGCACTATTTGTGGTTGTTTTTGTTCTAATTCTTGTTGTAATACTGAAATGAATCTCAAATTGAATCTATGTAAATTTTATGTTTATGCCCCCCCCCCCCACATTGAATATCATTCTCTATTTCAACCCCTGTATCAACCCCATCCAATCCTTCTTTAACCTCGTCATCGTCGAACGTATATTTCCTTGTACCAACCCCCTCACTTTCACCCTCAATCCCCTAATTCCCTACGGCAAAGCCTGAATCCTCCACCGACTCAAAATCACCATCATTAATTTGTGGCTTTCATCAATTTCTATTACATGACCATGTGGATCAACTGTTAAATGGAATTTGAAAGTTCTTTAATGTATTTGAAAATTACATTTACTCTCTTAATAACTCCCTAATGACATTGTCCCCATCTAAAATTTTTAAACGATTCATCTAATGTTTGACCAAGTAATGTATAATATATTACTAATTTAATACTCTTATCCCCAATTTCCGTGTAAATGTGTATAAGATTATCATAAATTACCTGTCTTTATAAATTGGATTTTTCAAAAGTAGCACAATATTTTCCATCAAAATCACGAATAGTTGGTTGTTATTGTTGTTCACGTATCTCCAAAATGCCTAAATTATACAATTTTTCTTTCGGTTTTTTCCTAAATCATTTGAGACTTAATCCTAAATTATTATTTTTTTCACTTCTTTTTTTATATTTATTTTTTCGTCTCTTCGATTGAGAGAAGATGACCTATGCCACTATTAGAGGTCAGATTGCATGACGAGCAATTTGACCAAAAATTTAACATCGTTAGTCTCATAAGGTATATGAGTTGGATTTATGAAAATACGAATTTTTATGTATATTTTAAAATACGATGAGGCTTTTAGCTGAATTTTGAAAATTCGAGTGTGTTTTATGCAATTTAGCTTTAGTTCTCTTGAAAAATATAATTTTGTTATGTACTTATTAGTTTTTAATTTATTTTATGTATTTAATTAATTTTTATGATTTTGATATGTTAGATATATTGAAGTTGGAGGATGAATGGCTTCTTTAGAGAAAAATAAGATAAAATAAAATGAAAATGGCTAATCTTTCTTTCAAACCCTAGACCCTGTACCAGAGCCTTGGGCTCTACCAACTGAGCTAGACGGGCGGATTAAATTTCCCAGCTTATCCAATTGGTTTGCGATATCTCCAAGTCGCAGACAGGATTTGTTGGGAATTTCTAGAGAACCGATCGGCAAGTGGTGTTGTTTGAATTTCCCGTTTTGGGAGAAATGGGATTCATATGGACGTTGTTTGAACTCGTGGTCGTCTTGGCTGTAGTTTTTGCATTGGGATTGGGTGCCGCGATCGTCGTTGCCACCTTCAGAAGAAAGTATAATCACGAGTATGTGTATGCCCCAATTGGTCTGTTGTTCTTTTTTCATTTCCTTTCGCAATTTGAATATTTGTATGTTTTTGCGTTTTAGCTGTCATGTTGAGGCGCCTCCTGTCTTCGAGGATCCGAATTCATTGAAGCCGGTATATATCCAAGATCCAATTTTGTTCTATTGTGCTATTTAATTCACCACTTTTCTGCGGTCAGGTTTTATAAAAAAAGTAGAATTTTGATGGTGGAATGTAGCATATTCCGATTTATAGTTAAATGTTTTATAAAGGAACGCAAAAGTTCTTTTGGCAACAATTTGTACTGTGTAGCTACCTAGGCAAGAGTTTATCTCCCTTAATGTTTGGAAATTTTTAACAGTTTTAAGTGTCTTACATAATTTTAGAGTGGTTTGGTTAGACTTTGAAACTTAGTGAAAATTTAAGCATTTTATAAGTCTCTCTGGTTTAGATGCATAAATATTTGATTGGATTCCTGTGCTGAAATTTACTATTCCAGGTCACCTGTCCTAATCTC
>NC_026154.1:4352628-4491570 GCF_000512975.1 Sesamum indicum
ACATATCTTTGATAATTCCAGCATACAATGAAGAGCATAGGCTTCCAGGAGCTCTCGATGAAACCTTGAAGTAAACACATTGGACCTGTTGCTTTTCCTGCTTTTCTATGTTCATGTTTGCTTGCAAAAATGTGGTATTATTATACACATTACGATATGATTTGTTTCTTCATTACTTTGAAGTAATTTTTAGTCAACATAGACATCAAACTTTTGGTGGTGTTCCGATTGTATTTGGGTAAATAGCAGAAACCCCCTTGACCTATAGGGCCGATTGCTCTTTGCCCCCAAACTTTGTCAATATGCCGACAATCAAATGTGCCTGAAAGCCCCCTGGACCATCGTCTGGCGGATTATTTAGTAGGTGCTAACAGTCTTTCAGCGTCAGTGCACTTTCCTGGTGACCATCACTAAATGTTTCCAATGTATCACCAGATATATTCTCGTCCTCTATTTGTTTGCCAATACATGGCCATTTCAATCAAATTTGAATTATCTTAGCCTCCAACTATATTATGTTATATTTTCCGAAGTTTTATATGCATGCACTAATCAGTCGTCCGGTTTATGGTTATTCCAGAGATGTAATCTATGCATATTTGTTTTGTGAAGGATAGTGGGTTATTTGCAATCCAAATATAGGAATTGATGAGAAAAGACATGTTCATGCTAAAATAACTCTTTTTGCTGCCTGCATCCATCCAGTTGCCATCACATCTTTTTTAGAATCCCTTGATTCATACCATTCACAGAACAAATAAGAATAACCTATATATTTTTTATACCATAGAATTATTTGGCAATAACTCTAAAAGATATTGTTTCACCATAATAAGGATTTGGTAGTAAGTATAATAGCTTGAAATACTTTAGGTGGTTAATTTCACATCTTCCAAAGCAGCATATGGCTAAACAACAACCCCAAAGTGTTCACCTGCGAAATGGGAACATGTGGTGTTTGGGCATGTTTGACATGGTTTAGCTATGGGCATTTGCAGGTTGGGGTGAAGTTCAATTCACACTATACATTGGGTACCCTGTATCCTCTTTTTTTTTTTGTAAAGAGACTACAGCTTGTCCTTTTATTTACATCTTGTTTATCTATTGCTGATACTGCTGTGTCATCATGGTAACTGATTTTCATACTCTAGCTTTTTTAGCTCATGCTCTTTATATGGGAACAATAGACTGATAGGATATGTTGATGATTGCAGCATCAGTAAGTGTATCAATAATTTTGTCAAGCTGACCAATTTGCTTTTCAAGATATGTAAATAGACTACGGCTTGCCCTTTTAATTTACATCTCACGATCCATTGCTGATACTGCTGTGTCATTATAGTCACTGATACTTACTTTTTATCTCATATGCTTTTATGTTGGGAGCAATAGACTGATAGGACTTATGTCTGGTAGGCAATATTGATGATTACAGCATCGGTATGTGTATCAATAACTTTATCAAGCCGAGCAATTTGCTATTCGAGTTAAGTTTGAAGTTCTGAACACTTTTAACCCAAGCTTTATGATTTGAACTGGACACTTAGGTTGATATTTTTTCTTGTTTCTGTCAAAACAATGGCTATGGGTCAACTTTTATATTTGTCCATCAGGTTGCTGATTCTACAATATCTTACCAGATTTCTTAAAGTATTTTAATTATGGGGAAGTGCTAAAAAGTAACTCCTCATCAATCCTACAAATAGTTCATTGTTACACTCAAGCAAATGCCTATCCAAAGGCAGCGAGAACTTTAGTATGAGAATTACTATTAGAAATCTATGTGCGTCATTTGTATGAATGATGCTGGTTGACTGAAACTTTTCAGTTCATGTCTGACAAGTGTTCATAATTTGGCAAGTGCAGTTATCTTCAAGAACGTGCTGCAAGGGACAAGTCATTTTCATATGAGGTATAATAATAGACGTTATATATTCTATGAAAGCTTTGACAAATTGTAGACTGGGATGTCTGGTTCTTATACATTTCGTACATGTCATATATAACAATATGAACGTGGAGGCAGGTGTGGCCTGGCTGCCAAGTAGATGCTTCTAGGGTTCTATGAAGGTTTAGAAAGATTATGTTGCAATTTTGCTATCAATTATAGATTTTAGCTTAGCCGCATCATAGTTCCATGGCGTAGTAGTGATGGAGTTCTTTGCCGTATTATTGTTTCTTGTGATTGTCAAATTGGAAATTTAAGCCTCAAATTGTTGTTTGACTATTGTCAAATTGCTGCCTGTTGATCATTCCATTAAGTTGATTTTATTGTTTTTGTGGAAGATGTTTTCCTACAGTATGTTTCATGTGTCTTGTTCTTAGCTTCTGAATCTCATCAAAACAGTAAATGCTCATGCATTTTATGCCCATATGGGAAGGAAATCGTGTTTATCATTTACTGTTTAGAGTGGCTTGCATCTTATTAATGCACAAATATTGGAGTAGGTGGTGATTGTTGATGATGGAAGTGCGGATGGTACAAAGAGAGTTGCTTTTGACTTTGTGAAGAGATACACTGTGGAAAATGTCAGAGTAGTCCTTCTTGGACGGAACCATGGGAAAGGAGAAGCTATAAGAAAAGTGAGTCGATTCTGAATAATTATGTGAGCAATATTTTTACATGTTATTTATCCTAGTTTTTGTACTACCACAAATCATTGAATCTTTTGCTTCTGGGAAGCATTGTCAAACAGGGCATGCTCCATTCACGCGGAGAACTACTTCTAATGCTTGATGCTGATGGGGCGACTAAAGTGAGTGACCTTGAGAAACTTGAAAATCAGGTCGGTGGCCATTCTACTATGTTGAGGTGCTTTATATGGGAAATAGACTTGACCCTTATTTGGATACAAAACTAAAACTATTCCACTCTATTTTCTGAAAATTCATTTCCCTATACACAAGCTCCTTCCTTTTCATTCTTTGTCTCTTCATGATTACCATCCCACCTTCCTCACACTATCTGTTTTCTCTTAAAATGATGTATAATAGCTATTACAACACAAATTAGTAGTTACTTTATATAAACATTCATGTAATGATCATCACTTTTGTTTTATGTAGTTAGTGTGCTAGATAACCAACTTCGTTACTTGACACAAAATTTGTCAGATTAGCCCTAGTTGAAATGCATGATATCAAGTCAGACGTGTTTTAGAATTGAAACCAACACCAACTTTAAAAAATAATAATCCAAACACTTTCTCATTCTTAACAAATCCAAGATAATCATTTCTCCCCCATCTCCAATATGTCAAAAAATGAAACCAAATGTTGCTTATATTCTTTGTGAAGCATTTCTTTTGGTCACATCTAATTTCTGAGCTTAGTTTGTGCAACTTAACTGATGATTTCCCAGTCAGATTCATGCAGTTGCTCTCAAGCAACGCCAGTTTAGAGACTCTTCAGCCAGTGATTCAGCTTTAAGGATCTCAGATGCCCCCATTGCTGCTTTTGGGTCACGTGCTCATCTTGAGGAGAAGGCTCTAGCTACAGTTGAGTCTTGCTGCCTAGTACTTCTAGTGTGCATTATGATGAGTTTGTTTTTAGTTTATGCATATATTGTAGTTATTCTTTGTTAAATGTTCATATTATTTTTCAGAGGAAATGGTATCGAA
This sequence comes from Sesamum indicum, assembly GCF_000512975.1. Lineage (NCBI taxonomy): Eukaryota > Viridiplantae > Streptophyta > Magnoliopsida > Lamiales > Pedaliaceae > Sesamum > Sesamum indicum. The sequence continues at coordinate 4,356,249 of NC_026154.1, forward strand.
ATTTTTTGATGAAGGGATTCCATTTGGTAGTTCTCTTGGCTGCTGGCCCTGGAATTAAGGACACACAGGTAAAACAGGCTTGAGTAGTTTTCCCGAAGCTCCATCATTTCTACTGTCAGTTTTCTTCTTTGTTCCGTTCTTGCTGAGGCGTGCATGTCATTATGGTTTACTTTCTTTCTTTTTCTTCCCTCTTTATGTGTGTGTGGGTTTTTGTGGGTGCGACCTACCTTTTATGCTTTTGAGAGATAACAGGGTCTTTCTAGTCTCCAAGTGTTCACCTATGAACTTTACTCATTGCTACATGAATTTAAATTATTTAATCCTTCTTAATCATTGCATTGATTCTTTGAGGTTAATGTTATGAGACTTTAAAAATCAAAATAATTCGTCGCATAGTTCTGTATTATTTAAATGCTTTTTTGTTCATATACTATATTGTTCAATATAAATGTTAAAGAATACTGCACAATGGGAGCATCCATTACCACCCAAAATGTAGAAGATAAATTTTTGTTTTACATCTTTCGTTTTCTGATTTGCTCACCCTTGTTTTTCTGCATGTTCCAGTGTGGTTTTAAGATGTTCACTAGAGCTGCTGCACGGAAGCTTTTCATAAACATTCGCTTAAAACGGTAAATGTTACTTTTAGCTGGGCTTCCTAGAACATTACTTTTGTATGAGGTGCAATGCTTTACCTGATTTTACATTTCTTAGGATTACTTAGACCCCCTCCAAAATAGCATAATTACACTTTACCCCTCCAAGTTTTGGGATTATCTAGACCTCTCCAAAAATGCTCTTTGAGCCCAAATAGAGTGGGTGAAATTCGTAGTTTATCCTTGATGCGATTTGACTATGACATGCTAAGAGGTGTCTTTATGAAGTTTATATTGTCGTCAGATGGTATTATATATCCTTACTATTAGGAATATGTTGTGATGTTTAGAAATGGTGATAGATGTAGATGTTGTAAGATAAGCTGATCGTATAAGATATGTTGTAATATCCTTCACTAAATTCCGAATCCATTCATCCAAGTGGATCCCTAGTGAGTTTGATGGACTTAATTTAGTTCTTGCACTTGTAAAGTTCAACTCACATATTTGTTCTGTTCTTTGTTTTACTGCTTTCTCCTTTATCCTCTCCGACCTTGACATTTTGCAGGTGGTGCTTTGATGTCGAATTAGTCTACTTGTGCAAATTGTTCCACATCCCCATGATTGAGATCTCCGTAAATTGGTCAGAAATTCCAGGATCAAAGGTTAATCTGTTAAGCATTCCAAATATGCTGTGGGAGCTGGCTCTCATGTCTCTTGGTTATAGAACTGGCATGTGGAAAATCCATTCATGAAACTTTACTACTTGCTAATTTAAGTCATTGATCTGAAATCGAAAACTGGTACTGTGATTCTAACATGTTAAGCAAACAGATATACGAATTCCTGTGGTCGTTAACTAACATTGTTGCTAAGCTCATGACTCTCATTTGTAATCTTTCTACCACATCTCTTCAGAATCCATTGCATATTTGACTGTTAATCCATGATTTTAAATCTTTCAACAGATTTAGTAGTTTTCATGACATCATTTGATTATCAAGGGAAACCATATAGCTGCACATAGTGTGCAATCAAAACGCTTTTCACTGTCGTTCTGTGTCCGTCGACTAGTCTAATCTAGAGAGCCTTAATATTGAGGGGTTGATTTTTTGTTCGTGTGACATTTATAACATTGATTATGACATAAAAGTCTGAGTGATGGTTGTGCCTAAAACTGAGCTTGTGCGATGTGTTGTATGCTTCTTGTTCTATACAATGCTAAAAGCTCATAATTATGAAGTAAAATTCTTGTCTGCTTTTTCTTGCTTTTTGTAAGTAGTGAATATATAAAAAAACAAGGATAATTTTATGCAATTTGAGGTTACGTTGAATTATAAAAATATTCTGCAAAATTGTAAGTATAGTTTTGAGGTTATAATTGTAATTATGAGTATACCTCTTGTTCAAAGACAAAGTTTTACTAGTACAATCCCTAAGTTAGATCACATCGACTCCCCTTACACACTCGTGATTTTGAAAGAGTACTTGTGGCGTTTGTATAATTAAATATATCTAACTTAGCCAAAATTTAAGTTAATTATCAAATGTTTCCATTTTTTAAATAAGATTTAATTTACTACTACATCATCCATCACATTAAAATTCAAATATTAAATGTTTTAAAATTGATAGATGTATTTAAAATAAAAAATAAAATAAAATACTATTATGAAGAGTTGAATATATTAACTTTATTTCAAAAAGTATCAACAATCAACATTTTAGGTATGAAATTAAACTCCATGAGGGTTGACCAAACATATTTTCAAGTCTATCATAAATAAAGAAATTTAATACAAACGATTATAGAAAAGGAAAAGAAACTAGGAATATAGAATATTAATATCAATCTGCTAATAACAAAAAGTTACAAAGTCTATATACAACAAAATTAATGACAATATAACTACCAAATCAACGCTTACATGTTAGGAAATACAGCATCAATATGCAGACTTTGAATTTTCTAACCAATTTAATCTCTTATTAGGCAAATAAATAGTAGTTCTTGTAATTCGATTTCTAGAAAATAAATGCATAAATATATTTGTTAAAATATTAATATTAAATAATTATCTTCTCAAACAATTTAAATGTTCAGACGAACCATCAATTAACATTGAATTAGAGCTACCCGAATAAGGATTGTAAAATTGAAAGAATTTCACATGCGGAGTTTGCATATAACGGAACATATTAAAATATTAATATTAAATAATTATTTTTTAAATATTTTAAATTTTTAAATAAGATAATCGTTTAAAGACGTTCAACCCATAATCCAAAATTCTAATAATTGACTTCAATTAAAGGAAATGGTTTATCAATAATAAAGTGTGTGTGGGGAAGAGCTGTTCCCATTTGTCAACTCGTTGCAGCCTAAATTTCGGTACGATGGTTGGAGCTCTCAAACTCACTTTTGAAATTCGGTTCTGACGACAAGAGCATTTAAAATTATTTTTGGTCAGTCGTAATTTTAGAAACGGCAAAATTATATTTTTAATCTCATACGATGGAGTTTAACATTTTAGTTCTCCGTTTATGAAATTTTTGAAATGATTCTAAACTTGATAAAACTCGATATATTTAATTCTGTACTTGACGTAAATTTCAAAATAGTATCAATATTAAAAGAAACTCGATATGTTTAGTTCAATAACTCCTGTAAAGCAGATGATTGAATGTCCCGAGTTTTCTCAATTGTGGGATAATTTTAAAATACCGTTATGCGGATTAATAAATGTGTCGAATTTTCTCAAGTTTGGGACCATATTTAAAATTCCATAAAGCATAGGACTAAAAATGCTGAATCCCTATTCTATGAGACTACAAGTGTAATTTTGCCATTTAGAACATATAATAACTTTAAGTAATAATTATTTTGGGATTGTTGGAAAATACAATAATCTGCGTTTTGTAAAAGTAAAGTTTGGAGTTAGAAGTGCGATTTTACAAAAAAATTATATTAATTATTTTAAAAATCAATTAAATGAGAAGTAATTCTTTTATAATGTCTTTGATTCGTGTTCTGTATATGTACGACTATTTGTCTATTTATTTTTATAATACTTTGTTATTTACTCTCTTTTTTTTTAATAAAAACAATTAATAAATCATTTTATAAGAATCTTAAAGATTAATATAAAAAGATTTGAAAATATATATCCAATATAACAAATACAATCTTTTGAGTTCTCAACTTTACAATTAAAGTAAAACTTCATTAACATTGTTTATTGTGTTTTAATATATCTATGATACCAAATTATTGATTGAACTATATTTTAATATCTTGACGTATTTTTCGAGTATTTTATTTTTAAAAATAATAAGAATTATTATATAATAAAACAAACACTTCTTAAAAGGACAAAGGAATGAACAAGACAGATATCTTGTCAATCTAATCACTTTGTCTGGAGTTGCTTTTATCATAGATTTTGAAAATTTTGAGAAAATGAATTTGAGTTTTGAAAATTTCGCCGCCAAAAGTTTGTCATTTCGAGTACTACGAATATAAGTATATATTTATTATTATAGTAGTTTCTTATTTTTTTCTATCTTATCTAAATGTATTCATTGATTTGAATTATTTGATAAATTGCACTAATCTTTAAATTTAAAATATTGATGTAATAAATTGCATACTATAAAAAGAAAACTTTTGAAAAGTTGGCAATTCGTATTTGGGGATGTTATCGTTTTTATTTTTGGAGAGGTTAGAATATTATTGCAAAAGAATAATAATATTTTTCGATATTGTTTTTAAAGGGAATAAAAGTTACCGTTAATATCAAATCGTATTTAAAGTAAATAAAAATATATTTAGAATTACTCTTTTAGGAGACAAAAATTACTGTAAATATCAAATCATGGCTTGACAGTAGGTGCTTTTTGTTTTGTTATATAAATAAAGGTAAATTATAATGAACTGTTCTATAATTTGACATAATTATAAATACTCTTTCGTTATTTGATGAAATTATATAATTTTTGGATAAAAGTTTGAATTGTCAACTCTTCCCTTGTTGTACCTTTTTTTCCCCTTTATAAAAAAAATTGAAAAATTGGATGAGGTGAACGGAAAATTTTGAAAAACTATAAATAAAATTATCCACTTAATCTAAAAAAAAAGTAAAAAAAATTTAAAAAATAAGTAACATTATAATTCAAAGTCCACAATGACATTTTTATCAGTTTTACAAAAAATTGACAAAAACCTAACAAAAAATGAATAGATTTGCTAGTTGTTAGATGATCGTTAAAATAAGAGAGTATTATAATTTTTTAAATAATAAAAAAATATTTATAAATTATATCGTATCAATTATCAAAAGAGCTCATTTTAATTTACCCATTAAATAATTTAATGGTATGAAGAGGGATTAATTAGATAGGTTTAGGTTGTCATCTTGTAGCTTATAGTGGAAGTTTTGGAATGATTTTAATTAAAGCGGTCAAAACCTGTCATACATTAGATCTATTTTTTTTTGGCTCATTTTGAAAACTGGTCAAAACAAAAACCAAACAAAGGAATGAAATTTGGCAATGGTGTTTTCAGTTCATGTTCCGGAAATTCTTGTCCAGATCAGGTTTGAGTCCAACTCGACGCAATAAATATACTGCATTTATTATATAATAAATCATTATTTTTAAAAGTATACATCAATTACAGAACAATAAGTATATATATAATTACACTTATAATGTAATAAATTCAAATATGATGGAACCCGATCTGAATTAAAATTTCATAGAAATGGTCAAAGGTTGATAAGAAAAGAAATGGTTGTCTTCCCCAGATTACATATGCAAATCCACTTTAAAGAGTGGTTGGATTGTCAAATGTGGTAATGGAGTAGTTATACTTCCAACCTCATCAATATTGTACACTACATATATAGTATATAGATATATGTTGGGGTGTGGGTTGGAAACACACATCAACACTGAAAAATGGGGTCTTTGATGCAAGAGTTGAAGAGACAAGCTTCCTTCTTCTTGAGACAGAAAATCAAGACTGCAAGATTGGCACTCACAGATGTCACTCCTGCACAGTTGTAAGTTTTTCCATCTAATATTTTTACTATTAATATCAGTATCCGGAATTATGTGTGTTGAGTTGGGAGTATGAATTAGATTGACAGAAGAGGTAATATATGGAGATTCAATGGCAGCAGACATTCATGCTATCACCCTCATTTCTCGGGCTGCCTTCGAAGTAGATGATTATGACAGAATTGTGCACATTCTGCATCTCAGGTTTCTCTTTCTCATTCTCTTTTTACATATATTTCTTGCAAAATATGTATATTTTTTTTGGGGGAAAGGTAAATTGCATTGATAGAAAGTAAATGGTACAACAGTTGGTTAGCCGAGTACCTAAGCTGCCCTGTGCATCCACGGTATCCTCCACAAAATCGTGTGAATTCGATTTGTTAAACTTAACAAATTAAACTTGAACAAAATTCTTTATTCGATAAGCTTTGAAGCTCAACCGGAGCTCGATTTGATTAGTGCAAAAATAATAAAATATATTTAAAAATATAAAATTACTCAAGCTTGATCCAATGAAAATCCAATTAGAGCAATAACCAGATTAAACTCCAACATAATTTTTTAAACTCGATATTAATTAGAACAAGTTTGGTGAATTACGTGTTCATCTCAACTCAAATCATTTACAGCCCCACTCTCTACGGATCAAGTTAGGGGATTGCATCGCTCTTTTCTTTACATTTTAGGGACTCGCAGCTCTTTTTTTTTTTTTTAAATCCCGATGAAGGATTTTTTTGTCTATTAATGTTTTTACAGGGAGGTCGTTGCTATTATTTATTTTATGTAAAATAAGAAGTTAATCTTTGTCTTAATATTATATACAGATGCAATCAATGTTGTGCGTGTTTTTGGATGTTGTTCAGGTTGTCTAAGTTTGATGAAGTGAACTGGAGAGGCTCTTACAAGGCTCTTGTTCTTCTGGAGCACCTTCTCACCCATGGACCACACAGAATTGCAGAGGAATTTGAATCTGATCAAGATATTATTAGAGATATGGCCAATTTTAGTTATGTGGATGAAAAAGGGTTGGTAAAATCTTCCTTTTGCTTTTAATATTTTGCAATCGAGCTAATACTGTATAGATACACAGATACAATACAATACGAGCACAACAACATGAAAAAACATACGACAGGGATTTGGACGATACACATTAACTAAAAAAATTAAGAAATTTTAATTAGATTACGAAAATCAACTGTATAAATATGTACAATCAACTATGGAAAATAAATTACATTAATGATCAAGAAATATTAATATTAAGTATCCGTATTAGATGATGTAGTATAAGTTAAACTCATAAAATTGTTTCATATTTCAACATCAAATACTGATATTTCTTACTTTTTATGGTCGAACTTTTGGACATATTTTAAAGTACAGTACGATTCTGAACATGCATGTGAGTGTCGTAGCGTATTTAGGTATTCAAACAGTATATGACAGTAAATGAAACCTGACAATATAAGTATTATGACTGCATATAGGTTCGATTGGGGATTGAGTGTGAAGAAGAAAGCTGAAAGAGTAATAGAGCTTCTTGAAGATAGGGCATATCTGAAAGAGGAAAGAGCAAGAGCCAGAAAACTAACATTTGGGATCAAAGGGTTTGGGAGTTTTAGCCACAACGGAAGCTCCAACAATGACACAAATGCTCGTACGGTTTTGAGATCAAACTCTCTCTTGTTTGGAGATCATCATCATCATCATGATATTGAAGTGGAGGGTAACTTATTGGCATCAGATGAGTACAGCAATTTATTAGCAACAAACAAGAAGATGGCTGATGATAATTTAAAGGGATGGTCACATACGTACCGGAGCCATGGATATGCTATGGAAGAGGATCATCCATTTTGGGATAAGGAGCATCAGACCAGAGTCTCACTTCTGTCTTCTGTATAATGAAACAAGTATACATATATAGATGGATACTATATATATATATAGCGAGAGAGAGAGAGAGAGGGTGTGAGATTACATATATAGATATCAGAGAAAAGATAGTTTGTGTGATGTTTAAATGCCTGTAAAGTTTCTGAAAAATGATGAACATGTCTTTTCTTTCAAGCATATAAAGCATGGGATCCAATGAGATGCTGACGTAGAGAGTTCTATCATCATAGAACACTAACAAGTATTTATTCAAGTTGAACCTGAAGCAATGCTCCAATACATGGTAATAATTGTACCCCAGAAAGAATGCAATAACTGAACCATGTAACTCAGCTTCCAACAGAACACAAACAGAAGAAAGAAGACACTGTAAGGATGTCTCTATATAATTGAACCAGCCCATGCTGCATTGGGCAATCAGTTTCTAGGATTGTTCGCACAGCAAGAATCAGGATATTCTGCTGTTCCACACTCACACATTGCACATCTAGTACATGTATTAGGAACATGTATATATTCAATACGTGAAAAGGGTGAAGCACAAGACAATATGATTGGAACTTCTTAATCAAAAAATTAAGAATAACATCCAGAAATCAACTCCTCGCCTCTCAAGATAAATCAATCCAACGTGAGAACAACAAATATAGAAAACAAAACTACTACTAGCAGGTTGCATGCTGCATTCCTGGCCACTAATGGAAAGTACATCATGTGTCAATAGTTTCTCCCTGATTAGAAGCACTTTCTATGCACAATAGACGGACCCGATTCATCATACTCAGCCTTTGCGATCCACATCTGCACAAAAGATAAGTAAAGAACCCCGTTTCAGAACATTTAGAATTAAGTTTAATGAAACGCACTAAGCATAAAACACCCAAGATACTAACCTGTTGGAAAGTGCTGAGAGATGCCAAGATAGATCCTCCAATCCAGACACTGTATTTCCTTTCAGGAGGAGCAACAACCTTAATCTTCATGCTACTTGGAGCTAGGGCTGTAATTTCCTTGCTCATCCTGTCAGCAATACCAGTGAACATGGTAGAACCACCACTGAGTACGATATTTCCGTAAAGGTCTTTTCTAATATCCACATCGCACTTCATTATGGAGTTGTACGTGGTCTCATGGACTCCTGCTGCTTCCATTCCAATCATTGAAGGCTGGAAAAGAACTTCAGGACATCGGAATCGCTCGTTACCAATGGTAATCACCTGCCCATCAGGTAACTCATAGCTCTTCTCCACGGAGGAACTAGTCTTTGCAGTCTCAAGCTCCTGCTCATAGTCAAGGGCAATGTAAGATAACTTTTCTTTCATGTCTCTCACAATTTCTCGCTCTGCTGAGGTGGTGAATGAGTAACCACGCTCAGTAAGAATTTTCATCAAGTAATCAGTAAGGTCACGACCAGCCAAGTCAAGACGGAGGATAGCATGTGGGAGGGAATACCCCTCATAGATGGGGACAGTGTGACTGACACCATCACCAGAATCCAGCACAATGCCTAGGCAGAGAGAAAATTTTCATTTATTATCAACTTCAAATCAAGTTACAAATTGAATATATGACTTCTCTTGCCCATAACATATACCCCACAGAAGTGGACGGGTGAGGAATGCAGAGCATCATAAATGACTCTGTTACAGTCATCAAGTTCCGACATACATCTTTTAAAGTGAGATTAAGTCTGAGACACCAAATTCTGACTCCCATCACACTATAAGCTTCTAGAAACTGGCACCAGCAAGTTAAATCACTCCAATATTTTGAAATTACAAACTGATTGAAACATAAGAGATGCTTACCAGTAGTACGACCACTAGCATACAGGGAAAGAACGGCCTGAATAGCCACATACATAGCAGGAGTGTTGAATGTTTCAAACATAATCTGAGTCATCTTCTCCCTATTAGCCTTTGGATTGAGTGGTGCTTCAGTCAGGAGAACAGGGTGCTCTTCTGGGGCAACACGAAGCTCATTATAGAACGTGTGATGCCATATCTTCTCCATGTCATCCCAATTGCTAACAATACCATGCTCAATAGGGTACTTCAGAGTTAAAATACCACGTTTTGACTGAGCTTCATCCCCAACATATGCATCTTTTTGGCCCATACCCACCATCACACCTGTGTGACGGGGACGACCAACAATGCTAGGAAATACAGCTCGTGGAGCATCGTCTCCAGCAAATCCAGCCTATAAGCAACACAAATATCTCTGTCAAACTCAATGATAGGAGCCAGAACCAATAAGGCAACAAAACAGACAGCAGTTGTAAATTTATCAACAACGAAAATCTAATCATACCTTAACCATTCCTGTTCCATTGTCGCAGACGAGTGGCTGAATATCCTCCCCTTCTGCCATCTTATACTACTTCCTGCATGAAAAACTTCGATAAGCAGACAATTGCTGACCATATCAGCTCCTATAACTTTTTGTTTTTTAATTACAAGATATTTCAGGATCCTGCATTCATATATATATAAGGTTGTTTTGTATTTCTATGAAGCAACCTACAAAACTGAGATCATATCAAAGAACCACCAATCATTAGTATATGAAATGATGAGCAACTATGACCAGTGTAACAATGAGAAAGAAGAAGTAATCAATGAGCAACTATGACCGGTGTAACAATGAGAAAGAAAAAGTAATCATATGTAATCACATTGTTACCTAATAGACTTTTCAAGATGGATGTGCTATTCCGCTTTAAATCATCTCCAACCAAACACCCTTGGGTCCTTGGGAGTTCATACTTTCAATGGATTAAAATTGAAACTTCCAACAATGAAATCAAAACGACTTTCAGTGGATCAAAATTGACAATAGCGAAATCAAAATGAACCCCACAACCTACCCATCTCCCATCCATGCTGATTTCTCTTTCATTTCAAACAGCTCTAATCAGATTCATTTACTTTTAATTGTGAAATAAAAGGTGAAAAGGGTCTGAAGTTTAGCTCAGCAGAGAGTCAAGAACTTAACAAAGACCTTTGCACCACCCATTATAATCCAAACAGACATCGAATCAACATCAATTAGATTACCAAAACAATCTACATTACATTGACTCCCAATAAAACATGCCACAATCAATAACAAGAGAATGTAGTGCATACAATGTATTGGGTCTGACAAGAAATCTAATACTAAATTCCAAATATAGAAACCAAAAGTAATTTACCAGGAGAAAAAAAAAAGTAACAAAATATAAGATCAAGGAAAATATCCATCCAAATAAAAATTCCATAAACATGCAGATCCGATTCCACTGCAACGCCCAACATCAATGACAACACAATGTGGAAAACTAATCCTCACATTTCATTATTCCAGAAAACAATAACGTTTACATTCATCATAACCACATAAAATCACTAGCTCTCTCCTCTAAAATCCACGGAAAAGAACACTTCAACGTAAATAAATAACACAAAAATGGCGGGACATGAAACGTCACCAGCAGAAACCAAACGAATAAATCACCACCAAACAGATCAATTAAAAAACCACAATGTAGCTCCCGAGAGAAACGAAAGCATTAGAGAGAGAGAGAGAGAGGGGAGGGTGAAGTGGAGATGGAGACCTTCGGGGATTCGAGGCTCAACTCTTGGCTCTTGGGAGAGTGAGACTTCTTCAATCTTCGAAATGAAAGATTGAAGTGGGAGTTATATGAAGAGGGATGGGGAGATGTAGACCGTTGGATGTAAGCAGTCTGGATGTACGGTGGAGGGTGACACGTTGTGGGGTATCATTATTTCCACTCAAATATTTGAAGTTGTGCTGTCCACTCCACTCCTCCTCCTCTCTTTTCGCTTTTACTCTCTTCCTCTCTACAATTAAATTAAACTCATTAAAATAATAATAGTAATAATATTGCTATTATTATTAGGATGATTACTCTTTCATTTTCTAAAATTTTGGTGTAATTATATATAAATTTTACGTAATTTGAAAAATTACATTCAATATTTTCGAAGTTTGCTTTCATATAACAAATAAGTCCATCTATTAGTCAAAATTCATCTTGACACGTTAATGAATGTAATAAGGTATATTTTTACTATTATAAAGGCAGTTTAGTCCCAAAAAATTATTTGACATGTAATAAACTCTTAGATATATTGTAAGATATATTGAGAAGCTTATAAGCTCAGTCGAACACTCTCTTAGATGAAGTTCAGTTGCAATCTAATTATATAAATAAGTATGCTATATTTTAGGTAATATTTGACTAAAATTAAAGGATTTAATACAATTTACCCACTGTGATAATGCAAATGAGCAAATTACCCTTTATAAAAAAAAATAACAGTTTACCCTCTGTGCTTTTTAAAATGAAGCAATTTACCTCCCTATATAAGGAGGCAAATTGCCCCATTTCAAAGAACACAAAAGGGTAAATTGCTGCATTTCAAAAAATATGAGAAGGTAAATTGTTATATTTTTTTTACAGATGGGGTAATTTACTCATTTATAATATCACAGGGGAGTTGCTTGCATTTCTCCCTGAAATTAAATGGTAATGCATGATAATAATTAAGAAAAATATTTCATAATGAAATAAATTAAAATCAATATACATAAAGTAACATACAAAATAAATAGTTCTTGAAATCAGCTAATAATTCAAAATTCTAAATTAAATTGAGCAACAAATACTACATATGTAGGATTCAAACTCACGACATTTTGATTATGAAATTTCAATATTACCACTCAGATAAGAAATCATTGATGGGTTGTAGGTTTGAGTCATCAAAATGTGAATATTTAATATATTTTTATACTATTTTTTTTTCATTTATTTGTTTCTACTAAATAATGCTCTAATTTGAAATTTGTGATTTATATATATGCCAAGGATGTAATACACTATTTTCATTAAAAAAAAAAAAAAACAACTTATATTCAATTCATGATCTATTCCTAATTGCCAAACTTAATTTAATCTATAATTAAAATAATTAATCAATTAATTAATTAAATCAATAAATAAGCACTTTAATCTGATCAACCTTTTTGTTAATTGAGTTAATTAAAATTAAAGTAATTAATCATTAATTGGTTGAATTAATGAGTTCATCTTATTGATTATTAATCTAATCGAACTTTTAATTGATTTAATGAGAATCATATAGGACTTAAGTTACGACACAAAAAAATAATATTTTTATCCCCAACTAATGTGCCAAATCAACTTTGTCGTTAACTTTTTATAAATTATCACAGTTTGAAATTTATGATAAATCAATATGATCTACCATGATCAAATAAAACTGACGTGAAAACTTGAATTTTGACCATGATTAGTCAACATTCGCCATATGGCCAGAACATTTGCTACAATTTTTATCTGTAACTAATGTTTTGATCCCGCTTGCAGAAACAATAACTAACAATTATTGTGCAGCCGTAATTAATTAGTATTCGTTAATATTCTTAACTTTTAATTATAGTAATTAACTATAACGAAAAATTATAATTTTCCTAATGATGTGAGAAATACATAATCAATGAGATTGAATGTAAATAAAACCTAAATTACAGGACTAAAAAATAATATTTTTCCCAACTAGTGTTGTTGTGTGTTTTGCTAAATTATTTTTGTACTCATTGATAAAACTAATTTCACTTTCGGTTGCCTAATTTTTCTTCTATCTCCACTTTTGTGGTAAAAGCATGTCGCCAAGCGCCTAACAATTTGTATTTATTCAAATTCTTTTCTCATAATTACATTCCCATGTCTTTATCTATGATCTATTTATATGAGTCATTTCTGAATTTTGAAGTATTACACATAAGTTATTAAAAAAATTAATATTATTTATATAAATCTATATTTTTTTGAAAAGTTACAGATATATTTTCCAAAAATATCAATATTATTATACAACCTATCTCCACTTTTTGGCTCCCATGAGTAGTTTTTATAATTATATAAAAGATGAGAGTGATTTGTACTTACAACCTCGCCGCCACCATTAATGGAGATGCCCCTAAGAGGATTTGGGCCACGAACCCACACCAGTGAATCTAGGCGCGATGTTGCCATCCCCTAGAGATTGTCTAGGCGACGATGAGGGCGTCGCCCAAAGATGTTCTGTGTGACGACGACATTGTGCCCAGATTCTAGCGCCATCCCCCTACTTGGTGGCGGTGGCGGCCATCCTCAATTTTGAAAGAATAAAATTTTTTAATTAAGGTTTTAATTAAAATTAAGTTTTTGAAAAGTTTTAAAATTTTTTAATAAAAATAAGAAAATTGATTTGATATAAATTCAAAACACAAAAAAAAAGTATTAAATTTTTCATTACAAATTTATGTAATAGTAATTTGAATTTAAATACTATTACAAGAAATACTGTAATCTATTAAAATATACTTAAGATAAATAATAATTTAAATTATTGTTATTATTGGTTAAAATTTACATTGATATGCATTATATTTGAAAAATAAACTTTAACATATTTTTTTAATGTGATTTTAGTTTAATTTTAAGTTATAAATTTACAAATATATATATATATATATATATTGTTTTAGTATTTTAATATTTAAATAATATAGTTAAGCAAACGAAATTATATTTTTACAAGGGATGGAAATGCAAAAAAAAAAAAAACACTAAAATAAGGTTAAAAAAAGTAATTTTGCCCATTGAAATTTAAACACAATATAAAAGCATTTTTAATCCAAAACACCTAAAAATAAGGTCCAAAACGACATAAAAACACCCCCACTTGCACCACTCGCGCATGTAATGCATCTACCGTTAATTACTAAAAAAAAGAATATTTTTTGTCGAGTCTTACAAAATACAAGGAGTGTTTTAACCTATTTTCTCAACACAAGGGATTTTTTAGCTATTACAACAAAATACAGGGGGTAAAATAAATTTTAGTCTATTTTTAAAGAGGCACCTCTATAGGAAAAGAAAGTTTTAAAACTTATATATATAAAGAGTGTAAAATTCTCGTTTACAATCAACAAACGACATATGCTGTCACTATCACTATCATATCTATACAAATAGTGATTATTGTGCTGCGATTGTTATAAATTTTAGAAATTTAAAAAATATATAAAATAAAACAAGTAAAATAAATAAATAAATAAAATCTTGGGCACTGTGAAGGAGTTTGGGTTGTGGGTAATGATGGTTGCAATTTGCAAAGATTTGAGAGAGCTTTTATGAGATTGAGATCCCCAAATAATAATATATTATTGATGTTTTAGCTTAACAAATTAAAAATTAAAATTTTATAAATAAATTTAAAATTATGAATTTAAATTCTAAATAATATATAAGTATTTATTTTATTTTTATATAAATTAATCATAATTTACTTCGATTAACCAATTTAATATATTATTTTTAATATATTAATATAATTATTTACTTATCATTAAAATAAATCCCCTAAAGAGTTAGAGAGATGAGCATGTGTAGTGTCATAAAAGTAAACCCCTTTTTCCTTATACTACTGACATTTTGCAGTGTATATGGATTTGTTAGCTTAGCTTTATGGATGGGGAATGTTCTTTTCCATGTGAAGGAGACATTTTTCTCCAATTAAGTACCAAATAAAAAAAAATACCTATAATTTAATATTATATGGGCCCATTTATTGTTTAGGTTATACAATATCTATATTTATATTATTATAAAATAAAATTAATTGATCGTACCAATTTTTTATTGTCCCATTTTACCCTTTTATTCGTTTTATTCTTTCAGAAAAATGCCCATAATAGTAATTTTTAATATCAATTTAATATTTTAAAACTATAATTTTTTTCTCTCAACCCACTATTTCATTTTTCTCTCTCATATCTTTTATATTTTTTGCCCTCACAAACTTCCATAATTTTAACAGGACACCGTCACATTTAGTTTTTTTCTCTCTCTTATTTTTCATATTTATTTTTTCTTACAAGCTTTGATCAGTGCATGATTGTCATATTTTGATGATAATAATGTCTTCTTTTAAGAGCTAAATACTCGGAATCATATGATTTTATTGTATTTTCAGTATAAAAAGTTTGATGGGAAGTGAAGATGGTAAATTGGAACTAAAAGTGACATTTGAAGACATTTAAGGAAGGAGGAGGAAATTGTGGCAAATTTGCAGACTTGACTAGACGCGACCACGCGTAATGCTGCAGTTAACTCTGTAGAGAAAGGAAAGGAGCAAATTTTGCTAAGGAAAAAGGAACCATTGCTGAATGATTTTAGTAAGATCTTTTGATCGAAAGACATGTTTGAAGCAAGTGATTGATTAGTTAACTTTTTACAGGCAATCATGTATCTGCCCCTCTTTTGTGTCTATGTTCATGGGACACTAATAGTATAGATTTATTCTCTCACAATCAAATCAAATTACGCCTAATTCACCCAAAAAACACAGATTCAAGTATGCATAATCATAAGATCCTTAAAACTAACTAAACACCAGGAAATCAACAAATAACGAAATACTTTCATTAGAAAAAACGAGTATCTTAACTAATTAAAAACTTATGATCTGGAGAACCTTTTATTCTAGCTTTAATAAACTAAATAAAATCGAAAACTTCTCCATAGTTTGAATGAAATACATCAAAATTTAAGCCTTACGACACTACAACATCTTTCTCATGCATCCACCTTCCAAGAAGACAAGGACGGAGTTTCCTCATGCCGCCATGTTGCCATTTCAGGGCCGTACCGATCACCCTTCACCAACGAAGCAATCTCATCGAGCTCAGCCATCTCTTCCGCAGTCAGCTTCACGGCTAAAGCCCCGATGTTTTGCTCGAGATTGTGAATTTGAGTAGTACCTGGTATGGGACAGACATTGCTTCCCTGGTGATGGACCCACGCCAAAGCAAGCTGGGACGTTGTGCATCCCTTGCGTGTCGCCATATCTTTGACCCGCTCAAACAACTTGTGGTTATGCTCCAAATTCTCGGGTTGAAACATCGGGATAGACTGCAAGCGCACGTAGCAGAAATCATGTAATGGTACATTTGGATTGATGGATTTGAATTTGAGGGAATGATTTTTGACGAAAAGATTTCAAATGACTCAATTTGAATATCTTAATATTTTTAAAATGTATATCAATCCCATAATAAATATATTGCATTTGTCATATAATTAATTTAAATTTGATCAAATCGGATCTTTACTAAAATCTCCGACAATAAAATAACTATATTAAACATAGTACTAGGATGGAACGCCAACCTTTCGAAAATCAGTTTCAGACATGTAGTCGACCACTTTTGCACCGGATGAGAGGAATCCCTTTGCAAGAGGACTGTACACTACAATTCCAATCCCAAGTTCTCTGAAACCACATCAACAACCACCATAATACAACAATTCCACACGCAATTATACCCCAAATTCAATTTCCTCGATTATATAACAAGTGTAACTAATATTTTATATGTGATTCATTTAATTCAATTAAGTTTAATTTAAACTTTTTCCTAATTTTATATATTTTTTTAAGTTAATAAGTCGATTACAATCATCAATATTCAATATATATGTCAAACAACTACTGACAACTACAACAATTATACAGTAAGCCAATACCAGATAATTATATCTAATTAACACGTACTGTTAAAGTGGAAAGTACTATTAAAATACAATAACGTTCCGCATATTATTAGGGTTCGAATCCACAACCTTAAAGTTATAGGATTTCAACTTTGTCAATTTTTTCTTTCCTAATTTCATGTTGCTTCATACGTTACGAGTTACGAAATATATTTAGAAAGTATTTGTGAGACCTGCAAGTAGGAATTACGTCTTCCTCTGCATCTCGGATCCACATAGACCACTCTAATTGTACTGCTGTTAATGGATGAACAGCATGCGCTCTTCTGATCGTCGAAGCTGAAGCCTCAGATAGACCAATGTACTTTATTTTTCCTTCTTCCACCAGCTTTTTCAGTTCTCCCACCTTTTGCAAAAGAGAGGTTCCAATCAATCAGGAAACTACAAAATATAGGAATACATAATAACTGAACTACACTAAAAAATAATAATATTAATGATAGAATATTAAGTGATATTTTTTTAAAATTGTCGCTGAAAATATATATTAAATCACGGTAATTTTGATTTTATTACAATATAATTATTAGTGGGATTAGTTTTAAACGAATTTATTCTTAGTTTTAATAGTGATACTATTTTCATTAAAGTCGTCATAAATCAATAATTAATACAAAAAAATATTATATAAAATTGTCATTAGTGCAATCTCTATATATTAATACTTTTTTAAATAATATTTTTTTCGGGTCCCAACTTGGACTCGAGGTCTAAATTAATAAATTTGATAAATTAAGAAAATAATTTTTTCAAATGATCATTTTATATAAATTTATGGTCTCTTCAATATTATAAATTAATAATTATATAAAGCTACAAAATAACTAAGACAACTTAGTAAAATACGACTCTATTGTTGTGTGCTGCTTTTTAAAATTTAAATCTACTTGTATTTCATTTCTAACTTTTCTTATCGAATCAAAAAGTTTCGGTGTTGCGTTCTCATACTGGAACAAAAAATTGCGAAGAGTTGTTAGCGCTATTAGTGCTTCCTTCAGAGTCAATCCAATGTATATGTTTTATTCATGAACAATAATGTAGGTTTGTTGAATCAAAAAAAATCTCTTTAATTAATAAATTATTAATTTATTGATAAATAAATAATTTTTAAATTAATAAAATTACTTGGACACCAACGTTATTAATCTATTGAGATTTTACTATATTATAATTAACGTAACACGATGTACCGTGACAACCTCGTAACAACAACTTCATGCATATTATTATCATTAATAATTATATTGTGAAACATCATAATAATTGTCACTCAATACATATATTAGTCTCCATTTTAATATTCAATCACTAATTTAAAATTTTGTTGCAGCGATTCTTATGTCGATTTGCAAAGTAAGTTACAATGTGCTCTCCTGAAATTTGTCAAAATTATAAATACCACTCATTATTTAAAAAATTATAAATATCCCTTTAAAATTACAAATATAATCTCGTGACAGCTCATTCTAAGAGGGTATTTATAATTTTAAGAAAATATTTATAATTTTTCAAATAACAAAAAAGTACTTATAATTATGACAAATTTGACGAACGCCCGTCGTAATTTACTCTAAAATAAAATTAAAGGGGAGATCCGAAACTAACCGCGACTTCAATAGGCCGAGTGGTGTCGATGCGATGGAGGTAATAGAGATCAATGTAGTCGACGCCGAGTCTCTTCAAACTGCCCTCGCAACAGGCTCGTATGTAGGTTGGATCGCCGACGATGTTCATCTTCCCGTTCTCAAAATTCACTCCGCATTTTGTTGCCAACTCCACTTTCTCTCTCATTCCTCCTTTAAGAGCCTATATAACGACAATACTGTCCGTGTCAGCAGATTTCCAAAGAAAAAAAAGAATAATAATATCATTTTATATGGGGTAATTTGATTTGATTTTAAAATACAGGAGATAATTTGCTAATTCTTTTTTTACAGGGGACTTTTTGCTTATTTTACGTATCGAACGAGGATAAATTGCATTTTTTCCATCAAAATATCAAGATTTATACATTGTCATTTTTTGCATAGTTTTTTGAAGGAACTTATAATCTTCTGATATTTTAATTTTGAATCTTATAATAAACGTTTTGTGAGGTATTAGAGCTTATATAAGTTTGGTCGTACACGTCCGAAAGATCTAGTTTGGTCCAACTGTTGCATAATTGATTATAAACTAATTGATTATGGTTATGAAAGAACTAATTATTTTGTAATGTTTAATTTTAGAAAAACAATTATTATGACGTTTGGATATTAATTATATAAATGTCAATTTTAATATATCTAGTACAAGAATTTTGGTATACTTCAAAGAGTTTTTACACTAGAAAGAATAAATTAATTACTCTCTACACTATATATATAATAAATCAATACTATCTACCACGATCAGACAAACTCAATGTGAAAATTTAAATTTTGACCACTTGTTATGATTTTAGATACCGCCAAAACATCAACTATATATATAATTGACTTCACTAGCTAGCAAAAACGGGTACTAACTATTGCATAACTAAGATTAATTAGTATTTTCGGCACAGTCTAACATATACATATAATATTTATATAATTTTTTTAAAATAAAATGGATGACAAAATCTTTATAGCATGTATATATCAAAAATAGAACAAAAGACACAATACGATTTTGAGTAAAACAAACTAATAAAATCATGCCTTGCCGATGAGTATCTCATTGGTGTGGGGGCCGTAAACATCAGAGGTGTCGAGGAAGGTGACACCAGAGTTGATGGCATGACGGATGACCTCTATCATCTCATGCTCGGGCTTCGGATGCCCGTAGAAGGAGGACATGCTCATGCAGCCGAGTCCCTGAGTCGACACTTCCAGGCCCTCGGACCCTAGCTTCATCCTCCCCACCGCTTCACTCTCTGTCGTCCCCATTGCTTCTTCCACCCTTATGTCTCTAGTAAGAATCTCAATTCAAGAAGAGAAGAAAGAGGATATACGGTGATTCTTTTGAGGCGAGGCGAAGTCTCGATGTAATTTTGGACTTATGCAAATTAACTAATATTCCTCACATGCACATCAAATATTTCTTTATTCTATGCTTGATTACGTATCTATAATTTAATATTACGGACCCATTTGAATTTCTTTTTTACTAATAAAATGTGCTCGCGCAACGCGTGAAGTATAATTTTTTTCTACGTATGTATTAAATTTACATTGAATTTGATAAGAAAATAATAAATTATTTAATATTTTATTTTGTAAGAATATTTTGCTTTTGCTGTGGTTGTATTAAGCAGGAAAACATAGAATTGTTAACTTGGCTTTTCGTTTGCATGTGAAGGGGATTTTTTGTTTTAATTACGTACCTATAATTTAATATTATGCGCCCGGTCGGATTATTTTTGTTTTAGCAAACGTGAAGTATAAATATTTATTTGAAATATATATATATATATTATATGTATGTAAGATCTCGTAAAAAAAATAATAAATTATTTTATATTTTTTCTTTACAATAAAATTAAAATTATATGAATAACAACTAGAAGTAAATTAATTCATTAATTAGCTCATTTTGAAATGATTTCAATTATAATTTTGATATATATTTATCATAATATTATGTCCTGAAAAAATATTGGTGTTTTCAAAGATTATTGTTACAAATACCTTATTGCTATTTAAAAAATTACAAATATCTTTTTTAAAATTATAAATATTCTAACAAATACCTTTTTGTGACAGCTTATTGTAGGGTGTATTTGTTAGGATATTTATAATTTTAGAGGGGATATTTATAGTTTTTTAAACAATAATGAGGTATATATAATTAAGGGAAAAAAATGCAAGCAACCCTTTGTGATATAGTAAATGAGCGAACTACTCCTTTGTGAAAAAATAAATAGCAATTTACTTTTCTGTATTTTTTAAAATACAATAATTTATCCCCCCATGATTTTTAAAATGAAGCAATTTACCTCCCTATATAAGGAGGTAAATTGATTCATTTTAAAAAGTACATGGTAAGGAGGTAAATTGATTCATTTTAAAAAATACAGGGGATAAATTGTTATATTTTTTTATAAGGGGTAATGTGCTCATTTGCAATATCACAGGAATAAATTGCTATTCACCCTATTATTAACGCCAATATGAAGAGAGGCCTTTGTAATTTAGTCGTGGTGTAAACTTGTGCCAAATACTTACTTTTGTTTTATCATCAAATGCAAAAGATAAGTTCAAAGATTTGACGAATCTGGAAAATGAAACTATTTTGGTAAAATTACAATATGTAATTTTTAATTCCACTGTAATTATTCATTTTCGATTTATCGGTTATTGTATATTAAATATTTTTTTAATTTCGTCAATAACCTTAAAAATGAGGTTGGTTTTTTTATTTAGTTACAATTTTTATTTGCATAATCAATTGAGAGATTATGAATCTAAGCATTATAATCACCTTTTTTGAAATTAATTATTCTAAAATTCATTCTCCCATAATTGATTACTGTGTAAATTTATGTCGAATTTTCTGAAATTTGATATAATTACAAATACCCCTTGTTATTTAAAAAATTATTGATACCTCTTTAATAATAACATCCGCGCAGTAGTTGACCCATTCCATTAGCTTTTACTGGGGTTTCATCTAAATTTTGTATTGAATTGTCTGAAAAATCATTTTAAACCTGTATGTTTATATATATATATATATATGTATATATTTATAATAACACCAATCCAATATAAGATTTTTTATTCTTTTTTATAATAATATCCTTCAAACATCATATTTTTATATTTTATTAATTTTTTGAAAAAAATTTAAAATTTTAGTAAGGGTAAAGTTGATATTTTTATGTTACCGTCCAAGGATTATATAATTTTGTCACACATAAGGGGTATCGAAAGTTTCTCAAACAGCAAAGGGTATTTGTAATAATATCAAATCTCAACAGCGCAACATGATATATTTTACCCTTAGTTAATTATTTTATAATCAATTTACAACCGTTGAGTCAACCTGAATACTCAGAAAACATATCCAAACATTACCAAAATGTCGACAAAAATTACAAACATCCGACAAATCAGCAAATCACAAAGGACCTTCAATTAAAATAAATAAATATCTCAATAAATCGAAAACTTATGTTCCAGAGAACCCTTTATTCGAGTTTTCAATAAACTAAAATCAAAAGAAATATTCCATAATTTCAATGAAACACATCAAATTTTAGTCCATACGCACAGCGCATGGTAAATTATTTTTCCAAAAAAAAATCTTTTTTTCATGCAGTATTAATAACCTTCCAAGAAGACAAGGACGGAGTTTCCTCATGCCGCCATGTGGCCATTTCAGGCCCATACCGATCACCCTTCACCAACGAAGCAATCTCATCAAGCTCAGCCATCTCTTCCACCGTCAGCATCACGGCTAAAGCCCCGATGTTCTGCTCGAGATTGTGGATTCGAGTCGTACCCGGTATGGGACACACATCGTTTCCCTGATGATGGACCCACGCCAAAGCCAGCTGTGACGCCGTGCATCCCTTGCGGGTCGCCATATCTTTGACCCGCTCAAACAACTCGTGGTTATGCTCCAAATTCTCGGGTTGAAACATTGGGACAGACTGCAAGTACATGTAGCAGAAATTATATGAATGTATTTGAATTTGAAAAAATGATTTGAAGAGAAGTTTTCAAATGACCCAATTTGAATACATCAATGTTTTTTAATTGTACACCAATAGCATAATAAATATATTGCACTTGTCATATAATTAATTTAGATTGGATCGAGCCGAATCTTTACTAAAATTTCCCGGATTAAAATAACTATATTAAACATAGTACTAGGATGGAATCCAACCTTTCGAAAATCAGTATCAGACATGTAGTCGACCACTTTTGCACCCGACGAGAGGAATCCCCTTGCAAGAGGACTGTACACTACAATTCCAATCCCAAGTTCTCTGAAACCACATCAGCAACCACCATAATACAACAATTCCACACGCAATTATAGTCCAAATTCAATTTCCTCGATTATATAACAAGTCTGACTAATAATCGTATGTGATTCATTTAATTCGATTAAGTTTAATTTGAATTTTTTTTCCTGATTTTATATTTTTTTAAGTGAATAAATCGACTACAATCATCAATATCAAATATTAATTTATACCAATCAACTACCGACAGTTATAACAACATACTAATCGTCAATATCAAATAAGTATATATAATTAACATCTTACTATTAAAGTAGAATAACATCTCACACATTAGTGGGGTTCGAATATATGACCTTAGAGTTAATGGGACGATTATATATAAAGTGTAACTATATTTAATATGTGATTGATTCGATTCGATTAAATTTAATTTGAATAAATTTTTTCCTAGCTTGCGACGCATATTGAGAGAGTATTTGTGAGACCTGCAAGTAGGAATTACTTCTTCCTCTGCGTCTCGAATCCACATAGACCACTCTAATTGTACTGCTGTTATTGGATGGACAGCATGCGCTCTTCTGATCGTCGAAGCTGAGGCCTCAGATAGACCAATGTACTTTATTTTTCCTTCTTCCACCAGCTTTTTCAGTTCTCCCATCTTTTGCAGAAAAGAGGTTCAAAACAATAAGGAAACTACTAAATATGAGAGTACAATACAACTAAAGTAGAATATTTATAAATTAATACTCGATAAAAATTATATTTTATTTAATCGAAATAATGTTAATTATTAATAATGTATATATTTTATTCATGAAAAATAATGTTGATTCATTTAATCGAAAAAATCTCTTTAAATTATTAATTTATCGATTAGTTAACACCTCTTTAAATCAATAAAATTATGTGGTCGCCGACATTGTTAATCTATCGAGGTTTTACAGTGTATAATTAATGTAACACAATGCATCGTGACAACCTTGTAACAACAACTTCGTGCATATTTTTATATTATTAATAATTATATTGTGAAACATCATAATTATTGTCACTCAATACATATATTAGTCTCAAATTTAATATTCAATCACTAATTTTATATCTTGTTGCAGTGATTTTTCGGTCAACGTGCTCTCTTGAGGTTTGTCATAATTACAAATATCCCTCGATATTTGAAAAATTACAAATATTCCCTCAAAGTTACAAGTATCCTAACAAATACCATCTTGTGACAGCTCATTTTAAAAGATATTTTATTCGTATAATTATAATTTTATAGAATATTTATAATTTTTTAAATAACAAAAAGTTATTTGTAATTAAAACAAATCTCAAAACAACTCCTTGTAATTTAGAGTAAAATAAAAATAAAGGGGAAATCAAAAACTAACCGAGACTTCAATAGGAAGCGTTGTGTCGATGCGATGGAGGTAATAGAGATCAATGTAGTCGACGTCGAGTCTCTTCAAACTGCCCTCGCAACAGGCTCGTATGTAGGCGGGATCGCCGACGATGTTCATCTTCCCGTTCTCATAATTCACTCCGCATTTTGTGGCCAATTCCACTTTCTCTCTCATTCCTCCTTTCAGAGCCTACATAAAGACAATACTGTCTGTATTAGCAGATTCCCAAGAAAAAAAATAAACCCATCGAAATATTAGAATTTTGCCGTCGAGGTCTAGTTCAATTAGCGAAATTGAAACCTCATAATTCTGAGGTTTTGGGTTTAAAACTCTACCGATGTATGAGATGTTGTTCTATTTTAATAGCATGTGATGATTAGATATTGATGATTAATGTATGATTATTATAGTTTAAAATAGTTTTTCGCTGTAAATACTTGATATTGATAATCGTAATCAACTTATTCAGAAAAGAAGAATGTTGGATTTTTGGTGGAATATTTCTAATTTTCAGGGATATATTTTCTTTCACGAATTTAAAATAATATTACCAGATAAAAAAAGATAATAATAATATGATGCTTGATAATTAAATCGCGAAAATCGATCCATCCCCTATCAAATAAAGAGATTCTTAGGGTAGAAATTTTAAACAATATTACCAAATTATGCTCGATAATTCAATTCACTCACTTTTGAAATTTAATTAAACTTATCTCTACTACAATAATACATCTAAAAGTTCCATCAGATGTTTGCACTTTTTCCTGAAATGATGAGTTGATGTGGTATTATTTTATTTATTTTAAAGAGTATTTCATATATATATTTTTTAATTAATTTTAGTAATTACAGCTTGTTCGACAAAAACTACATGAACATGCAGACACAAATGACAGTATAACCAAAGACCCGCATAAACATATCATACCTTGCCGATGAGTATCTCATTAGTGTGGGGGCCGTAAACGTCAGAGGTGTCGAGGAAGGTGACGCCGGAATTGACAGCACGACGGATGACGTCTATCATCTCAGCCTCGGGCTTCGGCGACCCGTAGAAGGAGGACATGCTCATACAGCCGAGTCCCTGAGTCGAAACTTCCAAGCCCTCGGACCCCAACCTCATCCGCCCCACTCTTGTCGCCATTACTTCTCCCTCTCTTACTTTGAAGATCGTTTTCGTTTTTTCTTTCTTTTTCTAGAGTTAGTGAAGAAAAGGTATTTATTTATAGACGCGAATCCCATTAATATATCAATAAAAACAAAGACAGGCGGAATTTATCGAACGAATAAAAAATGGAAAAGTGGGTGTTCTTAGTGTTTGTTAGGGAGGCTAAGGGTATGAAGTAGGCATGGCATTGTAGTTCGGTTGGGTAGATTAGAGAGCCTTTCTTTGGATTACTTAACCCTATACGATGGAGGCGAGTCTCATTGGAAACTAGGACGGAGCAAGTCTTTGAAGGCTTTGTTTGGTTTTGTGTTTTTTTGTTTTTTTTAATATAAAATAAAACACACTCAATGTTTGTTTTTGTGTTTTTACATCTTATCTGTGTGTTTTTTTTATTTTTTAATTTTCTATATATATAATATAAAAGATATATGATTTGACAATGAACAGTGATTTTTGTCTCAAAAAAATATAACATTAAACATATAACATTTATATATAAAAAATATATAAAAAGATATAATTTGACAATAAACAGTGATGTTTATCTCCCAAATCCCAATATCAAACCTACACCATTTATTTTAAAGTATTTTAAATTATCTCAAAACACAAATTCAAATACATCGTCTATTTTCAACACACACTTATTTATTTCCAAAACACAAAACAAAGCACTCAAACTAGAAATCCAAACACAATGTAAGCTTTTTCAAAAATTCCTAATAATCCTATGAGTTTAGATGGCTGAAAACCCCTCTTATTTTAATCCAAACCTATGCTACGAGAAATTTCTCGTGCAAATAGGTCAGTCCAAATTTGAACTAATTTTATAACGAATAGAGTATATTTGTTATGTGATTAGTGTACAGTTCAAAAAGATTAAACAATCGCATCGTAAGTGTATCACACTTGCCGTGTGATTAGTTGGATTCGACCAACCCTAATTTGGATAAGAAGATAAAATTATTTTTTAGGTCATGTAACAATAGATCGTTAGCACTTTTTGTCTTGTAACTTACGTAATTTACATATTTAATCATTTTTTTTTTGACAAACTTAATCATGAAAATCTCACACGTAGTCATTTTTGGATAAATTTAGTCATGTGTTGACAATTGGTCCTAACGACTTATAGTTTCAGGACAAAAAATTTACTCAAGTGTGAAGGGGACTAAAATTATCAACACATGACTAAATTTTTCAGAAAAATGACTAAATGTGAAATGTTCAAGATTAAACTCATCAAAAAAAAAATAACTAAATATGTAAACAAAATAAGTTACAGGAGTAAAAATATTATTTAGGGTGAATTACATTTCTGGTCCTTATACTTTTGCCCCACAATCAATTTGGGTCTGTAATTTTTTTGACCGTATTCTCCAATTCAATTAGTTTTAACCTCAATTTTAGCAGTTGGACCAAAAATATAGCAATTTATAAATATTAGGATTAAAATTGTGCCTCGAACAAATTAGGAATCAAAATCAGTTTTAGGGCAAAATATAGGGACCAAAAAGTGTAATTTACCCAAAAGTTGAGAAGTGTGGTGAGTGTTGTTACTTGAAGTTTGCCACTGATCTAATAGGTAGGGTTAGGTTTTAATTCATCAATACAATTTGGAATGGCAAAAGTGTTTAATAAATATTGTAAAACAGGAGTTTATAAAATTTAAAAATAGAAATGTTAAAAAATATAATAAGAAGTATCTCATTTATTTTAATATTTAAGAAATTTTAATTTTGGTAATGTTAATTATAAAATTGCCATTAGTGATATTTTATAAGTTCCAGGATCTTAATTTATTCAAATATATTAGAAGTTTATTTTTAAAATAAAATCTAATACAATAATCCATTTTGAAAATATTTTATATATAAGATGTATGAACTTATAAAAATATCAAACGGTTTCAAACTATGTGAAAGTCGTAGAATGGCTGTAGGAACAGTAGGAGGAGGGGTCCAACAGGCAAGAGTCGTAGTAGATAGAGTTTGGGGATAATTATACTGATTTTTTTTAAAGTTTGATGTAATTACACATAATTCTTCTGTGGTTTGAAAAATTACGTTTAGTATATTTGACGTTTGTTTTGTCTAATCCTGCTATCAATCACAATTAACAAATTTTGCTGATGTTATCAAAGTAATTAAATAAAAATTCATATTTATCCCCGATTCATTTACTACTGATTTCTTGCCGGTGAAACCAATATTTTCTGAACAAAATACCTTTATAAAGTGAAGATGTAGCTCTACATATGTATTAGTATGTGAAGATGTAGAACAGTAGTTTGATCAGAGAAGATTCATTTCGCCTGCAGTAAGGGAGTTTGCGACCGCTTTAGAAAAATAATTTTCAACTTTTGGCTCTCAAAAAGCATTTTAGTGTTTGGGATGCCAATTTCTGATTCTAAAACGACTAAGAAAAGCTGCTTTATTTTTTCTGTAAATAAATTCAACTTATTTTTTGACTACTTTACCCTTATTATGATAATCTTGATTCAATTTTATCGTTTTAAATTTATTTTTAAAATTATGTATTTAAAGTTGATATTTAAGTTTTCAAATAATTTAATAATAATCAAATTTATACTTTCACATATTTAATATTTTAAAATTTTTATATTTTATTTGCTAATTATATTGTTTCATTCTCATATTATTACTTGATTACACATATTTTTTGTAATATTTTTTAAAAATAAATATGAAATATACTAATTGAAATAGAATTTATTATTTTTTGTGAACAAATAATTATTAATGACAAACAACAATTGATGTAATAAGCAAAAAATAGTATCTTTTTTAACACAGGGACAAAATCATCTTTGATCAATTAAGTTTATTTTAGAAGTGGTTTTTCTTCGAACACTATCTAATTTAACTTTTATCTGCTTTTAATTTTTTTTTTTACAAACACTACCCACTTTTAATTCTGTTACAACTTTCAACTTTTTCTATAAAAATCACTTCTCTAAAACCAGAAGTTTTTGCAATCACTCCCTAAGTTAGTTTAATAAGTCAACCAGATGTAAATATAGATTTTTATTTAATTTTTTTATCAATATCAGAAAATTCAGTGAATTTTGACTAATTAAATAATTTATTTATTAAACAAAAAAAACGTCAATGATACTATACATTATTTTTCACACTATAAGAAATTTAAATAAAATTATATTAAATTTTAAAAAAATGATATAATTATCGTTAAAGTTTGTTGTCCTAGTAGGATACCTAGAAGAGAAAGTTTAATTATTTTTTATTATAAAAAATAATAAAAACACATCTAAAATAATACATATAATATAAACATAGCAAGTCGGGGACACACAAATTTATTTATTAAATATTTTTAATTATAATCAACATTTTAATAATTATAAGCTTATCATTGTTATATTAATGTTTTATTGAATTAACCAATCAAATTTTTTTTATATATTATTATATGTATAATAATTTATCTCGGCATACAAAATAATAACTCAATTCAACAAAAAATTAATATAATAACGATAATTAAATTATAATAACTTAGATAAAATTAAATAAAAAATATCTAACTATATTATAATATTTATATTCACTGTAGTATTCTAAAGATTTATTGCATTTAATAATAATATATTATTTATATCAGTTGATATTATAATATTTATATGAGTTGATATCTTGACAATCTTCACCGGAGAATTGTTGCCATCTCAATTCACAAATGATGCTACTTATGCATCATCAAGATTTTTGGGATCAAATTATTACTTAGGAATAAGTTTTTGGAAATTAAGTCCTAAATTTAAGTTTATATTAAATTTGGGCTTTACAATTTATTTATTTGAAATCGATTGATCGAAAGAATATTTTGTTTTTAATTTTAAATTAACTAATTAGGTCAAAATACGCATTATGCTACGATAAATTAATGACCGTTAGTAAAGGAATAACAATACTGCGACAGAGGATTCTTAGTGTTCAACTTCCTTATACTGTTAGTACATGCGCACTTTATCGTTTATGGCGGGTTCCTTGGCCTGTCGAGGAACCCACCTAGTTGATACTTGTTGTTCTGTACTTATGTACCCCTTTTACTTAATGAAATTTACATTTACCGAAAAGGAATAACAATAATCTTCACTAGAAGATTTATTTTTTACTATAGTATTATTGGCTACATACTAAAATCATGATGAGTAATTTTTATTAATCAAGATTAAATAAAAATTTATTCAAAAATTTAAATTATCCATCATAAAAATTATTTTTACCATAGCTATGAGCCGAAATATTATTTGTTATTGTTTTTAACCATGATAGGTATTTTAGCCACTTTGGCAAAAATTACTGCTAACAACCATTGCGTGGCTGTAGTCAATAACTATTTGTT
The DNA here is from genome assembly GCF_000512975.1 of Sesamum indicum. Lineage (NCBI taxonomy): Eukaryota > Viridiplantae > Streptophyta > Magnoliopsida > Lamiales > Pedaliaceae > Sesamum > Sesamum indicum. The sequence continues at coordinate 4,386,340 of NC_026154.1, forward strand.
ATTGCTTATTTTTAACCATGATAATTTATCATAATTAAAATATTATACATTATACATAAGAGTTAAGTATTTCTGGTCATGGGCTTGCGAACTTTTATTTTTTTAATATTTTTATATATTTTTGCTGCATATTCAATCTCATTTCGTATTCAAAATTGACTATACATTAAAATTATATTAATTGTATTTTATATTTTAATTTTAAATAAAAATAAAATTTGGCATTTTGAAATATTTTATTAAACACACATTTTGACAAATAAAATTAATTATTTTCACAATGACTTCGTTTTTGCACTCTTTTCTTTGTTCATCACTCAAAGATCACTCTTTTTGTACTAATTCAACAGCTCTCAAACACACAATTCGAAGACGACGAGATGGATTACGCAGAGATGTCAATGGCCTTCACCTCCGGCTTCTTCACCTCCTCCTTCGGCACCGTCACTGTCAGCACTCCATTCTCCATCGCCGCCTTCACCTCCCCCAACTTCGCATTCTCCGGCAGCCTGAACCGGCGGAGGAACCTCCCTTTGCGCCTCTCCACGCGGTGCCATTTCTCGTTCTTCTCCTCCTGTATTTCCCGGCTTCTCTCCCCGCTTATCTGCAGAACTCTGCCGTCCTCAACCTCCACCTTCACTTCCTCTTTCTTCAGCCCAGGAACGTCCACCTTGAACACGTGGGCCTCCGGCGTCTCCTTCCAGTCCACGTGAGCGTCGGCGACGGCGGTGGAGGGGAGATTGGCGACGGTGTTTAAGAAAGGACAGCGCTCGAAGGGATCCCAGATATCCAACGACAACGGATCGAAAACATTGCTCCGGTGGGTGCCGAAGAAGCTTGGAATCAGAGACATTTTAGCTTTCTGCGAGAACTTTGTTGATTTGATCGACGAAGATTTTATTGCCGTTTGAATCTTTTGCTGTGGAATATGGATTGAAGGAGCACGCTTCTTTATATGGGTTAGCAGATGATTCTCGCACTTTCGTGTAAATTCTATGATCCACGCTTTTAGCAACTGTTGGCATGTTCTGGATAAAACTCGTTCTTTCGACAACTCGCGATATCCCTTCTTTTTTTTTTTTTTATGCATATCGGAGGTTTCATTCCAAACTAGTAAGTGTAACACAGATTATGTCCGTACACAATTTTTAAAAAATAAATTAAAATAAAATATTTATATAATTAGTTTTTGAAGTTTAAAAATATATATTAAGATAAAAATTTTGTTTTATAAAAAAATTGACATAAAAAATAATAAATAATGTAGAAAAATTAAAAAAATTGTATGAAAGAAAATAACCATCAAAGGACAGGTATGAAGACTATAATAAATAGAGAAGTTAAGAAAGAATTAATTAATTAATTTAAAATTTTAAAAATAAATGACATACCAAAATTAAGTGAGATACTAAAAGGGTACTCTCACTTTACATATAGTATAAATTCTATTACTATCGGTGGTCATTGGGGAGGGTTGGAGCGAATTTGGGTCAAAAAAATGAGATCAGGATAGGTAGCGGATTGCTAAAATTTAGAATTTGTTCGGGTTCGATGCAATTCTCAGGTCTATGAGGGTCCTCTCGTAAGATTAATTTAATATATATATATATATATTTACACTTTGTATGTAATTTAACTAATTTAATGATGTTTGACGAAGTAGAAGACGAAGAAGTTGTTACTAATGTGTAATTGATATGAGTTGTTCGAGTTTGAAAACTATTATGAATTAAGATTTATTTGGTTACTATGAAGAATCTTGTAAATGATCTAATTGATACCCGAATTTCTTCATAATTATCAAATTAATATTTGAATTTTTGTAAATGCTTTGATTGATACTTGAGTTTCTCCATAATTGTTGAATAGATACTTATGTCTATTTTAAAATATTTTGTAAAAATAAATATATCTTTTAATTTAAAAATAGTTTCTCTTTTTTTTTTCTTTTTTTTATTTGGATCAAAATTAGTCCTAAGTATTTATTTATTTATCATAGTGCATTGTATGATTAAATAAATAATATCATTTAATAATAATAATAATAATATTAGTAAATAGTAATATATAAATATTTTTTTGTTTACTGACACAAAAATAAAAAATACACTTGATGGGAGCCACTAGTTTTATAAATAAAACAGCTAAATACACTTTGCATTCCTGAATTATGCATAAAGTGCATTTATACTCCTGAACTATAAAACGTAATAAAATGGCCCCTCATATATACACTAATTTTTTATGATAAAAATATCCTTATTATTTACACTCCAAAAATATCTCTATTACAATCATTCTCCTAAATATAATATCAATTATTATAAATTCTTTTATTTAAAATAAACACTACCCAAAATTTATAATTTTATACTGAGTATAGAATCTGTATAAACTCCATAAATTTACAATTCTTATATTTTTTTACATAATTGATAAAAAAAATTTACATAATTTTTGTCTGTATTGTTACATATATTGAATTTTTTTTAAGAAAAAATTATCGACACAAATTTAAAGTATTATATTGAACATATATATACTGTAAAATATGCAAATCTATGATATAATTAATACATAATATGTTATATTTTTTAAGTAATGATATGATATATTTTTATTATGTGGGCATGTAATTGAATAAAAATTTATAAGTTATATAACATATTTTTTCTATAATGTTATATGCATTATGTATTGACACATATTTACATATACTTTTCAATATAATTTATTTATTTTGTAAAATATATTTGCATATATTGAGTTTATAAATATTTTTTGTGTTTCATAATTTACAAAAAATTATAAATATAAATATTATTTTTAAAATAAAATGTGAGTAAAATTTTAAATCACTAAAATAGTTCGGGAGAGATAATTTAATCAAACATATTTTAGGAAATAGAATAAAAAAGTATAGGGATAAGTGAGTAAGGCATTTTTGAAAGGCACCGCGAGGTGCGAGTGGATCGGCTCGGGAACGCGCAAGCGGAAGCGGCGATAATAAAAATGCATAAATTAAAATGAGATCGCAATAGAACATAGTTCCGAGGGACGTAATCTTGGAGTTCACGAGCGTTCAATGTAGTTAATAAAAATAAATGATAATAAAAATAAGGGGACTAATGGTTGAATGAAATACAAAGAACGTAAATCAAGAATTACCTTTTTCTTTGATTTACTTTGAGCCATCTTCGTTTGATCAATTCACGCAAGACTTCAATATAGAAGCCCTCTAAAGTTGTGTCTACACCACACTAGAATTGGGTCCCTCAATTCTCTTTACTAGAAGAAAATTAAGGAGAAAAATACACATCAAGTGTGCATTCAAGAGGAGGGTCGGCCGAGTGGAAATTAGGAGAGTAGAAAATTATTTTTGTATATTCATTCATTAGTCATTCCAAATGACTAATACACATATATACCATGAATGGATGCATTAAAATATGTCTTGGTTTATTTAACCATCCATAAGGTAATAAAATCCTTTATTCCAAATAAAGGATGCCTAACACGACACTTTCCAAAAGTGAATTTGTTAGTTAATAATTTTATTTTCTATCAATTTCCACCAACTTAATTAATGAGCTTGGGCCAATTTTAATTAATTAAAATACAAGGCTCAATTAATTGTATTTAATTTAATTAAAACTCACTTAATTAAGTGCATCATATATTTAATTTAATTAAATATACGAGCCCAATAAACCCTTTATTAAATAATAAGTCCAACTTATTAAATAAAAGAATGGATATAGAAGATGAGATTTTATATTTAATTTATAAAAATTAGAACTTAAGGAAAGACCGGTAAAATTATTTTTTTATATTTTCTCTGTCTTAATATATTTATTTTCTTAAATTATAATATTTTAGAAATTAAATCCAAAAAATTACTTTTTGCTTAAAATGTCTTTAACTTTTATTTTTAAAAGCATCACTTCCTACCCAATCTATTAAATATTAATTTTAATTATTGATTAAATATTGTTATATACTAAACTAATTTACTATTAGTTCATTGTTATAATAGTATATTTTATTTAATCTTTGGACTATGTTGTGCTATAAAAACATATATATATATATATATATAATAAATTAGATTAAAAGGGTAATTTTATCATTATAAAATATTCTAAATAGAGATATACATCCATTTGATTTTTATGTAAAAGCTCAAGTACCAATAGCGGCATTTATTAATACTCATGTATCAATTCAATATTTATGGAAATACTCGGATATCAATTATTTCATTTACAAAAATGCATGTATCAATTTAACAATAATATTAAAACTCGAGTACTAAAATAATTTTTACTCATGAGTCATTTATAATTATTCGGTACCAAAATGATATTAATACTCAAATTTGGGTAGATTAGATTCGTAAAATTAAAATTCATCTCCAAACCCAAACTCGATAATACAAATGTTGCATGTCCCCATCGATAAATTACATCAGTTTTTTTTTAAAAAATTTGATATAATTGTAAATATTTGGCCGTATTTGAAAGATTATCAATAAACCGTGAAACTAACATCTGTCCAACAATAATAAATTTTAATATTGCACTACTTATATATATTTGGTGACAAGAATGTTTATTTTATCACAATAATAAATTTCATAGTTCTAATAGTGATTACTATTTTATAAAAATTTTTATTAGCAAGAATTAGCGATAAATTATTGTACATAGAGTTGTCAATCAAAATAATTAGTAATACATATACAACAACGACCTATTCACAACAATTATTTGTTGCCATTCTATTATGTTGTCGCTAAATTTTTACTATAAATATGATTAATTACTTATGGCGACAAGTTTATGCACAAATTTTATCACTAATAATAATATAGTAACACGATTAAAATTTGTGTCACTCACTATCTAATTTTAGTCGAGAATTTTAGAATTATTACTTGATATTTTGTCATTATTAAACTTTATTGTAATAAGAATAATAGTAAAACGCACTACAAAAAATATAATATTTGACCATGGCTAATTATCATGATTAAAAATAAAATATTTATCGGAAATAGTCATTAACCACAGCTATGCAATATCTGCGATGATGGGTAAAACATTTGTCATGACAAATAACTTTTTCTTGGTGGAAAATCTATGTTTTTGCATCGATTTTATTTAACTGTGGTCAATAAAAATTATGTACCATAATTTTTAATCCATAATCATTAAAATTGTAGCTTACAGTCTTTTTTTTTTTTTTTTTCTGGGAACATTTCCAATAAAATACATATATAACATTTTCGTTGATGCTCTATCTAGAATATAACTTTTATATTCGTGTAGATTTTTCTTTTTTTTTTTAATTGATATTCTCATTCAAAACCAATACTAATTTAATATTTATCTTTTCTTTTTTAAATGTTTGTACTTCTCCTTTAATTCGTAGGAATATTCACATCTACACCCTCTAATTTATAATTTATTTAAATAAATTATTTTTGTCATTTAAAAATTACATATACATCCACCAAAAATATTAAAATAAATTGCACAAATCATCCATACTTTTTTAAAAAATTATACATACATCCCAAAACATCAATATCATTACATAAACTACCCCACTTTTTAACTGTCGCGGGTGGTTTTTGTAATTACACAAATGACACATGAATGATTTGTGTAAATAGACCATTGATCAAGAAATGTAAATGTAATATCACCCCTAATTCTTGGGATGGTATTGCACTTTTTTATTTTATATACTTTGTTTTAATAGAGTTTTTACGTATTTTTATGTCACTTTATAAATAAGTAGTGGTACATCTATACTGAAAATACAAATATAACAATAATTATACTTGTTTTCATTATATTATCACTATACATTTGTTACTAACTATTTATAGTGATAATATTATGTATATTTTTTTGTCGCTAATTATTGTTAATAACGACTCTCACACAATAATTGTTGCTATTAAAAAAACTATGAAATTCAGCATGATAATAGACGATTTTTTTATAACTTAATGCATATAATTAGTGATTAATTTTAATTTCATCAATTTTTATTATCAATAGTCTCATTTTCTTTTTATGTGTATATATATGGCATCCTCAATATTGAGATTTATATGACAAATAATTATTACATTTATATATTGAGAGTGTATATTTAAACACAAAATCAGTTTTGGAAAATTTTTAAATAATATTTCTGAAGAAAAAGTTTATTTAAAAAAATACCAATAGAGAGAATAAGAATCTAAATTATTTGCTTTTGTAAGTTGCGTGATATGTTTCCCTGTTCAACAGATTTTATTCTTTAATAAAAGAATTCTTATCAAACAAAAAAGCTAAATTCCTAACAATTAATATAAATTATTATTATTATTATTATTATTATCCAAATTTATTTAATAGCTTAACAAACAAGCAAGGCCCGAGTTCTTAATTGCATGGCTTTGCATGATGATTGATGACTATGTGAAGTAAATGAGAGAATAAGAAGTGTCTCAAAATATACTCAAAACGATGTAGATATACGTTCCATATTAATTAATTATAGATAATGAATTTAAGTGCTTATAAATTTTAAAATCTTTTGTCCCAATACCTCTTATAATCGAATATCGGGCATGCATGCCGCACCCCCTTATCATTTTGCATCGTCCGTGGGAACTAGACTACGTGCCCATCTCAAGCTCCTCGTCTGAAGGCTGAGAATGTATTCGCGTGTCCCATATCAGTTGCAGACGAGAATTATAGTGGCTTAAAAGCCTAAAGACTTGTTGATATCTCTAGAAAAGGATCTTTTCAGGACAAAAATCGTATTCAATGAATAATAACCCGAGTAACACTATATTAATTACATAGCATACCACATCAAGAGGAAATTTAAATAAAAATTAAAAAATAGATTAAAATAATATGATAACATAGGTCTTGTTTGGTTTTTGTGATTGAGCATGATAAGATTGCCTTCATGCATAATTACACGTTTGGTTCACAGTATTAGAGATCGATTTTTAATACTAGGCCCGGATTTTAGCGATCCTAATTTATAAAGAAGAATTTTTTTAACCCTACCTTAAACTAAGAATTTGTTTAATTATGGTAAAAAGTGGGTGTATAAGAAAAATAAACGTAAAAATGGATGTATAAGTAAAAATTTAGTGTTTAGTTTGGAATAATAGTTGGAGAGAAAGTAAAACTTGGATGTATATGAAACACCTCCAGAACCCAATTTCATTTTTGTCCAAAATTGGGCAAAAGTAAAAGTATAAAGACAAAAATACACATACTTTATTTTTATTTACTCTATTGAACATATATATAATCCCTGGTCAATTTTTTTTTTCCTCTTGCAGATAGAATTGGTACATAAATTTTTAGAAAAGATAACCAAATCACCAGATAAACAATGCGTCGTCGATCATTGATAGTAATTTTTTATTTAAAATAAATAATTTAGAATAAATACACAATACTCATCCTATTGAATATTATTATTAACAAAAAGATATTTTTGTTATTTAATGAATATTTTTACTAATAAGATTTTTAAAAATTTTGTATATATCAAAATATTTTAGTGTAACTTTTTTATTTTCCAATTTAAAAAAAAGATTAATCAATAAAATTATAAAAATTAGTTTAATTTGTTCTTGTACCAAATAAGATAAACTATTTGAGACTTACTCCCTTCCCATTCATATTAACAATTTGAAGAAAAATTATTATTCACAAACTGAAATATTAAAATAAAAATAACTTAAAAAAATGATCCCTTAATGGTCTTTTTATATTTAATCATACTTTGCAGTCCTTTTAATCGGACGCGATATTATATTATCATATGTGATAACAGACGTGAAATATGTCAAATCAAATATTATATAATAGATGATGGGATTAATTTTGTTATCAGGGCATATAAATTTTACATGGAGATGGGAGAATTCTCCACTGTTACTTAAATTTTGAAATCTAATCTTATCTCCATTGGTATGACTGTCATTTAAATTAAATAGGAATTATTGTCTAAATAAATAGTATAAGTTATTATTTTTCTAAAAAAAGATTATGAAATCAATTGATGTGTGTCAACAATTAGATTGGACTTTGGCCCTTGGTATCCACATTCAGTTAACTTTTATCTATTATTAGTCGTTGTCGCACGTAGTCCTACGTATATAAAAAGGATTTTATTATAAAATTAATAAAAAAAATAAATTATTGTATGAGGGGATGAAAAAGGAAAAAAAATCCGCAAGAAAAAGTATCATGGAGTAATGTGGGAGAGAAAAATAAATTATAATTATAATTTTATTAAAAATATAAATATTTAGAGCAGTGGGTCGAGAGAAAAAAATTGGCATTATAAGACCATTAAAAATATTGGGATTACCATTCTGATCAATTTCTTTTAAGAAAAAAAAATGAAATAAAGGGTGTATTTAAGTTCAAAAATTGATATGGTAAATGAAATAAAGGGTGTATTTAAGTTCAAAAAATTATATGGTAAAATATTTTTTTTATAATAATATAGATTATAGATGTATTATTAATTATTTTAGTGAAAGTTTTATGAACAATGTTTTGTTGCTAATCTTCCTAGCGACGACTTTTACAGAGTCGTTGTCACTGTTAAAATTAAAAAAAAAAATTATTGCAATGAAATATAAATTCCTATCATTTAAAATATATAATTAGTGATAATATTAAAAATTATTATTTAAATTTTTTTACTACGCATACACATATACGTGTGTGTATAGAGTAACAAATACTAGACATTATACTGATAATATTATTAGTCGAAACGTTTTTAATAGCACAATAGAAACCATTTGCTGATTGAATTTTCTATTTTAAATTATATTGTATCGTTTAACATGTAAACACCACATCTATAATATAAAGGGTTTTTAACTTCATGAGAAACTAAGTATAAATTTGTTTTTTCTTTTTTTTTTCATTTTCCCAATTTTCAATTGGAATATGCATTTTTGATTTTGCATAGATTTTTACACGAACTAAAAATATGTGATTGCATTTTATGTTGTTAAATGTGTTAAATTTATATTTTTCATTTGGCTAAAAAAATTAATATTAATAGGGTCAAATCAATGTATATTTTTATTTAAACAAAAAATATAGTTATATCTGCTTTCATGTTTTCACCGTCGATCAAATATATTTTTATAAAATTCACAATATAATATTTTTTTAACTTACGTTAATACAAAACACAAAATCAAACGTACCAAAATACTAAAATAACACACACATTATTTTGCTTTTTCTATTTATAAAAAATAAAGAAAAACACCTTACAGAAGCAAATAATATAGTTTATATTTTTGAATTATTTAAATGGAGTTTATTTACGTCGAAAGTTATTAGTAATTTCTCACCAACTTTTATAATTTATTAGTAAAATTATTAATATGAAGCTGTTTTTTCAAACACTCAAACTTCAATTTTTTTTTATTTTTAACTTTACTTTAAAATACTCACAATTTTGACTGTTGATTACTTACAACTTTCTACGGCACTTGAATATAAAACCCGTAATTTCGGATAGATAAAATGGGTAGGGTAGAGGTGACCCGACCCGGATATAAACCTGGTTGGAGTCCAAAACCAAAAGTAGGAACAAAAAGAGAAAAAAAGAAGAGAAAGAGAGAGAGAGAGAGAGGGAGAGAGGAACCGCCGACTAATAATAGCATTACTCTCTTATAACATCAACTCCTTTTCCTCTCTGCCTCATATAACTCTGTATATCATTTCTTGCCTCCGCCTCTTTCCAATCTCTTTCATCTTTCCTTAGAATTTCCTTTAAACTCTTGATTTTTCTTGCCCATGGCTTCACCCTCGCAAGCTAGCCTCCTTCTTCAGAAACAGCTCAAAGGTACTTTTACCCATTTTGATTTTCTTGAGGTTAAAACGGGTTTTGTCTTTTTTTATTTTTTATTTTTAGGTTTGAGTTAAATCTTGTGGGTTTTAATGATCTATGCTTGTTATACTCAGATCTGTGCAAAAACCCAGTGGATGGATTTTCGGCTGGTTTGCTGGATGAAAGCAACCTGTTTGAATGGAGTGTTACTATAATTGGGCCACCTGATACGCTATAGTGAGTGTATCTTTTTGTTATTTTTGTGTATGAGTTTTCTTTCTTTATTGGATGAATCTTTATTTCGTTGTGTTTTTAATTGTTGAATTTGTTTTCTTCTGTGTCAATTTTGGTTTTGATGTGAAGGGTTTGCTTTTGCTGTTTTTGATTTTTGCTTCTGTAATTTCATCTTGTTGTTTTTTTTTTTTGAACTCTTCTTATGAGATTAATTATGTGTATGTTTCTGGTGGTGCTGGTTTTGTTTGCAATGTGGCAGAGGTTTTGCTGTATTAGAAAGCTATCATTCCTTGCATGGCATTATGAAGTATTAGTGAGGGTTTGCTGGGGTTCTGTCTGAGCTGCCCGCGGTTCGAGAAATTAGGTGCTGATTGCGTTCGCTCACGTTGAGTGAAGGACCCAATTCAGTGAAAACTTTTTTATGGTTATTTGAAGTTGATTCTCTTTGTCTGTTTGCATCTTCCTGGTCATCTACGTATTAAAACCACAATGATTTTGGCGTAATTCCTTATGACTTTAGGTTTACCCTCCGCTGTTGGGCTAGCCATTTAATGTTGATACTTATCTCTTGCCCTAGTAGGTGAATCTAGATTCCATCATTTATTGAGTTTGAAAGTGTTGAATATTCGATAGCATAAGAAATTTTGAATTAGTTGGTGTTAAGCGTGGAGACAAAAAATAATTTTGAATTAGTTGGCATTTTTAAAAATGAAGCGTGGAGACAAAAAATAATTTTGAATTAGTTGGCATTTTTAAAAATGAAGCGTGGAGACAAAAAATAATTTTGAATTAGTTGGCATTTTTAAAAATGAAGCGTGGAGACAAAAAATAATTTTGAATTAGTTGGCATTTTTAAAAATGAAGCGTGGAGACAAAAAATAATTTTGAATTAGTTGGCATTTTTAAAAATGAAGCGTGGAGACAAAAAATAATTTTGAATTAGTTGGCGTTAAGCATGGAGACAAAAAATAATTTTGAATTAGTTGGCATTAAGCGTGGAGACAAAAAATAATTTTGAATTAGTTGGCGTTTTTAAAAATGAAGCATGGAGACAAAAAATAATTTTGAATTAGTTGGCATTTTTAAAATGAAACGCGGAGACAAAAATAACACTTGCATTCGGTGGGATGAGAGGATCAGCCATTGACTAATGAAGTGTTCACACTTGTACATACTACATTCGAATTTATTATGAGAAATATTTGGTTAGCAAGATCAGACTTCAACCACTAGAATTACCATACTTTTGCTGTAAAAAATGTTTTTCTGTTTAAAAGTTAATGAACAAATGTTATTATTCTAACAATATTATTACTAATAAGTATTTGGTAGTCTTATGATACAACTGTTAGTCACTGTTTTATAAGTAGAATTATGTTGCGTTCCAGACCAGTTGGCACTTTTGTGTTAGTAATGCAGATCAAATTAATGGTTGCCTATTTTCCTCATTTTTTGGTGTCAAAGAATGATATGTTGATTGGAGATTCATTACCTAAGCATATCACATCCTTTTGTGATATTCAATTAATGCTTGAAATTTATTCCTGTTCTATAAAAGAGAATCTCCAAGGTCGGAGCTAGTCAATCTCTTCGTAGGCATTACTTTCTCAATTTGGTTAATGCTGCTTGTTTAAATCTTTTATAGCACCAACATTCAGTTCATATTGGAAGAGGATAAATTTTTACAATAAAAGACATGTTAACCCTATTGCAATTAATTGAGCTAGAGATGACAAAAGGTCCCCCAACTGTGTGTGGTTACTACTGAAAATGATAACAAAGTAAAAGTAAAAAACCATTAAAAATGGGGCTGCTTGGCCCTATACTATTCATAGTTATAAATGGCGCATCGAGGGGCATGATGTAAAATGCAAGAGCCCAACACCATTCTCAAAGGATGGCTCTGGGCTTTTGCCTGATGCAGCCATGGTGCGTGCTAGGCTCCTTTTTCTGGGGCGGATGCTCGCCTGGCTGAAGACCTGGGCTGGGTTTATAAAAAAAAAAGGCTGAAGGAAGAAACCCTAGTTTAAGCTAGTTTCTTTCAAGCAATTACATTTTTCTTCAGCCTCTTCTGGTGATGTCGTCTTTGTTATTTTTCTTTCTTCCTTTCTTCTTTTTTCCCTGATACTACTGCCTTCTCTTTCTACATGTGCTTCTTTTTGGTCCTTTCTTTTGTGTCAAAGATAGTAGTTCCACCTCATATTTGTGTTCTTTCGCCTGGAATTCTAGTAAATTGCAGATTACCTTATATGATGTTATTTATTGCTATTATTTGATGTCATAATTCAATTTCTTGCTATCATATAAAATATTTTTCTAAATAAATAAATTTGTAATTTTTCTTGCCAACTTCTGATTATAATTTGCTTTTTCATGGAACTTTAGGCTAAAAAATTAAAAAGCTATTTTTGACCCTGCCGACTTTGGTAGAAATAGTAAGGGTATAAATATATACATTATTTCTGCAAATATGCGCCATGCTTCAAACAGGCATGCGCAACGCCACGTTCCATGGCTCTGGAGCACCTTCGCATCATGATATGCCATGTGCCTTGAACAAGTGTGCCCCTCCTGGACAGGAGAGATTGATTAAATAATATTGCAGTTATACTTCTCTGCAGGTCTTACAATAATTGGTATGAACAGTGGCATGTCTTTCTCACAAGTAAAATTAATTATAAATATTGGCTGGATGCAATATGCGGCATATCTATAAGTTTTTAGGACAGATATATAATACACATACAACTATATATGTATATATACATACATATGTGTGTTAATGGTTGTGTGAGAAACGGGGAGGGGGGGCAAGTAAGTGATATGGGAGGGAAACACATTTTGCTGACCAGATTGAGCTTAAAGAACTGTGTACTTTATTATACATGTTTCAACCTGATTGGGCTTTTCACTCTTGCATTCTTACAGTGGTTTCTAGGTTTGAAACATATTTCATTGGTCTCGGTTTTGATGTTATGCTTCTAATATTCTGAATGCAGTGAAGGAGGTTTCTTCAATGCTATTATGAGCTTCCCTCCAAATTACCCAAACAGTCCTCCAACAGTGAGATTTACTTCTGAGATTTGGCATCCTAATGGTTTGTGATCTTTTTTAATTCTCCACTGGCTTGATACTCTTCATTGTCACTTTTTGATCTATTAATTTGAGAATTCACATGATTTGCAGTTTACCCAGATGGGAAGGTCTGCATTTCAATTCTTCATCCCCCAGGAGATGATCCAAATGGCTATGAGCTTGCTAGTGAGCGATGGTCACCCGTTCACACGGTATGATCATGAATAAGTTTGCCTTATCAGATTTCCTGTTATATCAGTGGGTTATTCTAGTCCAAGACTTCCAGTACCCTGTCTGATCAAAATTCTCTATTAAATAGTGGTGCTCTATTAATTTTGTAAACTTTGTAAACCTTATTTATCTTGTAATTCAGTTGAGTAAAACTTCGCATTTTAATATTTAGATTTTCTAGTCTAATTTCTAGAATCTCCATGTGAACAACTAAATTAACCTGTAAAAGTTTTGGTTATTGCTTTCTGTCGCAGGCATTTGGTGACTTTGGGTTGATATCCTTCTTTTTTGGGTTTCTTTTTCCTTGTATAAATGCATATGATAAATTCTTTTAGATGTAAAAGAATGGAAACAATAGATATCAGGAAACGACATTTTAGAAGATTGACTTAAGGACCATCCAGAGTGTGGGAATGAGTCAAAATTTTCAGTGTTCTTCACCAGCCAGAAGAGAGGAAAAGGGAGACATATTCTGAATCGTCTGTTTGGTTACTGGTTATGAGTCTTAGTATCTGATGTAGGGGTTGAATTAAGGATGGCACTTGAATGTTTCTCATATTTGATCTACTTGATAAGGTCTTTTTTTCATATATATCATCATTTCTTCTATTAGAAATTATAAAGGCATTTGTAGTAAACAATTTGATGAAGCTAAAATAATTGGAGAAATTGATGGTTTTGGATTGTCACGCTGGTGGATGAAAATTCAAATAATTTCCCATGTACATGATGCATTGTCAGGTTTTTCTTTGAAAATGCACGAATACGAACCATGGTTCTTTTTGATATCCCCCGCTGTTGTTGAGCACTTAGTTGAGATCCCTATTGCATTATTTTGCATTCTACTAAATATCATTTATGCTGCAAGAAAGTATCATAAATCATGAAAGCTCTACAATATTTGTTTCTACTGAAGGAAATTGTGTGTTCAAGAGGAAAGTTGTTTTTGGAGAAGCCCATTAAGCCATCATATCAAAATGCTAATTTATCTTTTAACCAAAAGTAAGTCATCGACTAGATTTCGCTATAGGTCATTTTCATGTTCAAGGACAGTTCATTTTGAGCTTAAGTCTTGTGTTTACTACACTAATTGCTGATGAAACAGATAGATGTGATTTATAGTGATGAGTTTCAGATAGGGAAATCGTTAATAGTCATTACTGAAAGATTTGATCATTCAAGCTGCAATTAATCTTTGTCAATTTACATAATCTGCAAGATTCTGGTACAGGGCAATTTTATGGTCTCTTGGGGTTAGAATCACGCTTAGGTTTTATGCTTATTGTGGTAGTTGCTGTTGCAACAAATAGATTGATGGTAAGAGTTTCAGATAGGGGAAGTCTTGACTAATTCATTTGTTTATGTTCAGCTTGTTGGTCGGACTAGCATGGCTCACTGGGTTGTGAACTTTGACGTGAAATGGATTTTGGTTTATGGATTATTTATTTCTTCTCGATTTATCTCTTTGTTACCTTTTCTTTTTAGATTCCAGTGGTTTGTTGATGTCTGAAGGAGGTTCTGTGTATGCGCGTGTGCATGTGCAAGTATTTTTCTCTTACGGTGTCCAAGTGTATGCCTTAATCCACAATTGCCATAAAGTATTCTGCAGTGCGTATGTTTGTGGCCAAGGTTCATGATATGTAAGACATAGGTTTATCTAAAGGATTTTCATTTTCAGGTGGAGAGTATAGTTCTAAGCATCATATCAATGCTCTCAAGTCCTAATGATGAGTCTCCTGCTAATGTTGAAGCTGCTGTAAGTGCAAATGCATAAGATCCTATTGTGTTTTATTTGATTATCGATTTTCTGTTTATTCTTTCCTTTTCTTTGACTTTTCAATTTAAGAACAGGTTTTGGCTCCTCCATGATACATAAATGAACCTGATCATTTTTTAGATGATATTATGCTTGAATTTTCAGCTATACAATGCTCTGCTTTTCCAGCCAAGTCATTGGTTTCTAAAAAGTCAATTTATCAATTATATTGGGATTTTCTAATCGTGTTCCGTTTACCAATAGCATGTGAATTTTTCAGCGTCTGGGTTCTGGAGTCCTTAAGTTGATCACAGTTTCCTGTGTTTTCTCTTTGATTGTTGCAGAAGGAATGGAGAGAACGGAGGGATGATTTCAAGAAGAAAGTTAGTCGTTGTGTAAGACGGTCACAAGAAATGCTGTAAACAAAACGCGGATGCTGCCTCAAGCTATTTTCCAAAAGAAAAAAGAATCTGGTGTCAACTTGAAGAATTTGGCTTCCTTTGAGTTACCAACTTGTGCAAACAGTACAATTTTATAATGATCATATCTTATGTTCTCCAAATGCTTCTTTGTGTTTCTGCCTATTCTGTTAAAGTCGTTTAAGTAGAACCCGGCTCATGAACAATGAACGTCTGTGGGGATATTGTTTTTGACTGCTGGTGGTCGCCCTTTGCTGCCCTTAGACTATGTAATTGTTGACTACAAGTTTTCTTTTTTCCTTTTATATACTGTTTTACAGCGTGTATATTTCATCAATGTGGCATCCGTTGTTTCAAATTACTAAGGATATATCATTATTTCTTCATTGTACAATGAGCAGGTTTTCCATGAGGGCCACCGTCTTGGCTTCTTTGTTATATGCAGAGGGTGGGCTAATCATGCTCTTGTTTCTATCTTGTACTGTATTGTTGTCCTTGAACTGTGATGAGTATATTGTCTCAATGTGTAAGATTTTTATATGCTTTGAAATTACGCATCGTTGCATATTGGAAGTCCATTGAAAGCTGTATCTCGTTATCCTACAGCAGACCTTCCTCATTTCATCTTCTGGTCTACGACTGTTTTCAAGTACTGAACTGATGCTCTGTTAGCACTATACTCATGAAGTATATTAACACTCTAGTGCACAAGTAGTTCTTAGTGCTATAGAGATGGCTGTGTGCTTTCTGGACTGTAATGGTAGATTGAACTGCATAGCCCATCATTCTATTCTTTCACGTGTAAGTTCTAGTTTTAAAGGGCTTTAGAAGTAAACTCCATGGACTTTTCGAGTCGTTTCTATGTGGAGGACGACTGTTCAAGAACTTAATTATTGCCTATGTTCATTTAGGACTCGTTTACTTTTATGTATGGGATAATGGGTGATCGTTTAGAGTAAATAAACGTTGGATAAAATGAGTGATGGGATTATTCCATATTTATAACAGTGTTTATTTTGTTGTATAATAGTGGGGATACTAATAAATATTAAAGATACATTGTTTATTATTTGGATTAATATATAATTGTTCAATATATGTGGCACACTTAAATGTACGTAGATAGAGAAAAAAATATTCAAAAAAATATAAGGAAGTTGTGAGAAAATATTAAAAAGAAAAAATGAGAGAAGAAAAGGGATGTGGAGGTTGAAAAGGGAGAGAAATAAAAATAAAAGTTACTAATACAATTTGGGCGGGACGTCCAATCCAATCCAATAATCGCAATTCTAGGGCAATGTACTTGACTTGATATTAGGTGTTTGTTATTAGTGGATTAGATTTTCTATTATATTCAATATGATGATGTACATATGAATTATGAAATCTATATTACTTTTTTTATTTGAAAAAATATTTAATATATGTTGGCGTATAAATCAAGATAGAATTTTGAACATACCAAAACTGCACTTAAGCATAAGGTTGATTACGATAGACTTTTTCAATTGTATGATTTCACATAAGATGATTGTACAGTTACGATGAATTCATACATATTAGGGTTTCAAGAGTATCGAGACAGGATTGTCACGTCCCAAAATGGATGGCAGAATAAAAGCTACCAGCAAGTTTGGAGCCCAGGATATAGTTCTAACATGATCTTCATAAATTATCCTTACATTACCAGTATATTTCGAGATTAATTACGAGGAACTGTAAATTTTATGGTCCATTTCACATTTCAAATGGAATCAACGATTCCATTTGTGCAACTTTGACTATGTGAACTACTTATGTACCCGATCATATAGGCATTAGAGGGTGTTTCGCTAAACTTATAAGCTCCTAGCATCTTATAAGATGTTTGAGTTTTATGAACTCTAAGTATTTGTTTGATTATTTTTTTTAAAGAGCTTATAACATCTTAAAATAAGATGTTTTGAATTTTATAAATTCCTTTAAAAAAAAAGTTAATTTTTTTAATTTCTTCTATAAAATCTTATACGTTAAATAAAATTAATATATTATAAAATAAAAATATTCCCATTCATATAGTTACACACTCTCTCTCTTATACACCCACACACACTCTCCTCACTTTCTTTCTCTCTCTCTCTCTCACACCCACACACACATATACACACACAAAAACACACTCTCTTTGTAGGAATTTTTTTTGCTATTTAATTTTTTTAAATATTCGAAAAAGAGAAAATACTTTATTATTTAATAATAAATTATTATAACTAAATAAAAATAAGATTGTTATTGATATTATATTTACTGAAAAATATAAATTCAAAATATTATAAATTATATGATTAGAAATAATTATTCCATTAATAAAAAAATATCAATTATATATCTAAATATTTGACTAGCATGAATGCACATATGTTATTTTATTCAAGAGTTTAGATAATAATTTGTCATTTTTTTTTATTGTAGTCAAGAAATAACAACTTATTTGAGTCTAACGGTATCATGCCCATTTTAGTCATTTGCCCAATTAAAAACCTTAATATGTCGAACACTATAACATCTTATAAGATATTTTCACATCTTAAAAGCTTTAACATCTTATTTTATCTAAACACATTAGGAACTTATTTTTATAATAAGATCCAACATCTTATAAGCTCCTAAAACATCTTATAAGATGTAGGAGCTTATAGATGTTTTGGAAAAGCTTAGCCAGACACCCTCTTAGTTTTTTAAATAAAGCAGATGCATCCAGTATGCTTCGATTACTAATAACAGAACAAACAGACAGAACCCGCCTGTAATCACATATCAAATTCCAGAGAAAGCGACTATAAAACAAGATAAGGTGCAGTATTTTATTAATTGCGCCCAGCCTCTTGAACCAAAGGTGCCCAGTGCAAGTGCTTTCATACATAGATAAACTTTATCACCCAAGTTTACAAGGCAGGAATTGTGGTTGAACTCGTAAATAATCTATGACATGTTATGATCGCTCCAGTTACTTAGCAATCTGATGTCCCTCTACTTGAGCCATGACATTACCTTAGAGGGCATAAATCTTGTCGATATCTGAGTCGGAAAATTCAGAGTGATGCCATGAGTTTGAGCCACTCCTAGCATGTTTCTCCCTCTTCCTCATGGATCTCGTCCTCTTTGACTTCACCACGTAATAAGTCATGGTTCCAAGAACCCCGGCCATTATAACTCCTCCAACGACTGTGACCAGTATAGCAGACCACTTATGTTTACGACCGACAACTATGTAAGACGACGCCATGAATGCCACAGAAGTACATACAGAAGCCAACCACATCAGTTTGTTGATAACTTCTACTACACGTCGTTCAGCCTTAGTCTCGCCTCTAACCAATGTAATCTGGACTACAACGACAGCGAGGGAGGTAAAAAGTGCAATGGCGTTGAAGATGAAGAAGATTTTAAAGGAAGCACTACTCACTACCACAGCCATTCCATTGTCATCATCCCCACCAGGCACCGTAAAAATAGCTGCAAAGGCAACCGTAGCGAACAGGACCGCAACCACCGTCACGGAGTTGGTGGCATTGTTAATACCTTCTCGATGGAGTTTTCTCAGCTCTTTCGCGATTCCATGGACATTTTTGTTCGTTCTCTTTGTTTGCTCAAGCTGAATGTGAACGTCTTTTTTAATTTGTGTAACAGTTTTCCGCAGCTCGTCCCTTGGTTGATTCAATTCGTTAGCTCTAACAGCACCATAACGGCAAAGGCACTCCCTTATCTCTGATGATTCTTCTGAGAGGGGAAGATCTTCTGCAATGTCAAGAGCTGTTTTGTGATCCCGGTTCAGTGCATTCACATTGGTATCAGGCAGGCGTAACAACTCACTAACTATCTGTAAGGAATAAAAGATCACCAAAGGTTAATGTAAATTACAGCAGATGGAGCAAAAAATAAATATATACATAAGGGTAGGGATAACAGAGCAACCAGCATGACCACTGAAATGAAAGAACCCATCATACAATGGAAAAGCAATGGAACATATTTTTTAATCATAGTTTAGTTCATATATGTGGGGGTTAAAATATCATAGAGAACATGGCAGGAGAGGTTCTCCTCACTCAAGTTTTAAGCTTTTGCTAAAGCTTCAATAAGTCAGAAAAAAAATATATCATAAGAAAATAGTTAATAGCCATCTTTTAGGATCTCAAGTGCAGCTCTGTCATATCAGCATCTGCATATTCTTATAGTGATGGCTTCAAAATCAATTGTACTGCAACAGGATATCAGATAATAGAAGATACAAACCATACCTCTGCTCTCTTTTTCCTTGTCGCTATATGTAAAGCTGTATTGCCAAATTTGTCAGGCAGCATCACAATAGCTGCATCAGCTTCTAGGAGCAATTTAACAACCTCAGAGTTAACCCCTTTCACGGCCATATGCAATGCTGTCTGCCCTTTCTTGTCTGTCCTTCTAGCCAACTGTGGATCTTTGTCGAGCAATGCTTTGACAATGTCCACATGCCCTTGTCTAGCTGCTAAGTGCAATGCATTTTTTCCATTTGACCGTGAAATTTCTAATAAGCTGCAATCCTTTGACAGAAGTTCATTAACCACAGCACTATGCCCTCTAGAAGCTGCAGTTATAAGAGGGGTTGCATTTGATGGACCAATTGTTTTAATTAACCCAGGGTCATGATCCAATAGCACTTGGACAATAGCTACAAAAACATAATTGAACATCAGTATCAGGCGCATAAACCTGAAGTGTGATAAAGATTATGTCCCTAGCCTCTAGATAAGATTGATAACCAATTGAGAAATTCAAACCACATGCATGCAGCTTTAACGTCTCATGTTCTGATGAACAATTAGAATATGCAGGACACAATGATCAGATCTATAAGTAAACTTCAAGGACATTCCACATAGTTAAGCACTAGCCCAATTTCACAAGTAGGTGCTGACCAAGACATATAGATGGCACATTTACACTTTCTTCCGATGACCAATACAGAATGTTATAAAGGCCCACAGAATCTTGAAAAGAAACAGAGTGCAGTAGTTTACATGGGGTTGAAGTATGAACATGTCTTCCATGAGACTGGCACATGCAGTATAACATGCAGTTTTATAAATGCCTGTATAGCATTTCCTTCACTTGACTTGGTGCTAAATCATATTCCACTTTCTATAGGTTACTGAATCCAAACTTCAGTCATACTTTCCATCAGGGACTTATTCTCAATATACTCATCATTTAAGTGTAATATTAAGAGACTTTGATAATAAACCTTCTAAACGGTCTCATTTGATGACCTCTATTTCCCATTAAGAACAAGAGTGATAATACAAAACCAAAAAGGCAATACGACATAGAGAAACATAAGAACTGATCTGGTAAAATAAGATCATCACCATGATGTCCTTGACATGCAGCTATATGCAGAGGATCAAACATTGATCTGTTCTTCTTAGTGAGTGTTTCAGTATTTGAGTACTTGAGTAGCTCTTTAACCACATCAATATGCCCTCTCTCTGCTGCAGTGTACAGTGCCGTCTCTCCCAACTCATTTACTTCATTTACAACTGATGCCCTTATCTCGGCAACTTCCTGATCGAAATCTGCTCCACTTGAACTCCCTTCCATTTGGCAATTAATTTCATCAAGTATCTGCTTGACTGCAACAAGATCACCCCTTTGAGCTGCCAAATGCAGCTCCGTGTCATTGTGTCGGCCAGTCACCTGTTTTACATACTTCTTTTTTCCAGCTTGGTCAATTCGCTTCCCTGAATTTGATAGAACCAGAGCGGGTGCCGTAGATGCGGATGGCGATGGTGAGGGCGATGGCTCAGCCAAGGGGTTTTGGTTTGGTGTTGGAGTAACAAACACTTTCTCAAAGTCTCCATCATCTGTCATTTAGTCTATTAGTTAGATCAAAATAAACTATGCTTTTAAGATTTCATAAGCATTTTTTTTTTTTTTTTTTTGGGGGGGGGGGGGGACACTTTCCTGATATATGTATATACACTCAACATTCAATTTCTTTTCTAAAACACTTACCTGTATACCTAGTCTTCAATTTACATACCTTTCCCACATCATAGTATGAAGCAGATCACCATTAAACATAGATACTAGAGACAGTCATCACCAAAACTAACATGAACTAACTAATTTTCCTTCCTTATTTCATCTGGGGGTGGGGTGCTATGTCTAGCAACAGGCAGTTCTAATATCAAACCGAAACCAAAGAAAATGAAAAAAAAAAGCCTCCCTGAAAAACTTCTCAATCAATTCCATTTAAAAGTACGAATAATTTCTTGTTTTCGCTTTAACCACTTACTGCAAACTTAATAACAGTGGAAGTCGACACACCTGCAGCTACGTCGGTAAATCCACATCCTAAATAGCACAAAGTATCATTTACCTCAACGATTCAATTCTACAGTTCAAATAATTTCTTCAACAAAAGCATCACTTTATTCATTTATTTAGAACTAATATTTCAGAATAACATCAAAGAAACAAAAGAGATCCTGTAGACCCACCCCAAAATCGTTACAAGAACTACGCTCAAGATAATTTGCTCACCATACCAAACTTCAAACACACACACACAGATGCAAAATTGTGCAGATGGACAGGTAAACAAAAAAAAAAAAAAAAAACAAACAAACAAACAAAGTATGCAATACCTTGTTTGACATGTGAGGTCATGATTGATTGTGCTGAGATAGCCAAAGAGCTGAGATATCTTAAGTCCTTATTCTGTGGACATATGATGCAGAAAGCGAAGAGAAGAGGAAAGTGGGGGTGACTGTTGATGAGGAAAGAGGAAGGAAAAGTTGCAAACTAAACGACACTGGCCGAGAAAGTGTTGCGAAGCCACCCAAACTTTGGCTCTGATGGGGAGAGCTTTTCCATTATTGTATTTCTATACTCTGTATCTATACTTATATTCAAATATAGGGAAAAATGCAATTTACCCTCTCGTTATACTATAAACGACCAAAAACTCATTCTATAAAAAATAAAATAGCAAATTATTTTCTATATTTTAAAAAATAAAATAAATTATCCTCTATATAAACCATTAACGTGAGGTAATTTGCTTCATTTTTTGAAATACAAGAGGACTATTTTTTTTTTACAGATAGTATTTGCTCATTTTTATATCACAGGGGATTAAATTGCATTTAACCATTGAAATATAGAAAAAATTGAACCAAATTTTGTGCAATATTACAAACGAGTAAATTACTATTTACAAAAAAAAATAATTTTTTTTAAATAAAATAATTTATCTCTCTGTATTTTTTAAAGTGAAGCTATCTATATCCTTGTCTAGGGAGGTAAATTACTTAGTTTTAAAAAAACATAGAAAGATAAATTATTATTTTTTTATAAGGGGTAATTTGTTCGTTAGCAACATGGGTGAAATGTATTAAGTCCTTAAATAAACGCCATTTACTCTCTCGAAGCGACAATTAAAGGTGTCTTATCAATTTTTGAATATGACAACTGTACTGTTACTTAGATAATTTTAAAAATTAATTATAATTATTTTTTTTAAAAAAGCGACTTTACGTCATTTTAGCACCACTATTCCATTTCTTTTGCTATGTTGATAATACTAAGTTGTTCCTTTTTTTTTTAAATGTGATTGGTTGGTTTATATATTTAATTCTTATTTATAATATATTTTAAATTGTAAAAATAATTTATTGTATGCACACAGGAGCGATTTCCCACTACGGCTAGTTAATATAAAAAAAATGCACTTTTCACTCACAATCACGATTTTTGACACCATTATATCAATTTTTTTTGTGTTAATAATACATAAAAATTGTTTTTCTTTTCTTTTTCTTTCTTTCTTTTTTTCTTTAAGAAATACTAGCCGTTGTGGTGCGTCGTTTTACGTATATATAAGAAATAATCTGTAATGATTTAAAACATATATTAATAGAATTAAAATTAAAATATATTAATTAAGCACCTAGGTTAATATAAAACCTTAAAGTTGAATAAGTCAATTATATTATAAATTGCAGGAGATTTTTGAAATCTCAAAAAATTAGTATAGCTCTGTCAAAACCGTCGCTTTAGGTCTATAACACTTTTGTTTTTAATAATAGTATAGATGATGTGTTAGTTTATATATTTTATCCTTATTTATAATATATTTTAAAATATGAAATATTATCTATTATATTCAAACGGGAACGGCATGTCAAGACAGCTGGTAGTATAAAAAAATAAAGATATTTTTCATCCGCAATTATCAGTTTGTGATATCACTGCATCGATTTTTTTTATCGAAATTTTTTTATTCAAATCAAGTTTGATTGAGCCGAATTAATTATATTAGAAATATATTTATTATATAGATGATGCTTTTTTAATTGTATATTAATTAATTTAAATTTGATGATTTAGAATGAAATTTTATGATGGAGTGAGCGAAAGAGACAATTTGAATAGTCCTCCAAATCTGCATTCAAGGAATGTGGGTTGGCACAGGAGAAAGGGCCCATGCTTTAACAAATATTTTGAGGATTGGGAATCTCCAGCCCATGATCCCTACAAACATGATTGGACTTTAGGCTAAATTACACTTTTGGTTCCAATACTTTGGACTAAGATTGATTTTGGTCCCTAAAGTTTTTGAGATGCGATTTTGGTCCGTAAATTTTATAATTTATTGTGATTTTGGTCCACTTTGAAAAAAATGAGGTTTAAAAATGTTAAGAATAAGGGAAGCGGATGAACCAAAATCATGACAATTCGTGAAAATTAGGGCCCACGATCGTGCTTCGAAACGTTTGGAGATCAAAATCATAACAGTTTACAAAAATTATAGACCAACACCATACTTCAAAAAATTTAAGGACTAAAATTAATTTTGACTCAAATTATGGGACAAAAAATGTGATTTACCCTTACACTTGCAATTGTGTTTCTTTTTCTTTTAATGGTTAAAGATTAGGTTGGAATGAATTCACTGCATTGATGATTGATTCCAACTAAAAGAATTTAATCATCATAGAATGATTTTTTTTTTTGAAAAAAAAAAAAAGAACTCAATTGCTCAAC
Source organism: Sesamum indicum (assembly GCF_000512975.1). NCBI lineage: Eukaryota > Viridiplantae > Streptophyta > Magnoliopsida > Lamiales > Pedaliaceae > Sesamum > Sesamum indicum. The sequence goes on from NC_026154.1 coordinate 4,411,015, forward strand.
AGTTGTAATAGTTCCATTAACACGAACATCCACTAAATCAAGTATTATGAGTTAGATATTACTATTATGTAATATATGGACTTTATATTTTCAGAGAGATTCAAATTCATAACATTTAAGCGACAAATCGACTATTGGACCATCATATTGTAGCAGTCATAAAATTTGCAATGGGTCCCCTTAGCATGGGACGCAATGCTTCCACCATCAAAATATGTGATTGTAAAACTTTTTTTATAATTTATTTTTATATACACATTTAGATTGTAATACAATGTTCGTTTTTAGAAAATTTTGAGCTCAAATTGATGGGCTATTTTCGTGATGACGCTTTATAATTTATTTTAAATAATTCGTTACATCCTCTATATATTATACTTATATGTATTTGGTTATTTTGGTAACCATTACATGAACACTACCAAACTTACCTAAAAATTTGGAACCATATCAAATGTAGAATGAAAAACACAGAAAGAGAGAACCTTAAAAAATAAGAAAGTCTTTATTCCATAGATTAATTTTGAAAGCCACAATTTGAACTCTTTCATACAACATTAATAAGAGTTGAAGTCTATATAGATGATGTGCATGTCATTTTAGCACATTTAGAGGATCAAAGACAGCGTGACAAGCCGGACTGCGATGATGATGATGATAAAGATGAATCCCGGGAAATCACAACACCACTGTCGAACAAGTCCGACAAGTAATTACCCAAATTATCAGGCGAAAATCTCACCAAGATTTCCAGGTTTTTCTCCCCGCTCAGTATCGCCAAGTTGCTGTCGTAGAATTCCCGGTACGCCGGCACCAGTTTTCTTGCTATCGACACTTTGATCTCGTCCCGGAGTTTGGGATCTGGAACCACCCACGAGCTTTGTTTGCGGTACTCCGCCTCGAAGGCTGAGTTGAATTGCTTGAAATGCTCCTTGATTTTGTGGGCCGATTCTTCGGTCTCTACCGGAAGAGATGAGAGTACCTTAGCCCAAGCCACCGATTCGTAGTTTCCGGCGTAGAGTTTCACTTTTGTTTGGAGTTTGGATAGCCAGTCTTGGCCGAGGAGAAGTTTCAGCGCGCTGGTGCTGACTTTCTCGACCACGAATTGGAGATTGTTCGCTAAGAAGAGGTAAGATAGTCCGATGTCTCTGTAGATTTCGGCTTTGCTGTCGAGCTTGCAGAGCAGCACGAGGATGATCCAGGCGAGTTGGCTGGCTACGCGGGAGGTTGGGCTCCGGCTGTCGAAGTAGGACTCCGGGAAAGGGGACCGGGCTACGGTTTCGGGCTCGTCGGCGAGGATATCGGAGAGGATTCCGCTGTTGTCTGCCAGTAATGATACGTAGTTCATCACCGAACAGTTCAAGGGGTGAATCCCACCACCGGGGATCGGCGTTTTGGATGAGTTTTTCTGGATTGATGAGACGAACTCGGAGAGGATTGTTTGGGCTGCGTCACTGAGTTTGTGCATAGAGGAAAGAGCTTGAAGTTTGATAGGCGAGAGAGGTTCGTAGGAGAAGATCGATTCGGTCTCGGGCCACAGCTCCGACAAGGTCTCGAAAAGATTCATCACAAGGAAAATCTTCTCAGGGGATCGTTTGCTCTTGGCCACGGTTTCGGGGAATCTGAACAGGTTGATGGCTCCTTCCATTGTTGTATGAGCGATACATGTTTGTTTAATTGTCTCAGAGACAGCAAATACGTGATCGCATAGCAGTCTCTCGCCACGGAAGAGTGTTCTCACTGCAACCTTTGCTGTGTTGACCCACTTCCTGACTTGATGCTCCAGAGCATCCTGATCCATCCGGCTGATCTGCGACACAGTGTAGCCTCTGATTCCAAGACGGTAGAGTTCTTCATCGACGATCGATTTCCTGGTGATTCTGTATATCTTGCTGCACTCCTTGCTGTACCCAAAACTGATCATGCTTCCAGCAATCAGCTTCAGGTCCAACAAAGCTCGTTCCACATCCGACACACCATCTGAGCCAACATGATCATCATCTTCTTCCTCATCTGAGTTACTCAACAACAAGGAGGATCCCCCGGAAACTGATTCAGGATTTAAGCACTCCCTTCTTGTCGACAAGATATGATACAACTCCTTCTCAAGCCGTTGCATCGCAATTTTCATCAGCTTGTTCGCCAGCACCAGCTGACTGGACCCTGCATGCTGTGAAACCAAGAAATGCATCACTCTGCGCAAGTCCCCAACGCACTTGACAAATACCTCGGCCTCTTCTCGGTTTTCTTGGAAGAGTGATGTGAATTTCTCCAAGGAAGGTCTGCTGGGATCCCATTTACTGATGATGGTATCTGCATTTACGATTACGTCCTGCATCGTGGTTGAAATTGTTGGAGGAGAGAACTGATTTGCATCATTGGTTTTTGATGAATGAATGAGACTTGGCATGGCTTTGCGGGGCGTAGTTGTTGTTGGGATTTCATGGATTTCCATTTGATGAACCTCCCTTGAGTTATCGATCTTGATTGTGAACAATTATGGAGTTTATCTGCTGAAAATTTCAGCTGTTTTGAACTCTGGAGGGTGATATGGTGGTAGTAGTAGTAGTTGTTGGTTTAATTTAAAATATAGCAGAGCAAGAAGAGGCCGCAGTTTCCAAAACGGCTGACTGAGGATTGTGGACCTATTAGATTTGACTGACTCTTGGATATTGACAACATGCAAATGTAAACGACAATTTCTTTTCCTTTTTTTTTTAATGTATAATTACACCACCATTTGCTGTAATTTAGTATAATTGTACGTAAATTTTTTATAATTTAAAAAATTATATCTAGTATTCTGATATTTATTTTTGTATAATAAATAGATTTCTCCGTTAGCAAAAAATTATCAAATTTGTTGATATTAGCAAAAAAATTTAATGAAAATTCATATTTACCATCAATTAATTTATTATGATTTATTGTTGGGTAAACAAATCTTTTTTGAATAAACTACCTTTATAAGGGTGAGATACTTTCAATTACACTTACACCTATTAATATAATTAAATGAATTCCCTTCTATGAAATCTAATTTGAATAAAAATAATTCGTAATATAAATTCCTATTGGGTCTTTAATATTTAAAAGTTTGTATGAGCTTTTACAAGTTAGGAGAATTTTCAGAAAAATACTTTGTAATATGGTGAAAATAATATCTTCCTCACCAAGGAAAAGTCTTTGAATAGTTCTTAATAATTATAAAAGTTTACCTATTAAAATCCAATAAATTCATTACAAATTTCTTTAGGATACAAGTTTCATGACTTTATTTTATTTAAATACTTTATAATAAGATCCTATAATTTCCGTACACTCTAAAAATCACCCGTGCAATATGTGTTCATACGACTTAGAGCGTTCAATAATTAAAACAAAAAATCAAAATTCATAACAGAAAGGACTGACATTAGCATGTGGGATGCACATACAATAATTTTTTTGGGTAAATTACAGCGACATTTCCTAAGATTTTTCACAATTATAATAATTTGAAAAATTACAAATATCTCCTAGTGTTTGATGAAATTATGTATCCTTAGTTGAGGTATGAAATTATCAATTTTGTCCTTACTATATTTTTTTTTATATTTTTTAAAAATTAAAAACTTACAAAAAATCGAACGTAGTGGATGAAAATTTTTTAAAAATTATAAAAATTTATCCAATTTTTATCCACTTAGCCATAAAAAAATCAGAAACTTTTAAAAAATAAAATAAAATTATAATTTTTGATCTACAAGAGTATTTTGGTCAGTTCACCAAAAAAAGTTGATGAAAACCTAACGAATTAGGTTAATTATTTGACGGCCGTTAAAATTAGAGAGATATGGATGATTTTTTAAATAACAAAGGGGTAGTCGTAATTATACAAAATCTCAGAAACGATCGTTGTAATTTACCCTAAATTTTTTTTGCATATTTATGAGTTCAATGACTATAAAATTAAGAGAAACCCTAAAACTATGAGGAAAAGTAAAATTACCTCATCTAAATTCATTTCCTCCCTCTCTTTTCTTTTATATACTTTCTTCTTAAGGATTAATATAAAGTTATAGTGGTACATCAAATCTAAGACCTACCCTTCAACTATAATAAGAAGAATTTCTAATTCAATGTATTACAACACTCTTATAAATAATAAAATTAAATAGGTGTTTAAATTTTAATTTGCACAATAACACTAATTTAACAACACGAGACTTAACATTTAAGCACTATTAAATACATATTTTGTCTCGTAATTTAAATTATTTAACATTTTCGTTTTTTAACTTTCTAGGGTTAGTGAAAGAACTTGAAATGATTGAGGCTTTGGATAGGATGGAGGGGATCGAGGAGACTCGTGAGGTAGAGTGAAATGAGAGTGATGGGGATGGTGTGCCTGTTGTTGGATGTTTAATTACTCGACTGTTGATGGATGTTCTTTTCAGACAAAGTTGGTTGGATGGTATTTATGTTTTCAAAGACAGATTTTTATGAATGTTTATGAGATCAAATTACCGCCAAATCTTTGTTCAGGTTTTGGTCAATAGGCAAATTTTGTGTCACATTCACATTCATGTTTCGACAGAAATTATGTTTAAGATGTCATATTTTTCTCAACTAAAAGTTCTGCTTTTACAAAAATAGTGAAAACTGAATTATTGAAGTCCCATAAGGAAGCAGCCAACTAGCAGGTCGGAGAGGGGTTTTTCTCCCCTCCAACCCTGACTTCCGTCTATTTTAACGTTTCAATCAACGGTAAGGACGAAAAATGTTAAAAAATGATAAGTTTGAGAAAAGAAAACTGTCAATAACAATAGGATGAGGACCAAAAATAAATAAGCAGTCAACTACGGGGACCAAAATCATAATTCTTCCTCATTACATTATATTTTTGTTCCTCTTTATAATTGAAATTTGAATGAATAATAAATGTTAAGTAATTGCAAAAACCTTATAAGTTAAGTCAAACAGCACTAAGTAGTTCTGGAATGGATGACTTGGCAGCCATCTAGAAATGGCCCTTAATTCTCCATCCACAACTTAAAACTATCATATTTTCTAGTCAACCCCCACTTGTCTTATTCCCCCATACCAAGACTCAAAGTCCTCCATTATAAATACACATATTACATCATCTTAATTATATTTTATTTTTTTTAAAAATATTAATACATAAAATCTCTCTTGCTTTAAAACAAAAGGCAAAATGAAATGATACCCTCAACTTGTAAAAAAAGCCCACCTCCTATGTTGAGAATGTTGTGTTGTTCTTTATTTAAAAGGTACATTATAATGAATTTTTTTAAAATTTGTCATAATTAAAAGTATTTTATTGTTATTTTAATAATTATAAATACCCTATAAAATGAATGGATGTATAACAAATATCCTTCAATAATGGGCAGTCAGAATCGGGTATTTGTTGGATGATCGTTAATACCAAGGGAGAATATTTATAATTTTTGAATAATAAAATAATAATTATAATTATAACAAACCTCATGAGAGCCCGTTATAATATACCCATCTTTAAAAGTCCATCTCCAATGTGAGTTGACCACACATCTGGTCAAAAAACTATATATATATATATATATATATACATTTTTTTATTATGTTAGATGTATCTAATTTTTTTAAAATATTAATAAACAAAATATCTCTCTTAATAAAGAAGTGCTTGTAAAAAAGACTCGGGCTCCATTTAATTTGTAATATGAGTTATTTGGATGATCGATAAAATTAAAAAAAATGTATTAATTACATTATATTTAATTGAAAAAGATTAATTTCTATCGAGTATGAGGATAAAAAATTAAATTCCCATAATATAAAGTAAACACTTGGAAATAGTGAATCAGTCAACTTATCTAACTTTATAATGAAAAAGTAGACTCCGTCTCCCAAGAGGTTATGTTAGCCTTTGCCACGCTGATGGGGATAAAGTCGCGTTTGATGAATAATGTTGTTTAGTGTTGGTCGAAGTCAAGTAGATAAAATGTCGTGCTTTCCACAAGATGTATATTTGACTACATGACTCACTCTCTACTAACAATGAACTAATTAGTAAACAATCTTTAAATTTAACTAGCAAGAACTAATGATAACATATGTATATGTATCCATAAAATTATTATTAAAAATAATTAGTGACAAATGTATAAAAAAAGCTAGTGAAAGAAACATAGTTATAATTATATTTTTGTTGTAGTTTAATTATTATAATTTCGTAGCGATAATTTAAGCAAAATTCTTGTTATGACTACGAAATTATAATACATCCAGCAGTGGTTTGGACGTTGTTTGTCGATGTGGTTATTATGCTGTGACAAGAACATTATGGATTACATCAAGTTCTGGACGGAGATTTCGTGGTTCCCTAGGTTCTAATGTTAGTTGAGTATCTTTTAATTATTATTTTTTTATTAAGATTTATAGTCATAATTAAATTGCAACATGTATATAACAAGCCACAGTTTATTGGACGGCCATTAATATGACTTTCACTGTTATATTGTGACATTGCAGGGTACTTATTGTGGGACGTTCGAATGGATTGATCCTCCAATGTGTGTCCGGAATTTTTTTGTCATTCCTGGATCACTAAAAAAGCTTAATGGGTATGAGGAGAAACTTGAGGAAGTTCTAGTGTTAAGTGCCGAGTTGCGCAAGGCGTATACTGTCGAGCGTACGCTTTTATTTATACTTGTATTATTTCTGATATTATTTTTCTGATGTTGTTTATGGTTCCCATGAACCATGACCAAAAAACACTAGGTCTATTTAACAGGATAAAATGTAACACTACAAAACCAACCTTATTTCGTCAAAAGATTATGGACCTGATGTAGTTACTATCCAACAAAGACGTTTCTATACCATGTACCAATATATTAATTTCAAAAAATACAATATAAATAATAATAAAAAAAACAATACTCAAAATAAATGTAAATATATAACAATAATCCCATCCTAAAATAATAAAAATTTAGCATAAGCACCACAATAATCTGTAAAAAAGAAAAAGAAGTCAATAAACTAGCCCATGAACTACAAACGACCAAACCAACCTTTCAGCTTAATCTGTTGCCTACGTTGTTTCTGCACAACAACAAATGAGGGATGAATTGTAATAAGTGCTACAGTGAAATTCTGGCAGGCCCATCTACTGAAATTGAATTGTATATACAACCTGATCATTGCAAGTAAACATGGGCTTGGGGTTTCCCCCCATTCTCCATATCAAGGGGGTTTATTCAATTAACATCTTTCTCCTTTTACTTATTCAGAAAAATATCGTCTTCTTTCCCGCGTTCCTCCTCCGAGCTACGTCCGATCCCGTCACCGCTCCTTCGCCGTTGCTGACAGAGCCTTCAACGAGGTACTATGGCTTCTTTATTAAAATTAGATACAAATGCGCTGAAAAGTTTTGAAATATAATAAATATCCTCAAGGTTGGTGAATTCATTTCATTTTATTCCTTGTTTTTTAAGAAATCTCTACAAGACTAGGTTTTTCTGTACTTAGTGTATTTAGTAAGAGCTTTTGGAAGTGGTTTTATGGACTGTTTTTCTCTTTGGAGATTATGCACTGAAATCAGTTAGAATTTGCTGAAAATTTCTGTACTTGATGGCTAAATTTACTGGAAGTATTTATGTTGCCGATATATATGTAAAAGAACCCATTTGTGTTGCTCCTCTCATCAATAAACGGCAAGTTCGTCCATTTGTTCTGGCATGTGAGAAATATAAGTGCGATATGTTCTTACTAGCTGGGAATCTGGGTCGTGTCAAAATATCAGTTATATTTTACTTTCCTACTGAGAATTTTGTTAGAATACATAAATTTTGTATCATGATGGTCATAGTTGTTGCCTCATGTTGTAACAAAAACTAAGCTAAATAGCAGGTCTTCTTCTGCCTCATACTTATGATGGTCAGATTTCACAATCTCAGTGTTTATCTCTGATTCATCATGAAATTCCTTTTTCTGTTCAGGAAAGATCTAACTTATTGTCCACATTATGAAACTGTGAATGAATTACAGCTGTGGTATATCCTACAAGAATTGGCATGATACTTGATTTGTTTTATGCTTCACAATTTGGTATAAGATGAAGCTTTAGGTCAGAACACATTTTCCTATTGTAATTTTGCTTCTGAGCTTAGTTCTTAGGGGGCAGACCAAGTTTTGGTCTCTATTGTCTTATGGGGTCAATTTGACAATTGTACTTTTATCTTTCATTGATCATGAAACGCGACAAACTATGTCTTGTTCATTGTATCAATGTAATTTCTGGTTATCCGCCTTCTCAACATAATTGCAGTGTCACTTTATCTGTACTTTCTCCCCAATCCAACAAGTTCCGCTACAATTCAGTTGCATCGTTTACGAAAGTATAGTCAGAGGGTTTAAAAATATTTACATTAGTTTTATTCAAATGCACAAATTAAGTACATTGACTGGGTCTGCTTTTCAATAATTCAATTGGAATGCAAAGAACATTTAATAAAATTCAAAATTCAGGGAATGAAGAAAGCAGAGGAATGAAATGGAAAACAGCGGCGGCCCTGAAAACAGGCAACAAAAAAACGACAATGAGAAACAGAACGATACATCGTTCGTCATAAGAATACCATCTTATGAAGAAGTGGTCGAGGGCTCTGAACCCAAGACAACGCAGCATTCTCTCTTCAATCCTTCCCCATCCTTTTCTCAGGCCTTCAATTTCATCAAGAACACTGAATTTTACACAACTCCACCGCCTCCATCTCCCTCTCAACCCTCCGAAGTTTCCCCTTCACCTTCTCAAGCGCACCCTCCAAGGTCCTGGTGCTTTCTCTATCTCTCTCTAAATATATATATATATATATACACACATATATCTATACATACTATTTGTGTGTGTGTGTACGATTATATGGGCTCTTTCTACAGAGCAATGTTTTATGTTTGGATTGACGTCATATTGATGGCTATTTATACTGGGGTAGACAAATTGTTCAGTCTGAAGTTCCATCTACATCAGTTTCTTCAGCTGGTGGGAGTCGGAATTCCATACTTGTCAGCCATAGACAGGTCAGTTATTGCATATTTGCAGCACTCTTTGGTCCTATCGTTATGGGAACTAATGCATGTCTATGCATTTGGTAACAAATTTTTAACTTAGAGATACCAATCGGAGTAGATAGCTCAAATGGCTAAATGTAGCTGGTAAAGTAAGCAACTAAGTTTTGACTATGTATTTGGTCATATGTTAACAAATTTGTCGGATTAGCAATGTGGTAAGTGAAGGTTAGCTAGCAATGATGAATGAGAGCGACCGTTGAGGATATGCATCTGCACTTGAAAAATCTTATTTCTGGCCATGGAATTGATGGCTGCTAGATGTTGTATGCTAAATCCATTTAGTTTGGCTTCTTGAATTGTTAAACTGTTAACGTTTGAAGTTCAAAATGGAGTAGATTGCTGACCTTGCCTTCTACTTCCCTGAACCTGAAATAAGGCCGGTTTTACAAACTTGATGAAATGATTTTAAAGTATTGTTTTGTTTGTCTTGTAATGCAGAAGGGGAACCCTTTACTGAAACATATAAGGAATGTTCGATGGGCTTTTGCCGATATTGTTTGTGACTACTTGTTGGGCCAGAATGCTTGTGCTCTTTACTTGAGGTTTGAAGTTTGACTTATTTAATTTCAGTTAGTGTCTAACCAATTATAGGATTTTATATGTTGGAAGTCAAACTTTTGTCTGGTCTGGGGTGGTTGGAGAACACCAATGTTCTTTAGATTAGTCGCTATTTGTTATTGTTGAGATATGTACATTTATTTTTCCTTCAATGATTCTTCGATGGAGTTTAAGTTAAGAATCTCTTCGGACCATTGTGTTAGAAGTCATCCTCAGTACATGTCTCAAAATGTGACCAAGGGCATGAACATCTAATATTTGGCCTTGGTGGGATGATGAAGGGCATAAGTTGGATTGCGCTGGTTCCCTATACCTTGGATTACATGAGGGACGTGGTTATGCGTGATAAGTTGATTCTCAAAAGGCGGATTAACTTTAAAAAACCAAAGAGACATTCCAATGCAATTGCAATAATTTTTTTAACATCATAAAGCCAGCTGTAGTAGTCTGACTTCTGCTTTCTCAGCTAATAACCATCTCAAGTGAGAAATTGAAAAAATTGATGAGTTTCTTCATAGTGGTTTTCTCTCTATATTTGTTGGCTTTGAGCCTACTAAGATTCTTGAGGGTTTCTCTTATTTTTTGACAAAATTATATGGAACCTGGCCTGATCTTTAAGCTATTTATACTTCTGGGAGAATGCCTGTAAATTTTTTGCAAAACAAAAATCTCATTCATTTCTTGAAATTCCATATCTTTATTGAGTCCAGTGTTGTGTTTCTGTTTCCATAGTTTTTGTGTAAACATATGCCCTACTGTTTTTGTAATGACCTTATTATTGTTTTGCTCTTCCACACTGTTTTTGTAAATAACCTTGTTATTGTTTTGCTCTTCCGCCCTTCAACTCCTGATAATATTTTGCATTCGTGAATTTTAAAGCATCCTGTCAATTTTATCCTGAATCATTATGCTATCAAAATTCTGGGGCTTATGCCCCAAGAGTTGTGGTTTGTGCGACATTGTGTGAATTGCAATGTCTTCCCTCATACTTCCACCTTTTGCTATATTTTGCATGGTTTGCTTGATAGTTGCTTATTTAGCATTCAAAAAGTAAATAGTTATCTCCCTTGCTTCTGATGCTTCGTCACCCAGCTTCATACCATTAACATGTCATGGTGAAATAATCACATGCCTTAGTGGAGCTTGTGGCATTGGAACTCAGATTTAGGTGTAGCTTTCGGTCGTGTATTTGGTTTGCGAAGTGATCCTCTTGCATGACTCATGAAATTTAACATGAACGTTATCAACATCCTAAGGATTTGTTCTGTTCGTTTCAGTCTCCGATATCATCTTCTACACCCAGATTACCTGTATTTTCGGATAAGGGAATTGCAGAAGAACTTCAAGCTTCGTGTTGTATTGTGCCATGTTGATGTGGTAAGCCTTCAAAAAAATCTATCAGCTTATATGACTTAATCTTTGTTCCGTTCTCTAATTCTCTCACTGTCGGTATCAGGAAGATGTTGTTAAGCCCTTACTTGAAGTCACAAAAACAGCTCTACTTCATGACTGCACTCTTTTATGTGGTTGGAGGTATCTTTTTTTCTCTGAGTAATACATTTCATAATTCTAGGAGCAATAAGATGGTATATAGTAAATTATTATAATTGGCTCTTCGTCATTCTTTAGTTTTGCTTGCTGATGGGGAAACAAAGATATATGAGCCTGACATTTTTGGCATAGCCTTCTTCAGTTGTGTGAATTCTGAAAAGCTTTTCTGACTGCCAGGATAAGTACACAGGAGACTACCTATTGGACTCACTAATACGAACGATAAGCTAATAGATTTTCAATTTTTGTATGGGGAGCCAAAGGAAAATGGCTTTTTGAGAAAATTGATTGTTGAAAACTTCTCGCCAGTTCCATATGCTTTTTGGATGGGTAGGAAAAGACGAACTGGTAAACCACTCTGCAAGAAATTGGTTGCAGCTGTTTTCTGCTTACCACACATGGAAAGCCTTAAAATGTTAAATTTTGTTTTTCCTTTTATTTTCTGTCATCCATTAATAGCTATTGTTTTCTGTTGCTAACTGGTTTGGGCATTTTTGTTTAGCTTGGAAGAATGCGGTCGGTACTTGGAGACCATTAAAGTTTATGAAAATAAATCTGCTGATCTTATTCAGGGCCAAATGGATATGGACTACCAATCACGGGTATAACTCTTATATAATTTTTGGTCAGCAATCAACTCTTTTATTGAGAGGTTCATGGTAGAATCAGTGACCTACATCAAAGAACTTGGTAACTTAATTGTGTCAAATTGTTGGTAAAATGATCTAACCAGAATTCAATTTTTCTTCTATCATAGTTAAACCATGCACTTACAGCAGTACGACATGTTAACAAGACCGATGTTGTCACTCTTGGGTCTACATTTGGGGTAAGCCTGTTATTTGTATTGTACAGTGCATTATTGTTTGCCAGTAACTTCCTTCCATTATACTGAAGCTAATTTTACTACTCCAGTCTCTTTCTCATATCATGGATGCGTCAATGGAAGATTTAGCTCGTTGCCCTGGCATAGGAGAAAGAAAGGTAAATTTCATTGTTTTTGTCTATGATAAAAGTTTATTTGCTGGGCAGCTTAGTATTTGAGGCAAGTTCCTGTTCAGTGTAATCTCACGGAGTTTGGTGATTGTACTTGATCTATCGCTGTTTCTGTAAAGTTTAGTCGTAATTCTTTTTTTGTGGGGTTACAGGTAAATCTTTTGTGAAAATATCAAGTCATTTCTGCAAATCCTTGTTCTCATGCTTTCTGGAGATTAGCTATGTGAATCTTAGACATTGTACTGATTGAACATGTTGCAAAAGAACCACATTTCGAATAGCTTTCTGTAAACTCTTTACTCTGGCTGAACCAGGCCATATTGCCAGTTAGTTATTGCATCTGTTTTGACAATTATATTATTGTTCATGTGGATGCATTAGTATGCTATATTCATATGCCATTTTTACTGTGTGTAGAACAGGATCACAATGTCAACATTTTTATTGTATTCTTTTTTGCAGTTATATTACTATTTATGTGGTTGCATGACGATTCCTGTATTTATCTTTCATTTACTATTACCCATCATTTTCTCCTCATAATTGTGGAAGTACATTTGACCAGATGATTGTGCAGGTAAAACGCTTGTACGACACTTTCCATGAGCCATTCAAGCGTGCAGTTCCCAACCATGCACCTGTTTCTGAAAATCCCATTGATAACCATGGACATACATCTGAAAGTGAAAGAAATGAGGATGAGAAGGAAACTCTAGATGCAAGCAAACGGCAAAAGAAAGAAGCAGAAGTAAGTGTAAGATCTGCACTGAAGGCTGCATTCGCGAAGTATCCCTGTGCAATTGGTAAAAAGAGCAATACCATAGTGCAAGATAAAAAGGAAGAGAAGACTGTCGCTGCTCAACAAATTGATAAAAAGGACGACTATGCATGTTAGTTCATCTTATTCATGAAAATGAAGTTAATGCACCATGGCGAGTCATGTTCAGGAAAATGGTAGCTTTCGAGACGACACGTTTATCAAGTACAAGTTGTTCTCACACCGATAAATCATAGATATTGGTTCTCTGGGTCGTATTGTATATTAGCATATGACCAATGACTGAAATTTGCTTCTTTTTCCCAGATAAAATGGATTACAAACCACTGAGGCAATCCTGACATTGGAGCACTCTTCTGATTTATGTCATCTGTGACTTTTATAAAGGAAATGCATGTTAAGCTTGTGAGCATGTAGTTCAGTGTACTTGTGCTTTTATACATGTTGGTACCACTGATGTAGAAGTATCATTTGTGTGGATTACGCAGTCTAACATAGTTCCAGTTCTTATTTTCTTTTGTTTTCATATGTAAATAGCCCCTATTCTTGTATTATGTTTGTTATATAAAGTTTAAAAATTATGCATGTGATGATAATTGATCTTCTTTTAGGTCATTGAAAATATTAATATTTATGCTTCAAAAAGATATTTATGGCCCTTGTTTTTGTATATCACTACAAGTACTTTCTCTCAAAATAGTTGAATGACAAATTGGCAAGTTGATTAGGTGGTTTAGGTATAAGTTACGTATACGGGGATATGTTTGTACTTAACCCTTCTACTGCTACAAAATTGTAAAAATTTTATTGAGTCTAGAATTTGAAGCTGAGATCCAAAAGAACAATAGAATTATTATTCCACATCTGTTTTACCAGAAAGCACCATTATAGAACAAAAACGGAAGTACCATATGAACACTTGGATGGTTGAAACAGATCAGCCCATCCGTACTACAATCAATATGAATACAATTACAGCAACATACATCATAATCAGTGAATTCAAACAATGGATACACAATTATACATACATAGCCATAGCCAAACTTGATAATACAAAGAGCACAAGAATGAGTTCTTCAGGCCTTCTTTGACAATAGGGGCTCCAGATGACTGGTATCAATTTCCCTGTTACCTGACTCCAACTGAGAGAGAGACACTTCCTCTTGTCTCTGTCTCAGTACTCTCTGGAAAAGGCTTGATTTATTTTCCAGCAACGACGACTGGGTCCTAGGGGACTCGTTTAATCTCTGAACATGTTGCAGACAAACTTGGACAGCATCATGTACTCGAACAAAATACCATTCTCTGCCTATTAGATTGACCACCCCAGATCTTGTTAGGGTCAGCAGGACATCCCCATTTGGATTGGAAATAGCAATCTAGAAATTTTTAAACCAAAATGTTACGGTGAGATATATCTAAATGATCATGATACACATTATTTGTGAATTCTTGGCTGCGCACCTGAATGTTCCTTGATTTGTATTCCTGATGCAAGTCTTTGAAAGCTTGAACGGCGCTAGAGTCTATGTAAGTGGTGGCTGATAGAAAAGACTGATTAGTAAAATATACAAACAAGAGATGCAATCAGGGAACGTACATTATTTTCAGTTAACCAATGAGTCTAGCTGATGTTAGAAGTTCAGAGAAACTGATTTTCACAAGTCAAATTCAAGTAGATGACAACAGGGAAACAAAGTCATTGCAAGCTAAAATACTTGACAAACTAGACAAGTTATAGATTGTGACTCACGAGCCATCTCGATTATTACAAAATGAACTCTTGTGACTTCAGGGCCACGTCGTCTAGATCCATCAGATTCAATTTCATATTCTCGGAGCCTAGGAACAGAATTTGGATGGCATGAGAGTTCATTAAAATACGAGATGAATATGGTGGAGGAATTAATTTTTAACAATGTTCCTGCAATTTAATCTAATGGAAAAGCTTATTCTCACCTGTCCTTGATGTAACTTATATTGGCAAAATAGATTGGTGCATCAATCCGAACAATCACTATTCCATTGTATGTATATGCTTCTGGATACTGCTGGATGTTTCTATATACAGTAGTGCCAGGCAGCCGTCCCAAGATAGCTGCAAAACAAATTATATGGAGCGCAACAAGTAAACAAACCATGAAACAATACCAAAACCAGTTTCAGAGTTCCTCTACTAGAAAACAATCTATCAACAAACCAAAACCGACCAACAGAAAAACTGCAAAGTACACAACTTAGGGTGTGTTTGACCATCTTATAAAAGTTTTAGAGCTGATAACATACTTCATAATGTTTGGTGGAGTTTAAAGCTCCTTAGACAAAGTAAGGAACCCCCGACTATCTTTTAAGATGTAATAAACTCCTTTAGCTTGATAATGTACATATGCAACATTATCCTCGTTAACTGAAAACATCTCATAACTTCATGGGTCTTATTTGTCCAAAAATATTAGGAGTTTATTTGAAAAATAATATCTAACATCATATTGGATTCAAAAACATGTGATTAGATGTAAAAATTCATATGATCATCTAAATAAGTTTAGGCAACTTGGAACTAAGTAACGAGGGCAATGGAAGTTCAGTGGAAACATTGCAATAGGAAAGATAAAGAAGCGGCTTGCACATTCACTTGGTTACACAAGATTCAAGAGAGCCCAGTTCAGGAGAGAAAATAACCACAAACTGCAGCTTGTATTGCTAGTTCTAGTAATGATTTTGTATACAGACAGTAGCTTCAACTCATGGTTTGGCTAAACTTGCACAAGGGCCACATGTTCCTACAGCTAGGATCGGAAGGCAAATATAGCTCTGATAAACAATACTTCATAACCCAAAAATTTGGGAGCTAGGAACAAAGAATTAATAGAGGACTGTACATTGAAAATAAGAAGCCAAATATGAATGGAGGTAAGGTGTATTCCACATCTAGATTACCAAATATAGATATAGCTTTCACTATAACTGCATAGCACATCCTTGTGAATTAGAGCAAGACTTACCAATATGTGGATTCGCTGATTCATGGATGACAAAAGCAAGTGAAACACCAACCTAAATACCAATTGAGGGGAAGCAATAAGAAAAATAGTACATGGAAATTAATATAAGCAAAAACATCCTGCACAAGAGTTAGATTTTAAAACATAATGGAGTGCAATTAATTATCCGGCACATAAGCTACCAATATACATAACAACGAACTATTGCTAGAATAGAAGAAACAATTAGGGTAGAACATACAAAGATGTAGACAGAGAAGACGATAGTCCAAAACTAAACTTGAGATATTAATAATCTAGGACAGAAGAAACAATTAGGGTAGAATATAAAAAGATGTAGACAGAGAAGACGATAGCCCAAAACTAAACTTGAGATATTAATAATCTTTCTACGTGTAAAGCATAATAAACATTTCTCTATGGATTGAGCAGGTTCTAACTGAAAGCATGCTCAAAAGCAAATGAAATGTGGGATATCTGTTTCGATCTATTAACTTGGTCACAGTTTAACAATGTGTCTTAAGATGGTTAATGAAATTTATGGCAAACCCATGTAAATGGGACACAATCAAGTTATTACAAACAATTGCAGGACAAAAGATTTTTATACTGTATTATAGACATGCTCGTGGCTATGTTTATCTATGTGAGAGGTTTTTGAAAAGATAAAAAAAACTTCTAGAAATAAAACCAATGCGGAAGATGTTACATAGAAAATCAAAAAGGAGAAAGGAAGGAGCAAAAACAATTGTTCCAAATGAGTTCTAATGGCATGAGAGAAGTACACAAGGTTTAAGAAGTAGCTACTCGGTTCTTCATCTTCAGGGATGCTCTATCAATTCCATGGAATAAAGTAGATTTTAAACTCATAAATATTTCTCCTTAAATTATTAGATACTCTATGGCATTCAGAATAGCCAAAATTTTGAGCTTAAAATTTTTCTTTTTATTTTAACAGCAATGTAGTAACACTGTATACACTTTAAAAGCAAAAAATTATGTCAATGAAAATGATCTACTAAAAATGTGGCAAAGCAAATGGCTGTTTCTAGAAGGTTACATGATATTACAGCAATCTGAATTTTAAAGAGATTTAATTTGACAGAAATGATGCGAGTAAATAAGTTCTTTTTCATTGTCCCAATAATCCACTCTCTTCCATATAATCATTTTAAAAATATAAGTTTTTATGGTATCCTAGTCCTTGGAGGAGTACTTCCATTTATGCATATGCGGCAGATCTAGTGTTAAGAAATAAGAATCATTACTACAAGGAAAATCTACCACAAATGGTAATAAAAAGAAAAACAAGGAACCGGTGATCAGACTTCCAATTATTTCCAGAAATCATCAAATATGATATCTATACGTACACCAACAAGGACACCAATCTCAATGCCAAGGAACAAGGTAACAGTGCAGGTAATGGTCCAGAGGAGAAAGTCTCTCTTATCCACATGCCACAAGAAAGTAGCCTCATCATAATCCACCTGAAAACAATGAAGTGTATAATAATAGATAACAAATGTTTCTATCAGAAGAAACAAAAACAATACACAATTATCTTCCATCTACTTAATTTAGTGAAGAGAATTATTCATCAAATAACAATCATCATAAGGAGTCAGAGTTTAGATTTTAGACAAGCTTCAACCATCCATCATGAGTCCATGCCCATTAGAAATGGGTTTTAACAAGACACCAAAAGAACTTCACCCAAAATGAAAGACTATTCATTTGAAAATCCACACACTTTCATAGGATAAAAGCAAGGTAATAACCATTATAAGCCTTGTAAAAGAAAAAAAACGAACTACAATTAATCCAAAAAAAGTCTCAAAGGGGGCATTTGACAGTCAACTTGACTGAAAGGTCAACTTGGGAACAAGTGATGGCTGATGATACATGCATTTTTTCATTTTTCATAAGTGTGGACTCCTGAAAACCGGACTCTGTTTAGTACCATAGTGGAAACCAATATTTGAAATTGCAAATAAGCAAGATGATGTTGTTAATTCACCAGTCTATTCTTTATAAATAATCAAATAATTCTTTGAACCCCTCAGTTCCTTCCTTAGAATATGCATGTAATGTAACAATTCATTCATCAATCCACTCTCACTTATGTCAATGAACTACTAAGTCAAACAAACAGTTAAATCATATACTCTTTAAGATCATAATAACAGCTCAACAACTACAGAAGCCTTTGAACTTGCACAGTCTATCTCATCAAGAAAGGTGCTTTGTGAATGCAATAGATAATATTGCCGGAAAAAACAGTGTAGGCCATATCAATTTTATGGACAGGTCAGATAGAATATTTTATCCTCATACATAATGTGAACTCTCCTACTAAATCTGGAGGTCAGATAAACCGCCTCTGCAATAGTTTTTTCATCAGGATTGGATTAACAAATGTGGGGCCATGCCAAACCCCTAAGCTAGGCACATTACATTAACTCAAGTAAAAAAGAATGAACTGCACAAGCCTGTTCTGCTTAATTTACAAAAAGAAATTGTGCCAGTTTTGACTGAATTTTCCAAGAAATCCACAACAATTTGTTTAAAAATTCCCTCGCTCTCATTAGGTTAAATTTTCAACCATTCACTTGAAAGTCTATGTTCTCTCCAAATCCAAATCCTCGACCAACCATACAGAAGGCAAACAGAATAGTTTCAACAGTAAAAAAGCCTGAGTGCGTCCCCTGTATATTTTTCAAAACAATAGTACAACTCACCAGTCCAATAACAGCAGAAATTACAATGGCTGCCAGAGCACACTGCAAAGAGACAGGGAATGAAGGAAAATGGAATTATTAACAAAATACAAACTAAGTTAACAATCAGAAACAAAAATAACTCTAGCTGCACTGCTATTTCAAATATTCTAAACTAAAGTATACTTGCGAGGTTCCAAGAAACTATGCCATATTGGCTTCATACAATTGCTAGGATCTTATGCACCATAGAGTGGAAGCTTTTGGAAACGTGCTTTCGGAAGCCCAGAGACTAAACCATGGCACGACGAACACAAATTTCTAAATTATAATGAAGAAGGTCAACTAGACTAGTCTCCCAAGATATTCAGTTAGCACCTCACTCATATAATAACATCAACAGCAAAAGAAATAGAAAGTCTTCGTATCAACCTGGGGTATATACTCAAACAATGGGGTCAGGAATTGAAGTGCACATCCCATAATAATTCCCATAACTATTCCAGATAAACCAGTTTTGGCTCCACTTTCATGATTCACGGCTGACCTAGAAAACGATCCTGCATCAACGAGAATTGCAAAGAAGAAATTTCAGAAGCCTACTGGAGTATGCTCTATGCAATTTACAAGCATCACTATCTGAGCCACCACAGAAAGCAGCTTGTTGGCTTGGAAAAGAAAACTCACCAGTTGTAGGGTAGACTGAAAAGAAAGAGCCAACAATATTTGCCACGCCAAGGCCAAATAACTGCCAGAAACAAATCACATGTAAAACAGTATATCCGCGAATAATTCCCATTTCAATATCAAATACTATTATAATTATGAGATTCCAAATGAATAGAAGAATGCACCATATTGCAATGTGTTAATTTATTTATACAAGTTCAAGTTGGATGCATATATATAGAAGTCATGTGACATGTTTAACCAGGTCCATCCACCTCGTAACCAAGTCCAGAGCCCTTGTTGCTCAACAGACCCAGTCAATGATAACTACTCATACACTTTCAGAGAGTATAATCATAGAAAGGAGCCTTCTCCTTTGTTCCACTGAAAGGAATATGAAAATGCAGTAATTTAAAGAGCAGTAGAGTTAAATTCAATGAAAACAGACCTCTTGATTGGAATCCAACTCATATCCATTCTTCGCTGCAAGTGCTTTGGCAATCCCCACAGATTCCTATCACATAAAAAATGCTCATCAATCCCTTGACCAAAAGAATGCATGTAATTAACAAAAAGTGCTAGGCATAAGTTGTAGAAATAGAGTAATATTGGATGTCAAATGATTATTATTTTCTCTTACCAAAATTGCCACCCCAGTAATGAGAACTGTTGTAGGAATCAAAGACTGTACATACCCAAATTCCTTTGGGACGGAAAACTTTGGCAGCCCTTGAGGTATTTCACCAACCTAGAATAGCAGCAAAAAGCTTTACAAATAGCTAAATCTATTCACCCTAAATTCTTCGGAGTGACAGTTTAAGACAGTAACTAATTATTCAGACTATTCTTTACTGTTCTATATCGGGACTGCTCATCAATTAATGGAGTCCTCACCAACGAAATTGAAGATGGATGATACACTTTCGCAAAGGTTGTACCCAGAACTACAGCTGTAAGGGGACCAGATGCTCGTAAAAACCGCAGAGATTTCCTAGAATTTCCCTGTAAACAAAGATTAGCCAAAGCATTTTCAAAATAAAGAGGCACAAACACTGAAAAGCAGATACTTGACCTAAAGCTAACAGAAGACTTACCAAATGCTTCATGGTCAGAAGGATAGTTAATATGATAGAGCCCATGACGAAAGGTTGCCATAAGAACTAAAGACAAAAGAAGAAACAAGAGTAAAGATGAAATTCATAGTTAGAATAGCAAGCTAGCATAAAACAACAAATGAAACATAACAATAAACATAAATCAAGGCATATATCTGTCTATTGAAACTTGAAAAAGTGCATATTGGTGGCTATCCATCATCCACTAAGAAAGAAAACAAATAGAGATAAAGGGTCATAATTTCATTTAGAATATAGAGCCATGGGATAACAAGGGACTCCGTTTTTAGTTGTTTATCTTGTTCGAGATTTTAGATTATGTAGAGACTACCACAACATAATTGACCCTTATAGCTTTAAAGATAAAAGTAGGATGACTTGCTTTCCTGTTTCATAGGTAAATCAACATGTTTCTCTCTAGGGCCTTGCAGGTAGAGACTGCAAAATCTAAATATGAGCTTTAAGGAAAGGAAGAAGCAAAAAGAGGTTGCAATATCTTTTGGCACTTTTCTAATCGTGGAAATATTTCCAAAAACAAATCAGAAGCTAAGTGTACAAATTATCTTCTAGATATCCAAAATAAGATGAAAGAATTTCCTTTTACAAAGCAATTAAATATAAACATCTTGGCAACCTCTAATGCGGAACTTGGTTTCCAAGTTTTTTTGACTGGGCACAATTGTCTACTTAAACAAACCAGGCTTCTTGCATCATAAAAATTGTAATGGAAGGTGTGAACTACAACTATTCTATAATTCTGATGTTCAATTTATTTAATGATCACCTATGCATAAACTAAAATATAAAGCAAGCCTGATTGAATGTGAGAAACATGTCAAATGCAGCTTCACAATAAAAATCATTTTACTATTGGTGCCGTGATTGACACAAAATGCTCTACCTGCAACTTAGTTGTGCTTTGCTGGGTTCTTTATCTACAACTAGAATATGTTTCTCAGCTCTAGGTTGAAAGTACCCAAAAAAAGCAAGACTCAATACCCCTTTTGGAACTGGTAAGTGCAGTCAGATGCAAGGCATGTGGAAAATCTTATGTAATACAATTACACTTGCAGTATAGCCACGGTAGCTAATCCTCTACAGCAAAGAAGTTTGCAGCTTAGGCTAAGAAGTTCATACCTGTAAATAAACAATTAATAAAACAGAAGAAAATAGGGATATTCTTCATAACCCTAAGCTGGATTGGCATCATTTAGAAATAGCAAAGTTTCAGGGAATTCAGAAGTTAGATCTTGTACCTCATGATGGCTTAAAATTATCCATAGATCGGCAGAGTGGCATCTATGGAGATGAATCTAGGAAGTGAAGATCCAAGATGGTTATGTGATGACCATGAAGTAGTTTTGGTTAAAAGAGTGCGAGTCCTAGGTGATTTTAGAGCAATCAACTAACTCTTGCCCCAGTTTATGAAATTTGGGAGACAGATATGCCAGTAATTTTCAGATTTCAAACTTTTTCATGTAAGGATTTTTCCAATTTGATTTTTGTTTGAAGTCCTATAATACAGAACTAGTTTTAGAATAAATTATTCAGCTGTATCCCATTCAAAGTTTCTCCACAGTAATCCTACTAGGTGCAATGTTCCTCAGGAACTTTTCTTATATTTCAATGAATTGTTTAATTCCATATAAAGATTAACCCTTGTTGCATAATAATGAAGAACAAAGCAACATGTCTTTGAACACTGCTCTTTCACACGCTTATGCCACCCACCAACCAGCCTCATTTCTGTAGTTGCAGTCTGTAACTTCCAACAGCATGTTTTCTCCCATACTTCTTTGTACCCACAAGTTTAATAAACCACACCCAACATGTTCTGGTAGTAGTAGAAGAGCTAGACAAATTTGGGGAATTCCACACACATTTTCCATAAACAAAGCTGATGCCTTGCTCTAGTGCATTCTATATACACGTCATAATAACATAGGGCATACTTTCTCCCTTCCCATGCAGGATACCGTGAACAGTTTGAAACATCATCTTAGATACTGATGGCACTATTACAACCCATTTTATTTTGCTTATGCCAGAGAGACACAAAACATATCATAAATTAGGCAAGCGGCTAGGCGGATTTCAGACTTGAACGAACAAAGATCCCTAGTGATAATCATGGCCAATCAAGGATATCCACTCAAGTGATTTAAGGCCATGAGAGGGACTTAATTAGCATTTGGTCTCAACAGAATAAACTTGGAAGTAGAGCCTAAAGTCAAGCCAAATCGTTAATCTAATTCATAATGACAAGGTTCATCATGATTATAATTTATATCACATTGACAAATCCCTCATTTCCTGCACTTGTATAATACTGGCTCAATAAAGGAAATGAGCATATCAATATATAAGCCTAGGCTACCTCTCCCCTCACTGCCAATTGGCTTTTCATGGCAAAAAGTTATATAATTTTTTGCAAAAATGAATGATCATAGATGACTACTCTACTTGACGTCGAGAACAGCAACATAACAAACTTATGTGTGAAACTGATATTGGAGCAGACGCTTGCAAGAGGCAAAGGGCAAATAATCTGAAAACTACTAGAAGTAGAAATCCTCAAAGTACTAATCATCTCTAATAGACTTGTTGATCAGATCAGCGTCCTAGGGAGTTTCCTTGCTATGCCGAGTAGATAAAATGGGTATAAACCAGAGCGAGTTGGTTCATACAGAAAACTAAATTCTTAACTCCTTGACCTCATTCGGGCAAATATGATATTGAGTATATGTGCATATAGTGATGAAGCTAAAGATGTAATGCACGTTCATTTCACTATAAGAAAGCAGATAAAAACATGGGATATTTTCAGTGAAAATAATTTCAGTCAAATAAGATAATACAATGCATGCTTCCCAAAAGAGAACTATATATTAAATAATTCATTGGAGAAATAATCGTGCCAATTGAAGTTTTACAAAGATAAAGAGACAGAGGAACAGAGTTCTTCCTAACCAGTGGTTATAACACTCGCCACAAACATACCTTATCCGCTCCTAGAATAATGCTCTTGGCCAGTGGAATAATTTTGCTGCTACGTTCTATCTCATAGCCCAAGAAATACTTTGCCTGAGACAACGCAATCACAATGGCTGAAGCAGTAGTAAAACCAGAAATCACAGAATGGCTGATGAATCGAATAAGCCATCCAAGCCTAAATTTAGAAAAAATCATTATAAGAACTTTTGTTAACGGAAAAATATCAAATGAAAGTTAAGAAGAAAAAAAAAAAGATATCAAACTGGCAGTTTGCAATGAGATTTGAATAGAACTTCATTGCTGCTGCCATTTCTACATTTGCTCAATTTGTGTTGAGTTATTCAAGAAAATTGCACATTGGGACCTATATCTGCCTGACTGCATATTTCCTATTAATGTTTGCAAGCCTATTGACTTCAAAAGCTTAAAAGTCCAGAAAAAGCACTATTATGATATCCATTAAGTCCTATGGTCAGTAAACACTCCATTAGTATCATACATTCCTTAAATATTTAACCATGTCAAAAAGGTGACTAGTTGAGAAAATGATATCCTATCAGAAGCAAAAGTTAAACCAGTAAATACTGATTTGATGCACACGATTTACATTGAATGATGTACAAATTCAAATGAAGAATAAAGAATCAAGAATCAGCACCTTAAAAGCCCCATAATGCATTCGAAAACACCGACCATAAGTGCCAATAGTATCGCAAGCTCGGTGTATAGTGCTTCTGATGAGTCAACAATGCTTCCCAGTACATTAGACACCAGAAGGGACGTCAGTGCAACAGGCCCAATAGCAAGCTGGCGAGACGACCCGAAAACAGCATACACAAATATAGGTACGAAACCGGAGTCTGAATCAAAAGTGCAGAAAGTGGGTCGAGTTAGCCACATAGATGCATCCATAACTGAATAGAACAACATGATCCCGCCTCAACTAGTCAATTTAAAAGCAAACAAAACCAGCCATCGCAAATAACTCTAACAGCATCATCAACTAGTAATTACCGATTGCATCACACATCTGGAACACCATGAACAAGATTGAGAGCTAAACTCAACTAACTAACCAAAAAGATAAGAACAACAAAAACAAACAATAGCACCACGAGCAAAGAGGAAACTTACAAAGTCCATATATTGGGTGAAGTCCAGCTAGCTTTGCGTACGACATAGACTGTTTTTCGACATCAACAAGTTATTGTCAATAACAAGTAAGAAGAAAGAATAGGCAGGACTTAAATCATCAACCAAAAGTTGGACTAGACCTGTGGGACGAGCATGACGCCGACGGTGATGCCAGACATGAGGTCTGGCTGCAGATACTCTCGCCATTTGTAGGTGCGAATCCAGCGGTAGCATGGTAGGAACAATTCAATCCACTCCGCCCAAGTCATCCTCTTCATCTTCCCCCTCCATTTCCCCAAAAATGACGACGACGACTGCGGCGGTGTGCTGGTGGTGGACGTGGTCGGATGCTGTAACTGGATAATTTTGACAGGTCGCGGCGCGGTTGCGGAGTAGGAGGAGAGGTCACCGACGCTGGGCGAGGAGTAGCTTATCTCCGCCATAACGTAGGCAGCCGCCGGGAATACCGGTGGCGCGTGCGGACAACTGAGTAAAATTGTTCCGATTGGCGGAAAAGAACATGGACCAATTGTTTCTTTCAGTCCTTTATATGGAAATTGTGACTTTCAAATTCCATATTAGGCATTTTTAGTAAATTTAATTGTGTCAAAATCTTTGTCTTAGGGTTCTTTCAATTTTTATTTTAGGATTAAATTCATTTTCATCCTATTTTCTTTTTAGAAGTTGTAATTATATTATCATATCAAAATTGAACAATATATTAAATCGATCATTAAATCTATCCACATAAATACGCATGTAAGTGAAACTCGAATTCATAACTTTATAGTATAAAACAATGGAATAAATATTGGATCAAAATAAATAATCATGCCCAATTTCAATTTTAATATAAATAAAAGTAATTTATAAAAAAAATGATAGAACTTTTAAATAAAGATAAACAAATCAAGTTTAAGGGGAGGAAATACAAAAAAAATGATACTTTATGGCAAATATTTTGGCCTAATTAATTATATGGCAAATAAAATACATTTACAGTGTGATTGGTGTATAATTTAAAAAAACTAACTAATCACGTACTAAGTGTATTATATGTACTCTCTGAATGATTTAGTTCGACCAATCACAATTTGGTTAAAAATATACCAGTTGGACACTTACTTGAATTACATCAATAATATTATTTTATTATATATAGACTTTGGATTAAAATTAACAAAAGTATTCTAGAATGCTTTAATTTAATCATATGTAACAATATAATTTAATTTAATTTATGCAGTTGTAATTATGAATTTTAAGAATTATTTAATTTCAAAATTTCAAAATTATTGTGATTTGTTATTTTGGATATTAATATTTAAAGTTTAAAAGTAATATGGACATGCAAAATTTGACTTGATTTTTTCTTGATCCGGCTACTTATCTTCTATGACTATTCTCCCTTCTTACTTAGCTCTGTGTTCAATTTGGTTGGAATTACACGTCATTTTTTATTTCGTAGAGGGTTAATTTAGTCCATTCATAAAATATATGTCGAGATAGTTATTCCATAGCTCTTAGTACTAATAATAGTAAAATAAATTACAATACCCCATTTTGATATTGAGCTGTGTTTCCATTCAACCAACACATCAATATGATTAACGGTAAATAAATTACGATAATTCACATAAAGTAGAAAAAACACTAACAAAATCTCTATTCAATAAATACATCAATATAATTAATAATGACAAATAAACTATAATAATTCACAAAAAGCCAGACAAACACTCAGCAATACATCTGTTCAACTAATACATCAAACTAAAGTAACTCATATAAAATAAGTCAAATACCCACATGTCCGATAAAATTCAAACCTGTGATATTAAATTTATTTATAAAATCTCGATTTTAACCTTAACTATTAAACTAAAATATTATCGATCCACGTAAATCCACAGAGTACTAAATCCAACGTTGTGTATGTAAGCGAATCTTGTTATGGTTATTAATATTATCTATTTTGAATAAAAAAATATAGCACCAAGTATTGACATAAATAAACTTTTTTCTTCATAAATACATTATAATTATAACCAAAAATATAATTATAAATTTATGTTTATATTTTGAGCAGGCTTCGACTACGAATGGTTCTTGTAATTATATAAAAGATATGAATAATTTGTATAAATACTTTATAAATTAAGGGTATAAATGCAATTTAAAATTTTTAAGAAGAAATATTGTGCGGTGAAGAAAAAACCAAAAATGAGGTTGTAAGAGTTGTGGAAACAATTTAAAAAGGGAAGCAATAATCGCAAAGACCCTTCAAACGCTTATACTGTGTATTTGTATTTTTCCTCTTTATTTTGATATGATAAGAGGGCAGTGTGCGGTCGTGATGTATGTGGACGTGTTATGGGGCAGGTGCAGTATGATTTGAAGAGACGTGCGAGATGACACGAGCACGATTCTGCTACGCCACCTTAAATATTATGATACTATACTCATTATGTCGCTATTTGCTACACTCCGACTCTGAATAACTTCAAATCTTAATATTATTAGTTTCGTGGGTACAGCTCAACAGTTTGAATTTAAAAAAATTATAAATAATTATATTTATAATTTTTATTTATTATTATTTTTATATAAATTATTCTTATTTTTTAAAAATTATAAAAATTATCCCCAACAGTTTTTAAAACATCCAAAATGCCCCGTTGATTAGGTTAAATTTTAATTTAATTATTAAATAACAAAAATTTTCCTTAAAAGTGTTTTATAAAATAATATTTATGAGAATAAATAATATGACCCGTATATTTTTTTATTATTATTTATACTAATTTTTAATTAAACTTAAATTATTTTATTAATTTTTTTTATTGAATCTGTATATAAATTTACACATCTTAATAACTAAAATATCAAATTATTTAATTAATTTTGTTAATAAAAATTAGTTACTAGCTTATAAATTCAAATTGAAAAGTTGCCACACTTCTATAAACTATTTTAAATACTTAAACTTATTAGATTTATTTTTTATTTTTGTTTACAACTAATTTTTATTAAAATTAATAAATTACATATTTATATGTATATATTTATATATACATATTTTGATAGCCAATAAAAGCAGAGAAGGGTAAAAGGTTGGGTTGGGGTAAGGCCGGAGGCCGCAATGGGGCGGTGGGAATGAGAGGATAGGCAGAAGTTGAGGGTGGGCTTAGCGACAGGATTAGGAAGAAGGGATAATTTTTAAAAAAAGTTATTTTAATAATTTAAAATATTTTTTTAATAAACAGTTTTTTTTTGCTAATTCTAATATAATTTATATAAACTCAATAAATTATTTTGAATTATAATTTATTAATTTTGATTAAATTTAATCATAAATAAAAATTTTGAACTATAATTTACTGATTTAGTTAAAATTTAATTATAAATAAAAATAGAGGAAAAATAATTTTTTAATTTTAGTGTTTTTAAAAATTTATGAAAATGTGATGATTTATAAAATAGATTTAAGGTGGGGAATAGTTTTAAAAATTTATAAAACAAAGACACCTTAAATTTTTTTTTGATAAATACATTATTTATTTTACTAATTCTAAAATAATTTATATAAACTGCATATATTATTTTGAATTATAATTTATTAATCTTAATAAAATTTAATTATAAACAAAATAAAAAATAAATTTTTAAATTTTTATAAGAATTTAAAAAATACAAGTGTGATAATTTTTTAATTTGAATTTATAATCTAGTAATTAATTTTTATTAATATATTAATTAAATAATTTAAATTTAAACTATACTAATAAAAAGAATATATGGGTTTCATATCATTTATCCCATAAACATTACTTTTACACCCCTTCTATTTTTCAAAAATTACAAAACACCCATTTCTGTCATTGAAAAATTAAATTAAAGTTTGACTTAGTCAATAAGGATATTTTGGAGTTTTAAAGGCTTGTTAGGTGTGATTTCTATAATTTTTGAGAAGACAGGAATAATTTATATAAAAAAACAATAAATTTAGAGGTATAAATGTAATTATCTCAAAATTTATGACTCGGATATTATTATTGTACATAATTTAATGATTCTTAGTCGGACTTGTACCTATTACAAATTCGCCTTTTGTAAAATATAAATATTACCAATCAACATACTGATCTTGTAGAAATATGTTGTAAAATTGTAATTTTAGACCCTCCAATTTTTAAATTTTACAAATAAAATATTTTCGTGGCGAATCTAATCTAACTATGAGTTTTTAAGAGTTTTGAGGGGAGAATTGATAATTTAGCGTTTTTTAAGAAGGTTTGGATATAATTAACCCGTATTTGACTTAAAATAGGAAAAAAACAAAATATCCTTTTCGTTTGAGAGAAATTTGGTTTGGGAAAGTGGTAGGAAGAATAAAATTGAACCGCAAATGTGAAGGCCAAACAAGACCTTTTTTTTTGTTAATTTTAAATAAAATTCAATTTATTACTATATCATTCGTTCCATTCAGACTCGTAATTCAACATATCAATATTTCTAAATCAACAAACATATTCAAAATAAACAAAGAAACTAGACACTATTGTAAAAAAGTAAACCATATACCCATATTCATAGGACTCGAACTCACAACCTCTCGACTACTGTGAGGTCTAAACAAATTAATAACCGCTAAATTTATGCTAATTTCAATATTTTGGCATTGAATGTATATAATTTATAATTGATATATACCCTTCATTTATGTCAAGCATCTAACTACCTGATATATTCTACATTGAACATTTGAGTATAGCAAAGGCAAAAGAATTAAATCTAATCTAGTAAAGATGATATAAGAGTCACAACCATCCAATACTTTTAGGCATAAAATTGATAGTCTCCTCGGAATCTTATTTCCTTGCCAAATCCATCAGGACTCAGCATCAAATACATCCCTAGAAACTATACATACAACAAGCATGTATTATTATAATTCAGGGCGAGCATTGCTGAGAAAAATTACTCTAGAATTTTCACAGCAAACTCGCCACAGGAAAAGAGTAATAGCCTGATCTACGTAAATTTCAACAAGTTCATGCATTAACTTTGGGTGCCCAGCCTGCGACAACGTGTTCCTTTGCAGCCTTTGTTTTCTGGAAAGAGTCCCGAGAAAAGAGCAACTGCCAAGTGAGGAGGAGAAGACATATTAGCCAATTTAAGTTGACGGTAATAACTAAGAATTCAAGGTCTTCCACATTTCAACTACACAAACAGAGGCATCTTTTGGCAGATATGCACAAGGACTTTGCACATAAGATATACGTATGAACAATCATTTCCTTGCCATATTGCGACGCTTTGCATGTGCTATGTATTCACAGAGCATAACATAACAAGAAAACCTTCAAAAATATCTTGGTTGATAGGATTGGACCTGCAGATGAGTTTATTGACATTCTAAGAGCTTTTGAGCTTCTTTTGGTTTGTGCGGTGGAACCGAAATCCATAGCATGATCCGTTCAAGTTGTTTAAAGGCAGTGGAAAAGGTTATCTCACATCATCAGAAAGAAAGTGCAACAGCCTCTAATTTCCCTGGTGTATGAAAAGCATTGTTGCAGCGGGCTCCACAGCACATGACAATTGAAGGCAAATGTTTGCATATGTCTCTTCTTGCACATAGACCATGGTTTTTAGCTCGAATTGATAGAAGTTAGCTGGTTGGTCTTCGAACATATTAATACTGAGACAACATAAATATTTTATTGATTTTGCTTGACTGGCAGCTTCTGTAGAGCAATACTTACTAAAACATGTTATTATAACCAGTTTCCTCTGTTTTTGACTGACTAACATAAGTTCACCTGAGTCGGAATCTTCCATACATTTCTTACTTGACCTGTCCTAAGTCAGCTCCTCTTAACCAAGAGAGAAATCTTCTATGTCTTATATCGAAACATCTCGTTTATGTTGATTTGCTGATCTAGTTGTAACTTGGAAGGGAGCCTTCCATAAAATTGGAGCATTAAAAGAGAGGAAGACAGAAGGGGAAAAGAAATTAAGAATAACACGTTATAATACCTTCAGGTAGTTGTGCACGTGGGTCAAGTTTTCAGGAACAATCCAATTCTTGAAATGGGCAAGAGCAACATCAAGATGGTAAAGCTTTGGTGCCAAACTCAAATCAACAGCACAAATATTTTCTCCATTGACATACGGTCCCTGATCACACATGTGGAAGAAACTTTCATGAGCAAATGCAGATAATATGCACTTGTTTTTGCCCTATAATCTTTATCTCATGTTTAATGTCTAGGGTCCTTAATATAAGACTCACACCTTAGCTTTCAGGTGCTCATCCAATGCCTTCAATTCATCAAGCAGAGCCTGTTCTGATCCATCAGTAGGATCCTTGCTCTTCAAGAATTTGACAAAAGAAGGAAATATTTTGGAGCCCCTAAGACAGGAAGTCAAAAGATAAATTGTTCTGTAAGCACATCATTAAACATGGAGATGATGATCCATATATAAAGCTATGAGACGTATATATATGGATAAAAAAAATTAAACATGCCAAATGTGAAAAACTGAAGTAGCATACTATAAATTGAAGTCTAAAGGTCATTGATGCTTGCCAATGGTGATTAGATTAATATGTTGAGGTGATTCTTTAGAGAAACAGAGAGGCGATAAAATGAGAGAGCAGTACAAAATCTCAATTGAAGGAGTAAAGACAAACCCAAAACTTAAAACCATTCATATTTTTATAATTTTACCAGAAACTGTGAAATAGCATGTTGGACACACCTAGTTCCATGTTGAAGTCAAACTTTCTTCTTGATGTGCTATAAAACAATTCTTATAGCCGACATAGTGTCCCGCCCATGTCCTACATAGCATAGGACCATTTTTTGGAGTTTTCATGCATTAGGCATCAATTTATATTATAAACTACTAATAGGTCAATGATGGGCTCAGATTAATTAGTTTGCTCTCGGCAACACTAGTCCACTGTTACAAATATTCAGAATCTACAACATACATCTATTGTGATAGTCACAGTCAGAATATTTAGTTCAAATAGAAGATATCTGAATATACCTAATTTCCAGTAAGAAGTTTTAAAGAAAACTGTTTCACACAGGTGCCAATGTAAACCAGTTGCTTTATTAAAGACTTAGCATAATAGTAAACAAAAAGTCACTTTTGAAACAATTCTCAATGTCCACGAACGTATTTTGTCCAAAGATTTCTTGAAAGATGTGCCTATGAGACAACCATTCATAGACCCATCTTTAAATCATCACCTCAAACAATAAACATGAATAAGAAAGTGACTTAAACCACCAAATTCAAGATCATCATTAGACTCCATCAGCAAAAGCTCCATCAAAATTTTAGCACCTCCAAGGAATATCTAGATGTATATAGTTCTGAGAAGGAGGAGGGAAGAATGAATTCATACACAGATGAGACTTCAGGAGGAGGAGATAGAGAAGGGTTCGGGTATTTCTCCTCAAGAAGACCAACAATCACATCAGAGTCTGCAATCCATTTATCATCGAATTTTATCACTGGCACCTTCCCTTCTGGGTTCACTTCCAAAAACCTAAAAATCCCAAATGGAAAGGACTGAATTTACATAACAAACACAAAAGTTCAAAGAACCAAACCAATTAACCGAAAACTACAACGACGCTGAATCCAGCAGCATTTAGGCGTTTACCATTGGGGCTTCTGGTCAACGTTGATTAAATGCAGCTTATAAGGGACTTTCTTCTCTTCCAAAGTCAAAAGAACCCTCTGGGAAAAGGGACCTGGAGTCAAAAAGAAGTAATGAGTCCAAACTAAAACGATCATAATTCGTCTCGTTCCTGTGTGTGTTTATGGTTGCAATTAAGAGAGGAATGTCGAAAAGAACAGCAAATTACAGTCTCCAAGAATGTCGGGAGCGCCTACAGCAGCCTTGACGCATACTTCCACAGCCATGGCCGGATTGTGAGCGTTTGGTGTTTGTGAAATCGTCTCGCCGAACGTAGAGTGTGGGGTGTTGAAGTTGAGCTACAACCACTACGGCAAGTGATGTGTATATATACGCAATAAGTGCAACATAAAGAGTGAAATCTGGTCCCTTCCATACGCATTGAGTGCAAGAACCGATTCCCACTTTCAACTTGGACCATATTTTATGTTTGGGTAACTTTTATTTTGCCATAAAATATTTGTAAATATATTTTACTATTTTTAAGTTCAACTCAAAAACTTCATAATTTTTTTTGTTGGAGTTGATATATTTAACAAATTAAATTCAAACAAACTTTTTATCAATTGATTTAAATCAAGTATTGAGTAATTGGAATTACATCTAATACTCCTGAAGTTTGCTTTCGTCTGACAAATAAATCTCTCTATTAGTCAAAATTCACTAAATTTGCTGATATTAAATAAAAAAATAGTTGAAATCCGTATTTATCCCTAATTAACTTATTACTGGTCAAACTAACCTTAAATATTTTCACACGTTAATGCACGTGAATGGGTATATCTTCACCCTTAAATGATAGTTTAATTAGGAAAAAATTGTTTGCAATAACTCAATTGAGGTAAATGTCGAATTCCATTCAAAAAATTTTTTAATATCAACAAATTCGATAAAATTTAACTAATTAAAATATCTATTTATTATATGGAAGCAAACCTAAAAAAATACTAAACGTAATTTTTTAAACTATACACTAAACTTTAATGACATGCATTTTGCTTGAATATCATGAACTTTTGAGCTAATTTGAGTGTGAAAAGGGGAGCAAAATTTTGGCATACAATTTTGAATTCTTTGGAAATTCTTGAGACCCAATATTTTATTTTATTTTCAAAAATTATGTTTGAGAATTATTTTACTCTTTTGTAGAAATTGCAAATAATAATAGTATTTTCTGAAATATGTTTTTGTGCTGCTTTCAGAACCATCTGATCGGAAAATTACGTTTTCTTTGGAAGATTATAACTTTTGGGTCTAAGTAACCCGACAACAATCATATAGTAGCGGCAAACCCTTTTCAAAATTCACATATCCTCAACCATATATTACGTAATTTCATAAATAATTTCAAGGAAAAATGGAAGCAATCTTTGTGATATTGTAAATGAGCAAATTACCTCATACAAAAAAAAAATAATAAAGCAATTTATCTCTTGTGTTTTGTAAAATACAACGATTTATCTCACTGTATAAAGAGGTAAATTATTTCATTTTGAAAAGACATAGCGCAGTAAATTATTTCATTTTGAAAAATATAGAGAAATAAATTACTATTTTATTTTTCTCCATAAAAAATGATAATTTACTCATTTACAATAGTATCACAGGCAAATAAATTACTATTCATCCTAGAATTCCATAAAGTAGAAGTAGGAGAATTTTGGGACTTGAATATTTTTCATATTTTATTTTTATGTACATAGGAAAGATAATATTGAATATTTATGTTGATGTGATGGATAGAGAATGTATTCCAAAGTGTTGCAATTTGACTAAACTTTATTTTATCAAATTACAAAACAATTTAATTAGTTGGAATACTTCAACTCAGAATCTAGCAATATTTAATACGCTAATGAAATTAAATATTATATATTAATTTAATAAACTATTTAATTTCATAATTAACTTAATTATAAAATTCAAAACAAATAAAAAATCAATATAATAAATTAGTATATAAATTACACCTCCAATAACTTATCTTTTGTTTCAAATTTAAAGTTTCACTCTCTTCCATCATCTCCAACTTTATTATTAATCAAACTTCTATCTAAATCATATTTTTCACATAAATAATCAAAAAGTTTATTTATAATAAAAAAAATTACCATATAAAATAAATTTTAAAATTCACACATCAAGTGCGCCAGGACTGGTGGTATAACTATAAATCTCTTATTACGATTTAAATCAGTGAAGAACATCCACAATTCTGCAATAATGTCGTTCGTTAAATTTAACGAAGAGGCACAATTGAGCTAGATTAAGAAAATAGAGAAAGAGTTTTAGCGAACTTTTTAAAATACATGATGAGAATTATATAAATTTTAGCCTTTTTTTTTTATTCAAATTCACGCACTCAATATTTAAATACAAGACCTTCATAGGGAATTTTTGTGCTCGAATTATTGGGCTGTCGCCTTTTATCTTCCAGCAACTATGCACCTTTATTGAGATGTTCCCCACAAATATGGTGCACAAGATTTCTACTTTATATCCATGCTTTCTCTACCACAACTTGAACATCACAACTCCTATTATTAGGAAAAAATACAAGCAATTCCCTTGTGATATTGCAAATGAGCAAATGATCTCCTTTATGAAAAAATAAATAGTGATTTACTTTCCTGTATTCTTTAAAATATAACAATTTACCCCCTTATGATTTTTAAATGAAGCAATTTACCTCCATGTATAAAGAGGTAAATTGCTTCATTTTAAAAAATATAGGAGCGTAAATTGCTATTTATTTTCATAAAGGAATGATGTGCTCATTTTTAATATCACATAGGAGTAAATTGCTATTCACCCCCTATTATTAGATTATATAAATCAAGCACCACTACTACTACTACTTTTGTACAATCATATATAGATCTTGAGATTTGCTTATATTTTGCTGCTCTTTTTGGTCTTAAGGTTGTGTTTTTAGAGGGTATTTTGCTAAGTTTATTTAAAATATTGCATAAGTTCGTACATTTTATAAGATGTTATATCATATTTTGTAAATAAGTTATTGATGTTTTTAGATGGGTAAACATCACAGTGCTATGGTACATTTTTCTCGTTTTCAACTTTTCTAGCTTTAATTTTTTTTCTTAGTGTGTTGTTGGCTACCAACGGAGCAACCCTTAAAAAAGCACCAACAACCAGCATTTTAGGTGGAAGCTAGAGCAATTTTTCCACAAAAAATAAGAATCAATATGATATTTTTTAAAACTTAAGGGACTAATCTGAAAAAGCAATTCTGGCTAGACTTTTGTCAGAAAGTGGTCAGTAGGACTAATTTGAAATAAAATATGAAGTTTAGGGATGCTAAGATAAAAAAATAAAAATTAGAAATTTAAGTGATTTTAAACACAAACATAAGGGACTATGGTATTTATTCTTTTTAGATAAAATAAGATATTGATAAAGATAATTTTGTATTTAACATGAAAATAGTTAGATGAAGTTGTTCAAAAAAATTATGTTAGAAACTTCTTCTAAGAAAGGAGTCTGGAATAGGGTAGGGTCTCTTACCTATTGTTATAATTACTTATATTTTTAAATATTATAAATATTAAGTTATAATTTTTGTAAGCACCTATGAGTATTATATTATAGGCTAGGGTATAGGTAGGGCATGAAAAAATTGCTATCGGTATTTGTTGGGTTCGAATCCGGGTAGGGCAATACCCGTCCATTAACGGGCCTAACCAAGATGGACAGAAAATTTGTTCTTATAGAGGGATTGTCTCAGCCCTGTTCTTTCCCTGTCTTTCCTTCTTACCAGACAAAACAAGAGATGCACATCTCTCCATTCCCTCAAACTCCTGGCGAATGTACAATTTCGAATGGACTATAAGAAGATGGAAAAGTGAAGTTTCGGTTTTACAATCTCAAGTATGAAAACTTGCCTGCATGAAGATAGCAAAGATCAGTTATCAGTTTTATAGTCGGAAGCACCTAGAAACATCAAAATATATACCTCATATTCTTTCTGACTCGAAAGAGGAAGAGCCAAGGAAACATATATCATCATTTACAAAAACAGACGTGTCTGTGTTCACGCATTTTCGAATTCATTGGTTATGTATAGAGCAAAGACCTGGTAACAACAGCTCCGTGTAAGATTGTGGTCACAAGAGCATTCAAATGTCCAGCACTTTAAAGGAGTCGGCCACCACTTTGAGCTTGTTTCGGACTTTTCTCCACCGTCTTTCATTTGCTCCGACGATTAATGTGTAGTATCTTCCTGCAGAAAAGCAGAGATCGTTAAGGAGTGCTAATCCGAGTTACTTATGCAAAAGTATATGTACTGGGCTTGATATTTTACAAGTACATGTTTTAGTTTTGAGAAACTAAAAATTCCAAACATATTTGTATCTTACACATTTTGAAAGCACATTTGAGCTCATGGCAATTCATGTATTTGGTGTGAAGAAGAACATTTTCAGTCTCTTTCATTAAAATTTATATGTGGATATAATGACAATGACTCCCAATACTATGATGTCTTAAGAGACTGTAAAGTTGGAAATTTTACACTTCTTCAATGTATAATCATGTTATCTCGACCAAGATTAGTATCATATATATATGCGCTAGAAGATGTCATGATTTAACAATCTCTTGATTGTTTTCACTTTGCCCTCGTTCCCCTACCCATTCTCACTTGTGTTATTTATGACAAACTTTAATGTACATGCCCTTCTTGCAGGTATTAAAAATAAATAGAAGTGAAACATGGAAGATATGAAGCAGGAATTTTCACAATATCAAGAGACACAAGGATAATTCTAACTTAGTGTACAGATGAAGGAAAGCATTTGACAGAAGAACTCTAGCAGTCATTCTTGTTCATATAAGATTTTAACTTTGACTAAGAAATGCCTTCAATACTGATGCCATGGTACAGTTATCATACCGTTTCCGATTGCTATTGTTGCAAAAGCTGCTCGAGCAAAATTTGGGGACGTGAGTATGTATTCGAACGTCCAGTAGTTCCTGCCATCCATGTTTCTCTGCACCCAGAAGATTGACCCAGATAAATGACTTTATTCTTCCTATAACTACATTAGTAAAATAAGAACATAGGTGGTCATCATCGAAAAGTTTTACAAGCAACCAACAGAGTAACAGTAGCAAGAAACAGATGCAAGCCCAACAGAGGCAGAGCGAGAGAGAGAGAGATGAGACTTCAGATCATGGAGCCCAAATTACCTCTTGCATATCCAGTATCGTTGCTACTTGAGTTGGTGCTGAGTATACATTTGTTACAAGATTTGCCACAACCTTATAGCAATAAAGTAAAATCTTATTAGAGATTTTGATGGGATCCTTATCAAGATGAAAGAAAGAACAAAAGATGACTGTATTCACCTCTTCCATTGGTCCCATATCATGGATATCAGTTTTATCCGTTGGTATAAAACTTAATCTTACATTTTGAAGTTGTAAATATCTGTCTTTGAATGCCGAATCATGACCTCTGAAGTCAAAATCCTGTAATAGAAATTACAGAGTCGAGAAAGATTAGAAACATGCTATTTGCTATCAAACTCAGTTGCTAGTAGAACTTACTCTCCAGTCTGAGGGATAATAATATGAATAACCATCAACTTTGTCAACAAAAACTTGATAATTCTCTAGTTTTCCTGCATGGCCAAATAATAAAGTTAAGTTCACAAACTAGCAAGACATGAATAGCTTGAAGGATGACGCAAAAATGACTGCTATCTTTTGTCGTAGAAAGTAATGGAACTAAAGAGAATTAATTTGATTTAAGCTTGAAATAAAGAATGTAAAGTGAAACCATGTTGTAAATGAAAATATATACAACCAATTGAATGGTTGATAATATACAAGTTAAGTAGGTTACTGAGAACATTTGCCATGGAGATATTACAAACCAAGTACCAATACCTTCTGCGAGAAGGGGGCTTGCAGGTAATGAATTGGCAGTCAGGGCTCCTATCCCAAGTATAAGTTCCCTCCTTCTACAGTTCCCAGAAACTGTACAGTTAGCTGTTACAAAAATAAACAAACAATTATTCCGGATATGGAATTGCTAATTTGTCAATTTAGCGTTCTCTACAGTTGGTGCCAAGGAATTATAAAAATCCCTGATGTGCATGGGTTTTACAACAACAATAAAATAATAGCAGTAATAACAACAGCAGCAGCAGCATCATCATCATCATCATCATAATAATAATAATAATAATAATACAGGATGTGAAGCGCGGGATATGACACAACTGCACCTAGTGCACACTTTTTCACCAGAGCATAGTGCAGCAATCAAGACTACCCTTGCCGAAAATTATAAATATACTTCATTTACAACAAAAGATGTAGGTTCTCTATTCAGCACAAGTCCAGATACTTTTAAGATCTCATAACGTTAGCCAACTTAGGTATGAGAAGGTTTTCAGTTGGTGGAGACTCCACGCCCCTAAGGACCTTATTGTCTTATGGGTCAAACGCACGCTCTAAATCTTTAAACACTTCCAGAACTCCAGAGTCCAAAGCCTCAAACAAAGACAACAAAAATCCATCCTAGAATCATTTTTCATCAATTCTTACTCAAATAAAAGTCATAATTAAGAGTACCCAAACACAAGCTAGTCTAAAGCTTGCTGGCACTACGTAAAAACTGGAACAATTGAAACATTCGATGTAGAATATTATCAACTAAATTGCCTGTTTATCTCTTGCAGCCTCTAAGTCAGTAAGTTGCAGACACCAAGAAAGAAGTTTAGTAGCCCGTGAATTGGAAAGTAAGCCAACAAATGACTAATATTCCAGCACCTCAAATAAGATTTTCACTGGACTAATTTCTATTATTGACTCAAACAATTAAAAGCATCCATAACACCAAAGACATGTTTCAAGATCTCAGTAACGAAATTCGTCAGTTGTCACACAATTAACACACACACTGAGACACACAATTTCTTCAATTTTCACATGAAAATTAGTACTAAAATTGTCTCATCACAGTAACACATCGTCCACGAAACATAAATGCGTTAGGTAGTCCACACAAAACTATCATATCAGCTGGTGAAATTCAATCACCTTTCTAAAACAACCGAGAAAGCAACTACTAAAATCGAAATTGATCATAATACAGAGATAACCACGAATGAAGATCAATTCGTACTTTTATCTGAAGCGCTCCTCGAGCACTTAGTAACACCATGCGAAGAAACTGCACCGCACTCAGCTGAGCTCGTCCAACTGCGGACGAGTAACTGAGAGAATATCGAACCACTTCAAATTTCAGCAAATTGATATGCAAAAACACAAGATTTGGCATATGAATAATAATGGAGATGACCTTCTTTGTTAACGGTTCTGAAATGAAGGTGAGTGAGAGTGATGAAACTGCCATCTCTGCAGACTAACTGACAGCCCAAGCTTTGTTGATTTCTCTATCTTGCTATGGATATATACTGCACTTTATGACTGGCCACAAAGAGCTGTCATTTGTATAGATGTCTTTAAAATAAATGGAAGGGTAAATCTGTCAATTCATGGATTTTATTTTGTCCAGGTTTATACCTAATAAAATAATTATAATATAAGATAATTTCCATCCAACTCCTATGATATCTGTCATTTACAAACTCTTTTATTATTTAAAAAATTATAAATATTCTTAAAATTAATGATTGTCTAACAAATATCCTCTCGTGACAGCCCATTGTAAGGGGTATTTTTTAAACAACCGTCAATTCTAATGATATTTGTAATTTTTGGAATAACGATGGTTGTAAGAGAAAATTATTTTTTTCGTCCTTTAACTTTACCTCCTATTAGTATTAGCCATATAAGTATATTTTTTATTTATTTAGCCTTATAAGTTACAAAAATGATAACAAATTGTCCGAATTATGATTTTTTACATAATTTTCTGGTGTGATTTTGAAAATCAACAAAAAATTTCCAAGTGACAGGCGACAATTTGTTGAATTTTGGGCAATTTAGCCACGTGTAATGACCCATGGACATCAATGTTGATTAGGTATTATTTAAATGCCAAAATTCCAACAAAAAAAATTTAAAATTTAAAATTTTTATAATTTAAATTAAAAAATTAAATTTAAATTATTTTAGTAATTATATTATTTATTATATTTTAATATTAACTATATTTATAAATTTAATTAATATATATATTTTTTAATTTGCAGCAACAACGATTAGATCGCGGCCGCCGTTGTAGAGGAGAGTGACTGGGCGATCGCGGTCACACTCTGCGTGAATGTCGGAGGATTGGAGAGGAGGGGCGGAGATGGAGGGGGGGGACGGAGATGGAGTGGGGTGGGGTGGGGTGGGGAGAAGGTAATTTTTTTAAAAGAAATAATAATAATATGATTTTTATATATTATAAATATACATATAATATACTTTAAAATTTATTAATTTTGATCCTCTTCGAAATATGTCCAACATGTCTTCTAACTTGTATTCAAAACCACATAGAATTAAAATCCCCTAAAAGCTATCCAACTTAGTTGTCATGTCATCTTTTCAGCCAAAAATTAAAATTTCGATAATTAGAGGACTATTTTTCATCATTTATGTAACTTACAGGACTAAATAAATAAAATGCACACTTATAAAATTAAAATTAATAGGGGGTAAAATTAAAGGACAAAAAAATAATTTTTTCATAGTTGTAATTAAAGCAAACCTCAATAGAGCCCTTTTGTAATATATCTAAAAAATCGAATAGGGTCAGAGCCTTACCCATTAATTTTTTGGGGTGTTTTTTTTAATGGATTGCAAAAAGTTAAATCTTAAGTTTATCTCGAAAAATAAAATTTATAGAAGCAAATTAAGTATTTTTTGTTATGTATTTTCCATAATTTATTATAAGAATATGTTGTTGAATTAATTTATTAATAGCATTTCTTGAGTTTACGATTGATAAAATAAAAGTCCAATCATCATCGAAATTTGAATAATGATATTAACTTTGTCTAATTAATAAATCGTTATTAATTAATTATGATATCAGTACAAATTCAAAATAAAAATGAAATAAGTTTAGTATGAAAATATATTTAACTTTGCTTAAATTTCTTAACCATTTGAATTTCGTTCAACTTTGATTTAATAATTTTATATCATTCAAGTTACATTTTTAATCTATTTCAAATATTAGACTAACTTAAGTTTTGTTTGTATTGTTTTCACTTTCTAAACTATCTTATAGTAAAAAAAATAAAATAAAAAAATGAGATCAATTAAATTTTATTATTTGGGATGCAATTCACCACCATTAGAAATTAAGAATAGAGTTCAATACAAGTTTTTTTTTTTCTCTTCCTCCTCTCAACGATGAATAGGGTATTTATACTAATACAATATTATTTAGGTAGATAAGGTAAAGTACTACTTTATTCCTTGCCTATTCCTATTATATGACTAAAATTAATTGATCAAAGTCATTTCAGTAATTTACACATTAGAATCGATTTGGTAAGTTTAACATTTTCTTTTTTCTTTTGATTTCTTTCCATCTTTAATACCTTCCTTTTTTCATAATGTCGACTTTTTCTTTTATCTTTGATTCACTTCCTTCTTGGATACCTTCTTTTTTTGAATATGTCAACCTTTCATTTTTTTTATTTCTTTTCTCCATCACTATCAAACTAAGTCTTAATTAATCTTATTAAAAGATTAATTTAAAGTTGTTACTATGCAAGCAAAAATGATGATTTTTTTGGACAAATTTGATAAAAGTATTAATATGTAAAAAAATTAATAAAATATGTACTGTGATGATTAACAAAATTTAATAATGTTCA
Source organism: Sesamum indicum (assembly GCF_000512975.1). Taxonomy (NCBI): domain Eukaryota; kingdom Viridiplantae; phylum Streptophyta; class Magnoliopsida; order Lamiales; family Pedaliaceae; genus Sesamum; species Sesamum indicum. The sequence goes on from NC_026154.1 coordinate 4,453,193, forward strand.
AATATTAAATAAATCTAGCCATTTAATTTACTAAAAACATACAAATTCAAGAACTTTAAGTTACCGAGTAAGTGAACACTTTATATAATACACAATACACTTGTCGGTTACTTGATTTATAATTTAAAAAAAATGATAAATTACATAACAAATATATCATATTTAGTCGGTGACTGATTTCGACCAACCTAATTTGAGTAACAAAATTCCTGGCTTTGTCGGGTATAAGATGAAGCTTGCAAAATTGGCACCCAGAACATATCTTCAGTAATTTTCCCACACTTAAAAGGGAATGTTTGTATTTATAGCAGCCAAAGACAACCGCTTTGTCACTATACAAACAATGATGTAATTCACAAAGTTGTGTATAACCAAATGTAAAGTTGGCGAGAGAACTTCTACTGTCTCATCAACGGCTGTGAGGTGAGCTTAAACAATCACAAAGAAGATAAAAAGAACACCAAAAAACAAGCCCGAAACAGTATGTAAAAAGTGCATATCATCATGAATTAACGCGCACCTGTCCAGAAGTTCTCGCTAGAATCTGGACTAGCAAGGAGGTTGAAGGGTTTGCCGATACTATCTTTCAAAATGGTGATCTGGCCTTCTTTCAGCAGTATATCTTCATCGAGGGCCTCTATTTTCTTTCTCAACGCGTTGATCTCAGAATTCAATAACATGTTCTTCTCCGTGTACTGCTTAACCTCATCCCACATAAGATCTCTCTCTTCGGATACCTTTGGTAGTATTCCCCTCACGATAGCCAATTCTTTCTTGCATTCTTGCAGGTCACCTTGAAGTTGATTAATAGTCTCATCCTTTTTCATCATCTGCTGACAATGAAAATATAAGTTGATGGCATACAACTGAGGCAAATAACTTTGAACTTTAACATTTAATTTGACAACATGTTGCTTAATACAAAGAGCACAGCCATCAGACTTGAAAAACAGAAAATATTGACAAACTTCTCGGTCCTCACTTTGTTCTGCTTTTCATCATAAGGGCACTGAGTTTTGTTCAGTCCATGGATTTTGATGAGGAAAGGGAATAGGTGTAGAAAGAGACAAACAACAACAGAATCACAAGTCTGATTGTCCAAGGAAAAGAACAGGAACAAAGGAGATGATGAATTTGTGGCGGCATAGAGTGCAAAATAGGTTTTCCCCATTCACACTTTTAATCAAGCTTTATTGGCCATAAATCAAACAATTCCACAAGCATTTTCTTTTCCTTTCCTAACCAAAATCCTTATACCAAACAGAGCATAAATCAAGATGTGCTTAAGTGTCAACCGATGTTTTTACAGCACCCTTTTCCACCCCACTCCTACTGTAGCAATGAAAGCTTGGTACAAATCTCTGGTACACCAGTATTTCTATTTAGCTTACTTTATGAACATACTACTTAATTGTGTGGTGCTAATACAATGCTGATCCAAGTGAATGCTCAGTCTTTATACACAACACAAAGAAAAACTCACTTCAACTTATTGTACAATTTTTCATGCAAAAAAGATTACCAATATGGGAACTCAAGTCCCGGCTTGGACAGTTTGTATCTTCACAAAATCATCTTCCTCTCAGTGCTAAGCTAATTAATCAAAATTCACTGAATTTGCTGATATTAATAAAAAAGTGAATGACATTGTTATTTACCATTGACTTATTCCTGACTTATTGCAGGTCAAACAATTTTTTCCTATTAACTTACCCTTATAACGGTAAAGATATACGTCCTCATATGCATTAACACATGAAGGTATATGGCAATAATTCGATCATAAAAATATTATTTAACCAACAACAAATCCGTAATAAGTCAATTAAGGGTAAATATAGATTTTTTACCCTTACAACAGTAAAGATATAACTCCTCACATACATTAACACATGAAGGCGTATGGCGATAATCCGATCATAAAGATATTTATTTAACCAGCAATAAATCAATAATAAGTCAATCGGGAGTAAATATAGATTTTCTACCCTTATAACTTCAAAGCTTTACCTCCTCACATGCATTAACACATGAAGGCGTATGGTGATTATCATAAAGATATTTATTTAACCAGTAATAAATCAGTAATAAGTCAATCGGGAGTAAATATAGATTTTTTACCCTTATAACAGTAAAGATTTACCTCCTCACATGCATTAACACATGAAGACGTATGACAAATTTGCATCCGAGTCCAATTATCTTGCTCCATAAATTAGTTTCCTAGTGAATCTTTTCATAAATTATTCTCATGGTTCCAAGGTTTGAAGTGACTTAGATAACATTAGTTAATCTTTAAAACATATTTCACAATTGAGGTATGAGTTTAATTTCGAATCTGACTGAAGATTATAAAAAACAATAGAATACTCAGAATTTGACTAAGTATTATTAAATTCTACCCTTTTATCTATTATAAGTTTGAGTATTATGATTAAAAAAAAATTATATTAATTAAGAAAAGAGAACATCCTAAAAGGTTGTTAATGAAAATAGAAGTAAAATATTAACAAGTAATTCTATAGATTCTTTTACCATATTTCACTTTTCAACTTGTGCTGATGCTTCCTTTCATTTGTTATCTGAGCTCATTTTGGCGAGGGAACTAGTGTACGTTTTGCAAGTGGAAACAAATGTATGCAACTATTGATGTCTGCTTTAAATAAAAAAAAATTGCATGGCAAGTTGCTGAAGAAGAAGAAATTGGTCTTGCTTACCTGAAGTTCAAGTTCTTTCATCTTGTGGTTTATGCAAGACAAGTTATCAAGAGCATTTTGCACTTCACATTTTAGAACATCGTTGCCCCTTACAGCTGCAGCAACCTCTGCTTGCAGCTGCTCGATCTCTAAATCCTTGGAATAAAGTTTCTCACGCAACAAACTGGTCAGTAGGGTTTCTGCTTTCAACTCTGATCTGATTATGTCCTGACAAGTAAACCAAATAGCATTTGCGGAAAGAAGTTGGAACAGTATAGAATAGAGAGAACCTCATTCAAAATGTATATAAAACAAATAAACATCAAACTAGTCTACCTCTGATTTCTGCTCTCTCCATTTGTGTGATTCACCATCTGATCTAGGTGCTTGAGGATCCATGCCAACTGAGTAGAAATTCTCCTGCAGCAATGCAGATTTTTCCTGGAGGACACTGGACACAGTTTGGATACTGATTAACAAGTTTTCAGCTGCACGTTCTAGACCTTGGAGCTTCACTTCGCATTCAACTAGAACTTGACCATCTAAACATGTAGCAGAAGCTGGCCCCTTCTTCAGTGGGTAACCACCAATAGCTTTGACATATTCAAGTAACTTCCTTCCAAGTTGGCTGCTGTCCATAAGCAATGGAAGCATTTGATTTTGCAAGCAGCTAATACGATTCTGTAGTTCTCGATCCAACTTAAAAGTTGAAGATGTACCCTCTTTCCCATTGCTTTTCAGACGATTGAGTAGATCAATGTTCTCATGCCTAAGTGAATCAACTTCAGCTCTATATGATTCCACCTCCTTCCTCAGTGAATGCTCCACACCGGTCAGTCTCATATGTTCAACTTGCAGCTTTGCAAATCCAAAATCAAAATTCTCTTGAGAAATTTTCTTTCCAAGTTCCTCACAAAGTCCTCGCAGTCCATCGATTGTCTTCTCTTGATCATTACTGGTTCTTTGCAGTCTACTGATAGCTTGGTGCATATCCTTGCACTCCCTAACCCTCTCTTCATAGTTCCTCTGGATGCAATTTCGGTCTTCTTCTGCTGATCTACTTTTGTCTTGTATTTCAGATAGAGTTTTCTGCAAAGATTGATTCTCTTCCTGAGTTTCCTTAACTTGAATAGATAAATCCGCAATTTGTTTCTCCATGTTTGTAGTTTTAGTTCTAGTGTCCTTTTCCCTTTCACTAGAAGAAGAGACTTCTCTTTGGAGGCAGACATTCTGCTCTGCTAGTTCCCTTACCCTCTCCCGAAGCCTATGTTCCTCTGCCTGGTATTTCTCAAGCTTGCGGGACCACTCAGTTGATCTCCTATCCAATTCCTTTTCAAGAGCTAGCTGCATTTCATTCTTTTCCTTCTCGAGTCTCCGGCACTGGGCATCAAGTTCTACTCTTTCATGTTTAAGTTTCTCCCTAATCCAGGCTTTTTCAGCAATCCTATCCTCTAGGACTGCTGAAACCTCTAGAGCCATGTTTAACTTCTCCTCTGTTAAGCTTCTAATTGTTTGTATCAGTGCTGACACACTAAGTCCTCGAAACTGAATAAAATTTCCCCTTTCAAGCTCTTCTGAGAGAAGTGCAGCCCGGTCCTCAGCTTCCTTAAATTTTTTAAGCAGTTCTAAATCAGCATCCATTACAGCGCTAAAATTTTCTCTAACACCTTCTTTATCACCAGCGGAAGACTCCATTTCCAAGAATTCTGAAATTGTTTCCTGATGAGACCCATCAGTAGTGTCAGTGTGCCAATCTGTTGTACAATTTCTCGGAGATATTTCATCAGTATATGCATTTGAACTCCTATTCGAGGCTCTTCCATACACGGCTTCTACGGTGATTGGGCTATCAGGGTCAAAATCTTTTGACCTAATTTTAGGCAAAAATTGAGACTGGGAGAGTCTCTCAACCACATGTTTTGCCAGTTTTCGTGGAGATTCATTGCAATATCCATTTTCCCCCTGATCTTTGGATGAAAGCTGAAGATGTGACGATTCAGTTTCTCTGAAGGATTGAGATTTTGGTTTCTGTTCCCTAGCATCATGTGAAGCCGGTCCACTAAATCGAAATCTTGGTGGCCGCTTGACCACAGTATTTCCATTTTCGAATTGATTTCTCATGGAGAAATTGGCTTCTGATTCACACCTTTCCATCTGCTGTTCTCCATCAATGTAACGATCCAAAACTTTATTTGAGACATTACTAGAGCAATAAGAAGGGATCTCTGATAAATCAGAGTGTGCCCTGGAAACAATACAATCAAATTTCTCCACTTTCCCTGCATTCTTCACCATAGCTGCATCAGTACATTTTGTCCTGTTTTGCCTCTCAGGAGTCAGAGTACGAGAACTGAAAGAGAATTGCAAGACAAAGAAAAACATATGTTACTACAAGTTCATAACATGGAGAGAATAAAATATAATACAAGATGTCTAACATCAAAGCTATAAAGGAAAGAGACTGCCTACCGGGAAGAGTGGTGTCTTGATTGCTTGTTTGAATAGTAACTTGTACTACACGGGGAACCAGTTTGATCGCTATTCCTTAGCCCTTTTCCATTGTCATAAAGAGACCCAGATGAGAATGAGAGACTCCTTCTTAGACAAGGAGCAGCAACACACACCTGATCTTCAGAACCATGTTTGTTTTTCGTAGACTTCTCCAATCTTTCTGTTGGTTTTTCCCAGTAAACTTGCTTATCCATCGATGGTAGGGAGAGTTGATTACTGTTAGTGCTGTTAGAAGAATGTGATTTGAAAAAGAAGAGCTTCTTCATCACTACGACTTCAACTCCAATTATTGATACTACTCATAGATACACAATGGACCTGTCCATAATTAACCAAAGAAAGAAACGGAAGAGAATTATGGAGTAGCATAAGTAAGCTTGCAACTATGAAAAATTAAATGCGAATAAAACAAGTTAATACATAATGTTCTCGCCTGATCCCAATAAAGCATCTTCCTCTCCTAAGCATGTCACTTACAGTATAGATAATTTAAAAAGATCCAACAAACAGGACATAAACTCGAGAAAGATTTCTAACCAGGAAATTATGCTAATCAACCCTAGAATATAAGCAAGAGTGTGAAAGTATCTTAAAGTTTCCCAGCAATATATACAGTTTAGAAAAGGGTAGTGCATAATTAAAAGAAATGTGCAGCATAGAATTTAACTATATCATATCTTCCTGGTAAACTGAGTAACAGCCAATTACCCAGGGACAACCAAACATATGCAAGAGTGCTCTTGAGAACATCAATTCTAATGTATAAAAGTGCACTTCATCGCAGGCTGCAATGTCAAAAGAAAATAAAGTGCCCTGACACCAATCTTTTTAGTATAACTTTTTAACTAAAAAATGAAATAATAAGCAACATGAGAACACAATAGAAAATAAGACTCCAACTAGCAAGAAAAGATAAATTAATTAATGAAAAAAAAGAAAAGGAAGAAAGAAATTCTATCGGATTAAACAAAGAGAACCTTGGACTCACATCCTCTGATATCCGTACAAGAAAGAGTATTATAAAGACTATATATCACAAAGATGTACTTATATCAGTTATTTTTATGTTTCTTATATATTGTAGGTTTCAGCAAAGTTCAGTAATGATTTCAGCCACCACCTTTACTGTTAGCAAGGAATCATGGTGCTCCCATGCACTAAAAAAGAGGGTCAATCAATGTGTTTCAGAACCATGATTAGAGAAAACATTAGTGGCAGATGCAGTCATTAGCCCCCAGCTGATTCTTTAGCCTTAAAGACCAATCTACCCTCGATTCACCTACTCAACTGCCTTTACAGAAAAATTACTCAAGTAACAATAATCATAAACAAAAGCATCCGACTCCAGAACCAACAACGAGATTACTTTTTGCTCCAATCCAAAGCAGTAAACTATATCTGCTAAACGGAGTAGACAAGCCAAGCACAACTTAGGAACTGAACTATAAATTAAAACCCCATTTCAGATCCATACTTTGTTTAACTACAGTACTCACCCTTCTTGGAATCTTAGGAAAAAAGAAAAGGAGTAAATAAAAAAGAAAAAGAAATATTTTTGTTTCTTGAAATTAAAACCCCATTTCAGATTCAATACATTGTTTAACTACAATACTCACCCTTCTTGGAATCTTAGGAAAAAGAAAAAGAGTAAAGAAAAGAAGAAAAAGAAGAAGAAATACTTTTGTTTCTTGAATCAGTCGAGCCCTGCAACAAAATCATTCTTTCCCTTATTGAATTCAATTTAAAACGAAAAAAAAAAAGAGTAAAAAATAAAAGACCCACAAATTGCTTTATACCCTGTCCCCTTTGTGCCATACCTTCAAGCAATAAAATGTGACCGTTAGAGAAACTTACTATTCCCTTCTTTTCAACTCAAACCCAAAAACGTTCAAATTTCACAGAATAAATAGCAATTATTCCTAAGATTCACAATAGGAACTCCCTAGTAGCATATTTAACTCCGAAGATTTTCAAAAATTGAAACACCCAGAAGCAGAAACGGAGATGAAAAAACGTATGCTTATGAAACTCCAGGAAACCCCCTCAGATACAATCCACCACGCCATTAATACCGAAAACAAAAACGTCATTAAAATCATACAAGTATCACAGTATACATTCAATTCGCACATATATATATATGCAGAGAGAGAGAGGGGGGGGGGGGGGTGGGGGGGGGGGGGGGGGGGGGGAGGGAGAGAATTTACTTCAACGGAGGGCTGAGAAATTGAAGAGATGGCAGCGAAAGCTGAATCTGAATAAAAAAGGAAGAAATATTTCGACAGTAAGAGCGGAATGATATCAAACACTTGGTCGCAGGCGCTACTGTGCTGAGTCTTGAGTTGAATGATATGATAAAATTGCTGGACTAAATCGAAAATTAAAGCGACACAGAGGGATAATTTGGTCAATCGACGGAAGTTTAAAATTTCGATGCCGCGTAAGGCGGAGCGTCTTTCCTCTTTTTGGAGTGAGGGCCCATACAAAACTTTTTCACAAGCATTTAAAATAAAAAACCCAAAATCCTATCATCAATATTGCTTCTAGAAACACAACCCTTTAAAACCCAGTCGGAGCCGCCAACCAACCTCGCACAAACAGGTTTCCCCCGAGCAGAAAGCAAATGCTGAGATCAAAAGGAACCAAGAAAGTTAGACAGAAAAGGAAGCTTGAAACGATAACGGGGGAGAATACGCAGCGTATGTTCGGTTATTATTTGCTAGAATACTTTCGGACGGAATTTCAGCTGGCTGAAAAATTAAAATCGGGCCTTGAAGTGGGCTTAATTGTGGATAATCTTAATTGGGCCTCTAAGTGGGCTTGATAACCTCAATTGAGCCTTTAGCTGGCCTGTTAAGAATAAAAAAAGAATATTGTTACAAAATTAAATTAAGAAGAATTATCTCACAAATTACACTTATTTGAATAATCTTAATATTTCTATTATATTATATTATATTATAGGATTAATTATATTTTGTCATCCGAGCTATAATAATTTTTATACTTTGCCATCTATTTATTCAATTTATCATCTCAAATTTACGAAGTTTTACGTTTTGCCATTTATAATTACTTTTCAATCAAGTTTTTGATCGAAAAAATATTACATGCAGTGCACATGTTATGTTTAAGGGTAATGTCATATAATATTGTTCACATATGCACAACATATGATTTTTTTGTCACAAAAATAATAATAAAAAATGGTCATACATGACAAAGTACAAATTTGATAAAATTGAAATAGTAAATGATACAAAAATATTTTTGAGGGCAAAATATAAAAATAAGTATAATTTAAACGATAAAATATATATTATATTATATTATATTATATTTATGAAATAGATACGTACATTGGGTACTCGTTTTCACATGAAACAGATAATTAGCATACTAGTCCTTACCATCGTTCAATTATTAAATACAACCCTCGTCCCTACCGTGAACCATCGAAAGCCCGCGATCTCACGGAGAGACCCGGATTGAAACGTAGAAACTACCCCCACCCTCTCTCGAACATAAAACTATTTGCAGGATAATTGATGCCGAAATACTCTTTTTTTTTTCTTGCAATAACTGTGGCCTAATCATTGTTTTCTGATTTACCAAGTCAACAAATATCAAATATCATTCACGTGCATATACACACACTGCGTCTTCTCACCCATTATCGTTTCAAGCTTCCTTTTCTGTCTACCTTTCTTGGTTCCTTTTGATCTAGCATTTGCTTTCTGCTCGGGCGAACCTGTTTGTGCGAGGTCGGTTGGCGGCTCCGATTGGGTTTTAAAGGTTTGTGTTTCTAGAAGCAATATTGATTAGGGTTTTGAGTTTTTCATTTTAAATGCTTGTGAAAAGTTTTTAGTGGCTATTTAGGGTTAATCTTTACTGATGAATTGGTGATTTTTTTTTTTGTGTTGAAAGTGCTTTAATTAGGATGTTAATGTGGTGAAAATGATGAATCAAGGAGAGAGCAGCGACGCTAGTACTGCTGTTGAGGTAATTTCTCTGATTCCTTGTCTGGGTATGATTTTGTTGATGAACCCTACGTGGAACAGTATTGTTAGTTGTGCATGTTGCTGACTTTTAATATGGAAGATAGGCTTGATTGCTTGATGCAATAGCAGCAGATAACTTTACAGGAACTGCTTGAGATCTTGTTTGTTTTTCTCTTTTCCTGTTGGAAGAGAAGGACAATTTTGTTAAAGTATGCAGTTATTGCTCTACACAACTCCCCTTTTTATGGTACAAAATTTATGTGATCTGTAAAGGTTTATAATTATAAGCTGGCAACTGTTTGGGACACTTATCCGTACTTCCAGTAGGATATTCATTCTAGGTTAGATTTTAAGGATTTGAGAAGCACACTTCAGTGTAGCCAATATCAGTTGTGGATGTTGAAATACTTTGTAAGCTTTATCTTTGGTTAATGTCTGGTCTATTCTTTTTAGTTATTCTATTTAACTGTTCAAATATTTGACAAAAGGAAAAGCCATTATTCAGCTATTTCGTAACGTGAACCTTATGGAATTGATGATCTTGCTGCAATTAAATGAAAATGAAAAATGGAGTTTGTGCAGACCTCTGATTATAGAATTATCTCCAATTTTGAAGAATTGGACCAGAAGTTTTTATAGTACATTCTTACCATTGTTGACTGACTGGGTTGATTTCTGTGCCATCAAGTGATTGATTTTGCAATTATGATCTTTTACATATTTTTGGGATATTCAGCCCAACTTGATAGTAGATTCTTACTTTTTGACTAGAATGATTAGAAATTTAAAGTTCATGCTGAAATTTCACCGTTAAACACGCAACTCACTAGGTCAATAAAGGTTTTAGCTTGTGGATTTGGAAAGTGATAACTCATCTTTATCAAGAGAAAGACAAAAGGTTCTCAATCATATTTAGTTTCTGAATTCAATGTTGTACTGATGCAAGTAATTTGAGCTGTGCTGGATGCCGATCATGAAGTAATCATCACATTGTTGAGAACATCTGCCACTTTGGAAGCCTAAAAGGCTAGAACTAAGCATGTGGGTCTGAGTATGACATTGGTCTAATTAAGAAGACCTTTGTTTGAAAGGTTGCTATCGGTGGTGGACATTAGTAATTGCCGTGTCTGTAGGGCCAATTATCGTCAATTTAATATTCTTTTGGCTAAGTTTTAAGGAGCATGTTTTTTATTATGCTAAAATGTGGTCAGTAAATTCCCCTAGATTCATTGTTATCTTATCATATTTTGACCAAATTTTTGGTGTAGAACCTGTGTCTGAGTTTGACTATCCTATATTGGGACCCAATGTATTAACTACTAGCGAGAGCAAGATATTAGGGGTATAGAAAATTAATTTTCCATTTTAGTAAAAAACTGCATTTTGTTTTCCAATGTTTGCTACGTTTAAAATAATGACATGGCTGCATTAACTTTTGAGGTTAAATCCACGAAGACACTAAATTTGACTCTTTCAACTCTCATCTAGAACTCTTTGCCAAGTCAACTAGCCCTCTAAGACCTGGATCGGGAGTAGTTTGTCATTGTTTCTTTTGATTCTTCATATTTCTTTCTCTGGGATGTCTGGTTGGTCCATTATTATAGCATTCCAAGCTTTTTGGTGTGCAAAACTAAACTCTAATCTTTGTTTGAGTTTTGTTGCTTCTCTGTGGCCAGAATCTTATAATGATTTGCAACCCAGACTGAATAGCCTATCTTTGTCACACGTTTGCGACTAAGTCTCCTTATAACTGCCCTTTCTTACCCCAGCCTTTACCTCAGAAATCTTCCACTCAAATCTTTCTGGTTCTGCTGCAACATGGGATGCTTACTGCATGTATTTATTTATTCATGCTCTTGAGATGTGCTCTATCTTATAATTTAATGCAACATGTAGTTCATATTATTACAATTAGCCAGTTGTGTTCAACTGATGTTGTCGATCTCATTGCTGGACCATAACTCTTTTTCCTTGCATGTGTTAAAAATGACGCCTATTTCAGTGAACATGAATTAAATGTATATTGGTGGGTATTATAGCATGCCATTCCATAGTATATAATATTGCTCTTCTTTCTGCTTTTGCTGTTTCCTGTATATACCAACTGGATTTGAGATCCTGATCACCTTATTACTTTCATGACTTAATTATGCGGTCTTTCCCATATTAACCCTCATGTTTATGCATTAGTAGATATGTTCTTAAGTTTGGTATGTATTCTTCTAGTTATTTTGGTTAATGTAATTGGTTTACTTCTTGTCTCAATTATCAGAAGCATCAGATCAACGATACACACCAAGTTCAATCATCTTATTTTCCGCCTAATTGTGCTGTGGCATCATGGAGCACACAAGGGGAGAATGGAGATCTTTCTACTTCTGGCTACAATCATGATCAACAAGTGGATCCAAACTTGAAAAATGGTCAAGATGGAACAAATTTGGTGTCTAATGGCTCTACATCAAATCCAGGACCTGCAAATTTGGTACAAGGTTATAGTGGTTATGCTGCTTATCCAAATTCTGATCCCTATGGATACAGCAGCACAGGTTATGCAGCTTACTACAATCATTATCAGCAGCAACCGGGTCAGTATCAACAGCCACCCGGTCAGTATCAACAGCAGTCCAGTCAGTATCAACAGCAGCCCAGTCAGTACCAACAGCAGCCCAGTCAGTACCAACAGCAGCCCAGTCAGTATCAACAACAGCCCAGTCAGTACCAACAGCAGCCCAGTCAGTACCAACAACAGCCCAGTCAGTATCAGCCGCAATCTAATCAGTCTTACCCTCATCATGTAGGAGCTTACCAAAACACAGGTGCTCCTTATCAGCCTCTTTCCTCATTTCAAAATACAGGGTCTTATGCTGGGCCTGCAAGTTACTCAAGCACTTATTACAATCCTGGTGATTATCAGACGTCTGGAAGTTACACCAGTGGCAACTATGGTACACAGACCAACTTGTGGCATGGAGGGCAATATGCAACGTACGGTTCCCATCAGTATCCAAACTACACTCCGGACTCAACTTCAGCCTATAGTTCTAGCACTGCTGTTGCAACTTCACAATATCAGCAACATTATAAGCAGTGGGAGGACTATTACAATCAAACTCAAACGGAAGTCAGCTGTGCTCCTGGGACTGAGAATGTATCTGTCTCAATTGCATCTAGTGTAAATAATTCTGTTCCTAGTGGGAGTAGTGGATATACAGCTTCAAACAACCAGATGCCTGCAGCTTACACCCCTTCGTGGAGGCCAGAGTTTAGTTCTTCTGATTTGACTTCTGTGCAGGTTTGGTTGTCCAATTGTTTAAAGTTGTCTCACCCTTAGATAGAAGTCTCTACCTTAGTAACCATATTATTATATAGCTTTGCTTGTAACATATGGGACCAAAGGTTGGTATTATAAAAACATCTAGGGAGGGTGTCTGAGAAATAAATTGTTAAGATGATTTTGCAGTATAAAACAATAAGAAGAGTGTCGTACTCATGCGTTTGATAATGCCACCTAGTGAAAGTGATTTGCTTGGGACTTGATCTGTATGGTTTGGGCTCAATAGAGGTAAGCCTCCAGATGTGTCCGGAACTGGGACTGATATAATTGGACCTAGAGAGAGAAAATTTGACCTAATTACATGGAATTGGTAAAACTATGATATATTTTAACTTTCAAACCTATAAAATTCCTTGTGGAGGCCGAGAATCATCCAAGAGAATGTCCAGAACCGCCTCTTAAAATGATCTAGTGAAAATAATACCTCTGTTCAGCATTGAGTTCTAATATGGCTAAGCTCCGCATTCTGTATATTTTTCCTTCTACATTGTATGGGAGAAAATGCTGCCAAAAGCCTCGATAGTGGTTTCGAATGTAAAACTATCTGGATTCTTCTTAGGTCGGCTTTATATAAATTTTCAAATGATGTAGGAGATGATAGTAATGAAATTAAAGAACTTTTATTGTATTATAAACACTTTGTGTGGCCTAGAAAGAACATAAGAAAACACTAAGCAAGTTATTTTAGTACTCTGATAGAAAGAAAATACATTGAATTTGAGGTATTCTTAGAGTTTGTAGTTCATAATGCCATGTTTCCCTTATGATTATTTCTTATTGCTGCATTGCTCCTTCATTATATTAAGAGATAGTTAAAACATAACCGATAATTGTTTTTTTTTCTAATATCCATGCATCTTAATATGATTCATCGTGAATTTTCTGTTGACATGTCACTATTGGAAAATTTGATATTCTACATGTTTTTCATATATCATTCTAAAGCTAGTTGATGAGCAATCTCATAATCTCCACACTTCCAGGACAAATTAGCCTCGTAAATGTAAATGACATGGGGAGGTCGGTTAATTGAAAAATAAAATTAGGATTTTTTTCGTGTGCAGACATATCTAGAGTCTGATGCTGTATTTGGCTTCTATCACTGGCGTTTTCTCTTTGTTTTTCATTTCCGCTATCCTGCCTATTGCCTGATTATGCATTATAATGAAAATTGATGATACAACCAAAAAGAAAAAAATTGCACATAAACCTATATAGACTGTACCTGAACTTTATGATTCCGCGGCATCTTGGAAAAGTGCAGTTAATTCAACCGAAAATTCATTCAAATCAACTTAACAGGTCAGGGTTGCCTTGGTGACGCTCAGTTTTTTATATGTCTTTGGAGTTATTATAAGAATAAAGCAACAAATAGAAACAAAAATGCTTTTGTGGCAAGAAAGTTAACTGTCTCAATAGAGTGTATGGATAACCTGAACAATCCTTTAATTGATGGATAGGTGTTTACTGATCTTATTTTACGAAGCTGTCACTGAATGGAGCTAATTCTTTCACTCATCCCTTTCTTTTTGTTCTTGGGTGTAAATGACACATTTCTTTTGAGCTAAAAGGAGTTATACTGTAATTTGTACCTTATTCAATTCTAAGTGGACTTTCCTCCTAATTAAATTTGCAAAAGTGTACTAGATTGTTAGCAGCACCAGGCCTGCCATCAGACCTGACAGAGTACTGCTACCATGGGGTATTTGCTGGTAGTTGCATGCAACATATAAAGGAAAACCAATTGAAGGGAGAAGAGAGAGAGAGAGAGAGGGGTGGGTTGGAGGGGAGATATAAAGTCGTGAAGTTTGAACAAAGTTTCAGGCTAATAAGTGGAAAGTGGTGCAAATAGTCAGATTTTTTGTGCATATACAAATAGAAACGTTACAGATTATTCGGTGTCTCAATAAATTGTACTATCTAATACTCCTTTTGTCCTGGAAGGAAACCTTCCATTTGACTAGGCATTGGATTTTAGATGGGAGTTGACAACATGAAACTTTTAGTTAACTTTACACTATTCAGAAAAGAAGTAGTGGTTGAGATTTATTTCTATTTAGGAAATGGAAAGATTTCATTTTGGGACAGGGGGAGTAGTTTGTGAAGACTTGTAACTAACTGAAGATACCATTTTGTCCATATGATGATCAATCCTGGTTGGTTGTACTCTTATCAGGTTGATTGCATGTATGGGCGTTGAATGATTAACTTTGTGGATTGAAATAAATTATATTGGATGTGAAGTACCTTTTACTCTTATTCATTACCTATTATGTTTATTTTTTTGTTAGTTCGTGTAACTATTTTTCACTCTCTTGTAATTCAAGTCGATCACAGTTTGTGCGAAATTGTATATTTTTGCTAACATGTGATATTTTAAAATACATGTATATAGAGTATCATCTTTATTTTTAAAGTATTTAAATTGTCATTCACCTTTACTTTCGACTAAATTTTTTTTATAATATAGTTTACAAAATTTGTAAAATTGATAGCTTAAAACCCCCACCCCCCCAAAAAAAAAAAAAAAAAAGAAAAAGAAAAAAGGGAAATGCTCCCATAACTCAATTTAAAAAAAAAAAAAGTTGATTATATTAAACATAGTACAAAAATTACAATAATTAAGAAAACAACTACATTGGGGAAATGAAAGGTGATGAGAAGCATCAAATCCCCATTTCAAGAAAAAGTGAACCTTTTTTAATACTAAAATACAGTGGGATTAAGGCCCCATTTCAACAAACTGAGACCTTAATTACTTATTAATTAAACCCCCCCCCCCCCAAAAAAAAAAAAAAAAAAAGAAAAACAAAAAAGTTCCCATAAACCATATAAAGGAAATGCTGTTGGATGTTCGCATAGTGAAGACGATATCCTGTTCCTTACAGTTTGACAGTTGTATAGCTTTATTAGCTATAGTTCAATCTTCCAGGACTGAGCCGTTTAAGTTTACTGCTGAGTTGTAAGTGCAAGCTTTTTAAATGTATATGCTTTGCCCCTCAGCATCTGGAATTTAGTGTAAAGGAACAAATTTAATTTTTTAGTCATTGTAACAACCATATATTTATTTAAATACTTTTGAAGGGCGGCTAGGGCTGGGTTTGAAGCTTGCTTGCATTTATTGGAAAAATACTAATAGATTATAACAAGTTGCTTTTCATCAGAATTGGCATGTCAATCTCAGCTTATTACTGTGGTTTTGTTGTCAGCCTGTTGCAGTGAGTGGCAGTGCCCCTGAAGGTTACTGGAAACATGGGGCTTCTGCTTTACAAAATGACTTACCTAACTCTGTAGAACCGCATGCTCAAAAGCCACCAGAAGTAACTCCTGCTCATGAAAGTTTCCAAAATCAACAGACCTCTACCTTTTCCCAAGGCTCTACTGCACTGTATCCAGCTTCTTGCCAATTTTCTCAGATTCAACAGTCATCCTTCCAAGCTGGTCTGCAACCTTCTGAACCTCTAGATTCACGCAGGGCAAGCAAATTGCAAATTCCAACCAATCCAAGAATTGCTTCAAACCTACCCTCGAGTATATCAAAATCCGACAAAGATAGCTCTATGACTAGTACAGGTGCAAAGCCAGCCTATGTCAGTGTCATAATGCAGAATCCAAATCAAAAAGTTGCATCGTACGAGGAAGATGATTCCATGCTCAAGGTTAGAAAGTTTTGTTACTTAAAGCCTGTCATTTTCTAGCTTTGCTAAGAAATTAAATATTAAATGATTATCAGCTCTTAGATTAGGTGGTCGTTTAACAAGCTTGTTTGGCTTTGAACTGAATAAAACAAAAATGCTGCATACCATGTCTTTTCTCGCCTTTTACATTGTCCTATCACTTGTATCACATTTAGACATCAACATTTACACTTTGTGACAAGTATATGGAGTTTATTACTTTAAACTTTATGCATGTGAAAGAAACATGGGACAAACAAAAGTAACAAGCGAGAAGAAAAATGGATGGAGTAGATTCTTTTCTGTTTCCTAGTAACATTGGGTGTAAAATGAATGTGTAAATTGGGTTGGGGTACAGATTGGTAGATTTGGTTGTATTAGGGCCAATTACTGGAAATTGGGTGGTTAACATAAATTTGCAAAGCTTGTTTGATGCAGCTGTTTGTGAAAGTTGATGAAACTAAAATTAATGACTAGAACAAGCAGGTGGCCTAAAGTCACGCCCAAATGAGTTAAGACCTTGAGATCTTTATTCAAATTTGGGAATAATCATTCATAGAGTGGAGTGGAATATATTGGGATTGCTCAACCTAGATTCTAGTAAATGAGGGATTTGTTGTATTGAGCTATGTTGTTGATAATATTGGATATATCAGTACAAAACATTAACTTGTAGAAGTCCATAAGATTTATACTTTGCTTCTAAAATGGAACTATTTGATGGCAGATTACTTTTACATTGTGTTTTTTGTGCTTTTCCTCTTTTCTTTTGTTGTGGTGGGGGTGCAGGGTTGGGGCGTGGTTAGTTGTCTATTCTTCTCTATCATGATATATTTTGTAAAGAATATATTGGCATTGGAAATCAAAAAGGGAAAGTTTGTAGTCTTTTCTTTATTTTTCCAGTTTTTGTACACTGGTAATATTAGGATGCAATGAATTATCCACTTACTGATAAAAAGCTCTATGTTTAGCCCAAAAGAAGAATTTCTTGGATTTGTTTCTCATACGATTGGTGTTTTCTATTGAACTAGGAAAAAGATAGCTTTTCAATGATAACCGGACATTCGTAATTTTAACTGAGAATACATTCATATATCATTAAGTCGTACAATTTTTGAGATAAAAAAAGCTACTTTTTTTGCCTGGGCTTGAACATTCCCAGTTAAGCTTGAATGAAATTCTATGCCATGTCGCTAATTTAGGCGTCTAGTGCATCTTCACAGAGTGTTAACCGACGATGGCAGTGAATTACTGAATTAGCATTTGGAAAAATTCTGTTTCTGGTACAATGAGAGAAGTGTGGTCTTTTGGATTTTTATTAACTACCAAGTACTGTGTGACCGATGTAGAAGGATTAGAGGAGGTTGGATTGGATGAACTTTCTTAAGCAGGTATCTAGGTCTTATTTTTCTCTTGGTAAAAAATAACTGTGGTGAGCTCTCTATGTCACTTTAAGAAACAGCTAGACAACTTGATCTGGTCAAATGAAATGCTCCTGTTGTTGGTTTCTGAAACATGGCAGCAAACTTTTGTGTTTTTTGTGGAGGGCAGCACTTTACCACTTGATCTGCTTTATTTGGTTAAGTAATAAATCTGAGACACATGGCTTCCCTTCAGGGCATTTGGTTTAGGATATGATAATTAAGCTATGACGCAAAATACTGAAACCAGTGATGAAACACACCTTCATTTATTTAAAAGTTTAAGCTGTAGATTTAGTTTGTACCCTCAAATTCGTTCATTTATTGAGCATCGTGGGAAAAAAGATATGATTGATGCAGAAACTTAATGGCATTCAATTTCCCGCATACAATTTAGCCCAAGAGTTGCCATCATATTGGTAATTGACATCATGAAGTAAGCATGCAGGAAGAATTAAGTCGAATTTCTTTCCTTTTGCAGCCTGGTATGTTTCCAAAGTCATTGCGTGGTTATGTTGAGAGGGCTTTGGCTCGTTGTAAAAATGATAGGCAAAAGACAGCCTGCCAAGCTGTCTTGAAGGAGGTATAATCTATACACTATAGCTTTGTTACACACGTTTGAGGAAACTGAGAAAATTTCTTTTTGAATGATGCAAACATCAACATTCCGGTACTGATATTCTGGGATTCATAATTTTACATGAATCGGCCGTTTTGTTACATGTTCTGGTTGCTATGTTGGCTTTAGAATTGTCACTTGTGAAATACTGCAGGCGTCTCATAAGTTGAGCATGTGTATGTTGTTACCACTGTTTTTCTGAAGCATGATTGTAATGATATTGGACCAGAGAAACTAATACAAGTACTATGCTTTAAATATTATAATTGTTATGAACCTAAGATAAATATAGTTTGATACTCGTTTCAGTGAACCTAAAGTAAATATAGTTAGACACTCATTCCAGTGAATAATACTTTCACGAATAGTATTTATTATGCTAGTACAATGACGAGACTGATGCTATACCTATTTAATATATTTCTGTTGATGGGCTATCTGGATACTGAGCATAATTTGGGAAAAAACATTTACTTGTTTGGATATATAATCTCCAACCTCCTCTTTGTCAACATATTATATGGTTTAGAAGAGTTGTGTCTCTTTGCTGGCCTAGATTATAGCAAAAGTAACTGCAATGAAGTAGAGAAGGGAAAAAGAGATTTGTGTATTACTGAAATGAAAAAACCACCTCCTTGGAGTATATAGAGATGGTGTAACCGCCTTGCACACAACGTGATAATCAACTTCAATATGTTCTGTTCTCTGATGAAACACTGGATTACTAGCTATGTGAACAGCCGCTTGATTGTCACAGTACATAGGCACCGGATCTGTTTATGTGAAACCCGCAGGTCCTAGGTTCGAAACCTGGCTCTCATAATGTGTGAAAAGTGGAAAAGGGAAAAGAGATTTGTGTACTACTGAAATAAAAAACCACCTCCAATATAATAGAGATGACAGGGACCCTACCAAACATAACTATCCTACTAGATACATACAATTATATAATATCTTCTAATGTATACCTTCTAACAGTAACTTCCTAAGTCATCATCTAGAGCTTAATCCAGAATAGGAACTTCAAGTCTCCATGTTCATGGGAGTACAGTCCTGTTTGAAGAATGCTATGACCATCCATGATCCTACCTGCTCACCCACTGACAACCATATTGTTGTTCTGTATGTGTTTTTGAGTTTGAGACATTAATGCCTTCCTGTACATCTTTTTCCTAAGACTATGCAGTGTGTTTAGAGCATGTATTAATCTTTAAGTAGACCAAAAAACCTACAGCAGCAAGAATTTAGAATAGTAGCTTCTTGTTTCCACTCTTCCCCATTTTTCTCAATTTCACAATTGCCTACCTTGATACAAACTTTGGGTTAGATCCCTCATTTTCTTTCCAAATAGCAGGTGAGAAATGGGCAAACCTTGCATATTTTTCTCCCTTTTCATGGTTCCATCTTTATATATATCTGAGTCCTCGCGTGTTTTCTGTCGTAGTTTGATAAAGAATAGATTGAGACTGTAATCGAGAAAGTGAAGTGCATTTAAGTAGAGCAGTGGGTAAAGCAAGCTGTTATATGGTAATATTTAAAAACTCAAAATGGAAATTAGTTTCGTGTTTAAGGGATTACTATTTCCTCATTCTATTACAAAAAGGACAGTTAAGAGCTTTCCTTGTGGTGTTGGAGCTTGCCAAATGTTCCTTTTGGTGTGCCTTAATGTTCCTGAAGAAGTTTGTTAGGTCACCTTTTTGATGCAAAGGCCATAGCAGTTTTCATTTATTTGCTTGTTATGTTTCGTGCTAGGTTCTGATAAGTACCTATCATTGAATGAGTAAAACTCGTCTTTGCATGTTGTTGTAAGTTTTTTTCCATGTCACCTGTATAATACGCAGGGTAGTTTCCCTTCATTATATTTCTGGAATATTTTGATAATGAAATCTGGAGAAGAGACTGGGCCTTTTTGGTTCAAATCACAATTTGGCATTTGAATATTCGTAAATCCGGGATATAGATAATTGTTCATCCTTTTTCTAATTTCCCCTTTTCTTATTAATCTTAATCGTTGTAGGTTTAGTCTCAGATTAGTATCATATTCAGAGTAATTTCCGTTCAATATATTGCAATTGTACTATCATCTTCTGCTAATAATATAATTTTTTTACTATGTCCTTTGATCTTAATGTTCTATTACTCATTTAACACTTAGGTAATAACAAAAGCAACTGCTGATGGCACACTTTACACGAAAGATTGGGACACTGAGCCTCTATTCCCCCTGCCGACTACTGATGCTTTTAACAAGCAGTATGGTTTTCTGTACAATGCATCGATTTGTTCATAGAAATGACTAATGAGAGCGAATCACATATGCATCTTACTGTTATCCTGCAGTGATACACAGTTACCTATACCAACCTCTGTAATGCCAAAGAGTAAGAGTCCTAGTCGGCGAGCCAAAAGTAGGTGGGAGCCTATTCCAGAAGAGAAGGTGGTTGACAAATTTGCTAATATTTCTTATGGAACTGCAAAATATGGTGGCTGGAACAGCAAACAGGTAAATATAAGAAACTTTTCATGGCTGTTTCAATTTTTTGGTGATTGGAGAAAATAGGTAGGCTGTTGTGTCATATAGCATGTTTCTTTTAACACGCGTTCAATAATTTCTACACTGATATGAGTGGGTTGTACAGCTGTTTTAGTTGATTCTTTTGGTTATCTACATTCTCCAAATTCAGTCTTAGCTTATTAATATGGATTGATTCATTTGAATGTCGACTTGATTTTGGGTGTAATCAGTTGTAAGAACAAATGGGTTATTTATTTGGTGCAAGATTGTACGGAATCACACATCTGAATTGTAATCCTGAACAAGTGATTACAACTCAACTGAACATGGATCTGCACTGCAATTTTCAGTTGTTCATGTGGAAGGGCTTTTAGAATAATTTTCATGTATATAATCTGAAGACTTGACGAGGACCTCATTCAATTTTGACTACTCTATGTCCTTTAGTTAAGAAAATTGAGTGCTTTATCACACGATTATAATGTTAAATGACTGACTATATTCATGTATTTGTAGTTTTCAGGTGGAAAAATAGAGAATAAGGACCATTTTGGCACAAAATTTTCTTTATCAGATCAGAAAGGTTCCAGTAAAAATTTTACCAGACCTGCTAAGAGGCAGCGTCTTGGCGAAGACCTGAATGCTGGTGATGATGGTGATATTTCTAGCGATAGTGACAAGGAACAAAACCTGACAAAATATTATTCTGCTGCAATTGCACTTGCGGACTCACCAGAGGAGAAGAAAAGGCGCGAAAATCGTTCGAAACGTTTTGACAAGGGACATGGAAACCAAGTAGAAAAAAATAACTTAAGAGGAAAAGATGTGGGAGCTGGTAAATCATATGCAAGACGTGCTAGTGCGGTAGTGCTTAGCAGAACATTTGACGAAAGTGGGAGCAGGGCTGTTGAAGATATTGACTGGGATGCTCTTACTGTTAAGGGAACGTGTCAGGAAATTGAGAAACGCTACCTGCGCCTTACTTCTGCACCTGATCCTGCTACGGTAAACTGTCTTAGCTTCTTCCTGTAATGTAAAGGAAGGTGATAAGGCTTCTTATGATGAAAGATTATGTTTTTGAAGTAGATATTGCTTTGCAGGTGAGACCTGAAGAGGTGTTAGAAAAAGCTTTGCTAATGGTTCAAACTTCTCAAAAGAATTACCTTTACAAATGTGATCAGTTAAAATCAATACGACAAGATCTTACTGTACAACGTATACGCAATGAGCTTACAGTTAAGGTACTTGTTGTTTTGACTCCTTCATTCATTGCACACTGTTCTTTGATGACTGTATTTTTCTGTTGATGAGTATGCTGGCTTCACTGTCGTTTTTCTCCCAATGTAAACTTGAGATGATGAGCCACCTTCTTTAGACTTGGTTGATTTATGGCGGTTATCTAGTATCGTGTTTCATTTTTTTATTTTTCTTTTCAGGTGTATGAAACTCATGCTAGATTGGCTATTGAAGTGGGGGACTTGCCAGAGTATAATCAGGCTAGTTCTTGGAACTTTATGCTTTCTTGTGGATGACTTATGTATTTTACCTTGTCAATTATTTTTTTCTTTCTATCATATTATTCATTAGCGCACACATTTTCTGATGGCCCCAATTTTAGCTGCTCCTATAGCATTGGATTTTTCATATTTCCTATTATTGGGCATCAAATATGTGTACCAGGAGGGTTATTCGGATTTCTGATTCATCACTTGCCTAATGATGTCGTGTTCTGTAACCATTATGTAAATATTGCTCTGGGTTAGCTCTTACCCATGTTACAGTAAGACAGGGCTAAGTCTGATGTTTATGAAATAAGACTAGCATAGTATCATGTCTTTCCCTGTTACAGGATAACAGAATGGAAATATAGATAATATAAGAATTATCGATGGGTAACATTTTTCAAAGACAAAGCTGAAAAGTAAGATTCCTGGGTAGCTTTTAACCAGAATATACCGCTAAAAGATTAAGCAAAGGGTTGGATTTTGATTGTTAATTGCTAAAATTGACAATTAAGCAAAAACTTTCAGTTGTTTTCTCAGGTTGGAAGAACACCTAAACAGTTAATTAGCGCACTAGGCTGGTTGGTTCTTATAAGCTTACCAAGTTGTGGCATCTGGTACTTTTATTGAGTGAGGGGACTAGGAAAGTGGAAGCACAAAGAGGAGAAGGGAGCATGTGGCCTTGCTATATTTGGGCAAGACTGCACATCACACTGTTATTTCTTTATAACAAAATATTATTAGCATGGATTAAAGAGTCCATAGTAGAAGTATTCTTCTAGCACTTGGAAAAGGACTAAGACTCAAAGTAGAATATGCTGAGTAATTAATTATTAAACTTATCTTACATGACCAAGGACTCTGTCCTAACTAACACTCAATGAATAATCGCAAACTTTAGAAAAACCTATATACCTGGTCAAATTTTTTAAGTAAGCTGCAACTACAGCAGAACCTCAAACATTATTGAATAGTTAAAGAAGAAACCCACACCTACAGTAAAAACTCTTAGACGTATGTTTTATGAGCCTTTGCTGCATATCATTTCCAAACTTTGATATGCAGCATGCATCTGTTTTTGTTGATTTTTGCTCCTGAGCATGTCTCTTGGGATATCATTGTGGATGAATCTTTCATTCAGTATAGCCATAGGGTTAGTGTTCAGTATATCTTCATCAAAGTTGAATAAATTTTCTGTTGATTGAATTGCTCTTATATGCCTCTTCATTACCAGATGATATTGCAACATAGTATCTCATATCATCCAGGCCATGTATTTTCTGTATAATGGTGAACATAGGTCATGTTTGGTTTTCTTTCAGTCATTACTGTGATTTATCCTGAGCTGTATTGGTACTTCCTAAAGTGAGCCCTTTATGTCTTGTTACATGATGCTCGTATCTCTTAACGGAAGAAAAGAGTAAAAAAAAATTAATTTGGTCACCTTTCATGTTAGCAGAAACTCTTTCTTCTTCATCCCAGAACGGAGAGGACTGTGGTTTCCGCAGGTATGAAGTTAGTGAGAGAGATATGAAATAGAAGTACTTCTCGTACATTGTATTTCTGGCCTTTTGGGGGCATACATTTGGAAAATCATCATGTCCACTCCTCCAACCAACTGATCGCTCCTATAAAGAAAACCTTACTATGATGAGAAAGACCAACATTGTAATCTTTCTTTACCAACATATTGTTGCCCATCGCCCCAGGGCTTCTGTCTCCGTTCCTGAGAGGATGAATGAGAACACTTAATATGAAGCTATGATTTCAGCAATTTACTGAGAATGGATGAAAACAGGAAGAGTAAATCATGCTAGAGGGCATGTTGTATTGTTCTCTCTGATGAGTTTGCTATATAACTTTGTCATTTCTGGTTGGAAGAAGGAGAGCAATCACCAAATTATACTGATCTTTTTGCAGTCCTTGTGAGATGGGGACTGAAAAACCTAGAATCTGCCACTTTTTCCCTCCAAAGATATCAACTTTATTATCAAGAATAATGTACTTGGTGAGTTTTTTGAGGGTGTTTCGCGAAGGTTGCATGCAACATGGTAAAAGCATGTAAGATGAATATTTAGGGGAAGCACCTTGCTTAAAGCACACGCTGTATTGAGAAGGTCTTGAAAGCATTCAAGTCAGTATTTGGTGAAATTGTATAGCCTACAGTTTATAAGTTCCAAATGTGAAATGCTAGCAGCTCACCTTTTTCTATAAAACGAGTAAAGGAGACCCCAACCACTTCAAGTCCTATAGTCTGCCTGAATCAATAGCAAAGCTTAACACATTTTATAAAGCTCACTATTCTAATACTTTTAACGTTTTCTTTTTTTATTTCTTTTCGGATAAAATCTAAAATCTCCTAGCCCTAAAAGTTCTTAAGATGATTCTTCAAGGAGTGCTGTACTATTCATAATGCAAAGGGGAAAACATGATAATCCAATACATAATACAGTGGACAAAATTGTAGGTCTTAGAACACTGACTATAGTTTGGTAGGGAGCAGAATGGAGATAAACACATTTTGTGGGTTGATGAGGTTATTATCTATTTCGAGAATTTTTCATTTCATAATGAGTTTAGTACTCGATACTCCTTTTGAACTATACACCATATTTCATCATTGTTGCTCTATGGGAACTTCATTTGTCTCGATATGCCATATATGTTTGATGTCTCTTTTAATGCTATGTTGTTCTGTATGAATGAAGCATCATTACTGTAGAGCTCGTCATTGCTCTTAACCCTAGCAGCTTTGTTCTTTAGTAGAACTAATCTCTTTATAGTGCTAGTTTTCTTGTCCGACAAACTCAAGTTAAATGCCTGATGAAAATGGGACGGATAGATAGTGCGTCAAAGACTATTTTTGTTAAATTGCATCTAGATAAGTGCATTACTTGAGTGCTTTTTAAAATAAACTTTTCATTGTTTTGCAGTGCCAATCACAATTAAAAACACTGTATGGTGAAGGAATTACAGGATGCCATATGGAATTTGCAGCGTACAATTTACTATGTGTGATGTTGCACTCGAATAATAACAGGGATCTCCTGTCAGCAATGTCCAGGTTTGCGACTAAATCCGAGTTTGGCTTTGTTTGCATTGGTTCATTTCTGTGAATCCTTAGATTATTGCATGAAGTGCTGGTTGTTGCCTGATCTGGATGACAATGGAGCACTGTTATTGCCTATTCTCATTCAGCCATCTCTTCTCTCTCCCTCGGCTTTTACACATTACATCCATGTCTAGTATTTGATCCTCTGCCCTGCCCACCTTCTATTCTTGCTTTACCGTGCAAATTCCATATTCTTTCTTGTGATTTCTACAGAAGTGATTAGTGATCAAAGGGGTGGAAGCTTCTGAACAGCAATTTCTAATATCAACTACTCGCATTTGAAAATGAATGTCCCACATTTCATGAAACAGCTTTCAAGAGGTTTTTTCAGCAACACTTTCTGTTATTCTCCACAAATAAAAAGGAAATAAATAATCTGTCCCCCGCGATATAGACTCTGCAAGCATCAGATGGTCGAGGAGGCAATGGTTATATGGTTGTGGCTCTTAGTTGATAGGTCTAGTGGTTGAGTAAGGGTGACTGAGGTGTTGTCTTGGTTCTGGTTATAACATGTTCATCTCGTCTAAAATTTCAAGTTGTTAAAGAGGAGATATTAAATACCTAATATCTGTAGTGGTGCCACGCGTACCTTTTGTATGCAGCTGGAAGCCTATCTTTTCTTATAAAGTATAGCACGTGATATTTTTTTTTCCCTTCTAATAATGGATTGTGATATACGAAGAGAAGACCTCTTTTTAGTTTGGCTTGATATTATGTTGGATAACTACCATAACTAAAAACTCAGTGGCTTTTCTGGATTCGGCTTCGAAGATCTCTAGTGGTGGTTTCCTGATATTTGAAGTTAATTGATAGTGTGGCTTTGGTTGACTCTGAGGGAAAACAACTTATCTTTCTTGGTCAGTTATGATAAGGTTTCCTTGGGAATATATGGAAGGAAAAAGAAAGCATTCAGTTGATGAATCTGCAAAGCTCCAAATAAGTAACGGAAAGGCGATGGAGGCAAGCATCTTTGAACATGACTCTGAGAAAACTATTGTTGCTGCACAAAGATCTTCATGAAATAATTTAGATTAAAGAATTTGCTGAAATGTCTATGCTTGTCGAGCATATCAAAGAGAAAAGAAATTCATGTGTTTCAGGATATACTGTAACATCAAATATCATTAGCTGGGCTCCTTCTTGCTTCAGATAATGTGTGCTCTCTTTCAGTTGGGCATTCTTTCTGTCCCAGAGTTATTCGAATCATAAGGAGACTAATTGTTTTGTGATTTAATTTTAATTGGATGCTTCTCAATCTTAAGGGATATGAGAGATTCATTAGGCATCTTGAACATTACCTAATATTTATAACAATAAGAGAAGTTTTAAAAAGTAGGTCAATAAGTCCAAGAAGCATTGCTGCTTTTCGTTGATGCTTGAGTAACCGTATCCTTTTCCGGAGTTACCAACCTGGTTAGGGGATGTTTAATCTAGCATTCACAATCTCGTGTCAGCACAAAGGTTTCTGAGGTGAAAGGATGAAATTGCAATTAAACTGGGTAAAGGAATATATTAGACTCATTTTTTTCTCTGACATATTAGCTTTATTGCAATCTTAGTTTCAAAGTATCTATATTGGTTTTGTATCAAATTCCTAGTTTCTTTAAATAAATTCAGTTTTAGCTTCGCAATAGTGAAATGCTCTTGTGGTTCCCAGGATCAAGAGTGCCTTAAGTACATGATAATGTTGTAAAATGATTTATGACCGATTGCCTTCATGGATTTATCATGTCTTTCTTTGCCATTTATTTTGTTTTACAGATTATCAGCTAATGCTAAAAAGGACAAAGCAGTAAAACATGCTCTTTCAGTTCGTAGTGCTGTGACATCTGGAAATTATGTGACATTTTTCAGACTTTATAAGACGGCACCTAATCTTAACACCTTTCTTATGGGTTCGTATGCTGTGCTATTTGGATAACCAGTTGTTTATGCATTCCTCATTAACTTGTATATACATGATGAATATATTTCATATATTTGCAGATCTTTATGTTGAAAAAATGCGATATGCAGCTGTAAAATGTATGTCTCGTTCATATCGTCCTACAGCTCCTGTGTCATATCTTTCTCAAATTCTCGGCTTCACTAATGCATTGCCTACAAGTGAATCAAGTGATGAGAAGGAAGTGGATGGTGTGGAAGAGTGCATAGAATGGTTAAAAGCCCACGGTGCATGCCTCATTTCAGATAGCACAGGGGAAACATTACTTGATGCAAAGGTAATTTCTGTCTTCATTTCACTTCAATGTGAAATTGGGGTAATTTGTTGAAAAAATGCTTTGTCTTCAAAGCCCCCATTTAGTACGTCTTTCTTTCTTCCTGGATGTAACAATCGCATTATTTTGATATATCTATGAATATGACATAATTATTTTTGCTCAGATAGAAAATAAAAAACTCTAATATTCCAGCTTAATCTTTTGAGTTTCTGATGGTTCTTCGACCACCACCTCCGTTTTTGGATGTGTCTGGTGGTGGGTTATTTCGAAGTTTCTACGCATATTTGATATTATGGGCCAATTTGCATCTGAAGCAACCAGTGCGTACGTGTCATAATATCTATTATTCTCCAATTTTGTCCATAATATCCAATAATACCAGATTAGGTGTAAATACCATGATATAATTGCATCTTACCAATATTGTCTGCGGGTTTTGTGATATCATTTTCTGTAATATCCGATAGTATCAATGACCATCTGATAGTATTAGATTATCTCCAATGTTCTATCCCATGGAATTTACACTTGTTCTTTGGATACTGCTTTATGTTTTAGTGAATTATTTATTATACAGATAATAGACGTTTTGTTGGTGTAGTTACTAAAATACCATTATAATCACATTATGTTGACTAACTTTATGTTTAACTTTATTTGTATTTGATGCAATATGTATAATATATATGTATATATGTTATGTTCTAATTAGTAATTTGTGTTATCTATAATCAGTCTTGTTTGGAGTTGTAAATTTGTAAGCACAATCTTGACTTGTTGTCTATGTTGGCAAACTATGCTGTTTCCACTTTTCTTTTCAGATTCTACCACTTGTGATAGATGCATGAACTTTTATTGTGAACTTAATGTAATTGCTTAGTATGCCTTTTCCCTGGAATTTATAGCTCCGCACCCATGTGTCATCAGTCCTTCTTTTGGTTTATATATTTGCAAGTAATCTAGTCTCGTCACTTTTCTTTGGAAGAACATGTATTGTTCTATTGAAGTGGCATCTGATAACAGGGACTATATATGGTTTCCCTGTGCATGGATCAACTTTGTATACTCTATTGTCATTCACAAAAGTCAACATAAATGCACAAAAATATGATGGAACCATTCATGTTCATGTCAAAGACTTGCAGTTGGCGTTTCTGGTTGGTGGTGACCTTTCTTCATCTTTTAAATCTCTGTATAAAAGTACAGCTTAATTTGCAAAATGATGCCCTTTTGTTGGTGGTATTACACTAGCTAAGTAGAATAATATGCATCTTAAGTGATAGTACATTATGCGTTTTCACATGTGGAAGGATAGCAGTTTCTTTAGCACATTGTTTCTCATATTCTTGATGTAGAATGCTAAAAAGCAGAAAAGTGCAAACAAGTCCCAGTAATGTACGTGGGTGGTTTAGCCTTTACCTGGCATGCCCTTTGTGTTGCCATTTGCTGACACAAGAAGAAACATTATTGATTGCATATTTCAGTTGAATTTTTTTTTCATAATTCCTGGTTGTGTGTGCAGGCTTCTGCATCGAGTCTATATATGCCGGAGCCTGAAGATGCTGTATCGCATGGAGATGCAAGTCTTGCAGTTAATGATTTTTTGACTCGGAGTTTAGCGTAGGTCAATCAGCCAACGAGGTTCAAAGAGTCCCCTGCAGAAAGCTAGTGATATAGGTCTGCTGAATCATGAAACAGCTTCAAACATCAAAATCTTGAATTGAGTCATGGAATGACGTGTTGAAACAAATGACCTGGAGTTGGCAATATTTAGTGAGAGTCCCACCTGTACGATTAAAGAGACCACGTAAGAGTACAACTGTATGATTCAAGCATTATGTGAAATTCACATGGAGATGAATTGCTACATTTACGATGTTATCCGAGTAGTAGAGGCTGCCTATTGTGTGCATCAACCTCGTTGTATCCATGAAGTAACCATTCTTTTCATTATAGTACATTTTCGCATACTGTAATAAGAGGAGCAAAATTAGGTGGCTGTACTCTTAACTGTATATTGGTCGAGTATAACATGATAACTTTGACATGATGTTTACCAATTTCAATTGCATGAACTAATGTTGTTGCTGTTGCTGCTGCTTTTTACTCTTCTTTTCCAGTTTCTACCCAGGAAGAGGTTCAGCGGCCATTATCCAATTTCTCGCTTGGATTCTTCCAGTTGGCTGCACCATCATCTAGAGTGTATACACAATTAGACATTGATCTACGATCTCTCACGCCCGACTAAAAACTAGAAATAATATAACATTCTACTATAATTTCTCATTAGCATATTCCATGAAGTAAATATTTAGTTCTTTTGAACAACTTGTGGTTTCTAGCTTTGTATGGTTGTTTGTCAAGGCCGAACTGATACATTCAGATCAAAATGCGACAGTAGGCGTAATAATGCATGTATTGTGGGAACAATGGATGCATGGAGTTATTGTTTTGGTTCCGTGTCATCAAAGGAGTTTCTCTTATATGCAGCTTTATATGAAGATACCAAAGTGCATGGGTTGTGATTGCCAAAGTGAGTAGAGGCTACTAGCAAGTGCACTGCTTATTTAGTGGTATCATAAATATTGATCCCATGAAGATTTTAACGAAATAACTACCATAATATAGTTAATTTATAATAATCTGGACGATCGAAAATCGAGTGATAAACTATCATTATTGAGAAAAATTATTGAAAAAAATATAGCAAATGAACGAGTTGGAAAAAATTCAAGAATGGATGAAATGTTGTGTAGGTCCACTTAATTAATTTATCCATTGCAATATTAATAGATTAATTTAACAAGCAAATATTTTCGTAAGCTGATGTCTTTGCTCGAGTTAATTTAATATACTCTTCAAACTTATATCTAACTTGTTATTACCAAGAAATTAGAGGTGATGAGTACGACCGAAAAGAGATTGACCCAATAAGAAGTGCTAGGCCCAGATTAAGCCCGCTAGCTCAAGAGAGAGTCAGCCCACCCAAATTGCCATGCTTGGCCCAAGACGGGGATATCCTATCATCTGGTTCAGCCCAAAGGAGAGATCCACTAGGCCCAGCCCAAGAGGTTGCCCCCCACACCAAAGTCCAGTCAAGGAAAATAGCTTATTTTATCAAATATGGCCCAAGGAGGAAGCCTATTCTGAAGGCCTTCAAAGCTAGCTTGTAGGAAGGAAGGCGTTCTCAAGAGGTTGAACTCTTTAACTTGAAAGAATTCCTCACCCGATAGGAGTCTGCATGAAGAAGGAGTTCCCCTTCATCTGGAGATTTGTTGCTTAAGGAATAGATAAGGAGGAACCTTATCCATGAATCCTGCCTTTCTCGCTGGCTATGCAGATTCCCCTCAATAGGACTCCTGTTATAGGGGAACTCCTCTATAAATAGGGAGGTACCCCTCGACATGCCTCCTCTTCCACACTCGAGAATTTCTCTTGTCGCTACTCTACTATTCTAATTTCGTGCTCTTGCATACAAACTTCTCATTTCTTTCACGATTTATCATCATAATTCATTTTTATATTTATCTATTTTTAAATCCAGGACTAATTTAAGTATTGGAGTGCTAACCCTTTGTTTTGCAGGTCCTCTTTCTCGAAAGTTTTCACTCGATTAGCCCAAATCTAACATCAAGATTCAAGAACTTTGCACCCATGCTAAAATTGCGCACATTAAGAGGAATTCTCTTTTGGAAGAGTCGTGATAATAATATATTAAGATGTGTGAAAAATCTGTGCACCCAGATAAATCATGTTTAGGTATGCCTACACATCATTCAGTTCACGTCATGAATTACTTTGTTCACTATGCAAAATCCCCTTTTTGGTTCATAAAATAATTAATTTGATCTAAGATGTGCTCAAGCTCTTAAAGTATAATAATAAGCACATAATTTATGTACATATGCAAATAAAGCTATAAATTAATTCGAAAGAAATATTCAAAATATTGTCTTAATTAAGAGTTTAAGCAGTGTGGGTTGGGCAATTTAGGTCATATTTTGGCCCAATTTGATGTTTGTGGTTTTTAGAAAATTTAGCCCAAGCCCAACCCAACAATCATAAAAATCATACTTTGCGGTCTAATTGAGCTGGAGGGTTTGGGCCGGTTTTTGCAGTCTTTAACATTGAGTCAATGACCCATACAATTATATTAGTATTCTGTGATAACTTATATTTTTGTTACAAATTATTTTGTCATAATAAATGATTTTTCTTGTATTATAATTTGCAAAATTATAAAAATGTGAGATATCCATACAATGTGTAAAAAATAAATCCTTATATATAGTTATATATTTATTATAGAAGAATACGAATAAATATAAAAAACTTACTAGTTTTTTGCGAATAAGATTGTGATAAAGTCCGTAATTTAAATTAAATTATATAAGAAACTGATTATATATCATAATCTATAAATATCAAACAAATATTATTTGAATTAAAATAAAATGATTATGAAAATAAATTATAACAAAATAATAATACCATCTACTTTCAAGTTCTTGCATTTATCAACGGAGTGAAGAATATAGAAAATTATCAATGATCAAGAATTAATTAATTAATATCATTTACATGTTCATGCCTATATATATATATATATATATCACACAATGCCAATAAAACATATCTTAGTTGTTATTATTATCTCGAAGATTAGTTTATGTATTATCAAAACTTTTGTATAAACATATAAAGAATTCTAGCATATTATATTGTTGTTCTTCTTTTTTCTATGCGGTCTATATAAATATTAAATCAAACTCGATTGTTAAAATATGGTCTTTTCTTTACTAGCCCAAGGCCGACCCAACCCACCCTTAACCCATTAATTGGGGTGCTGTTCCGATTGGGCTAATCGGTTGGGGCGGTCCGACAGTATTGAAACGGCTATTTCTTCCTGCATCGTCTTCTCCACTTGTCTTCTTCTTCTCCTCCTCTTTTCTCCAACTTATGTTTACCGTTTTCCTCTACAAGATCAGCCAACCCCATTTCTAATTATTTTTCTACCAATATTCTAAAAGTAATTACAAGAAAATAATGTGGCGCCACATAAAAATTTAACAACAACAAACAAGCCGGATACTTTTCAATTTTCACCCCATCGCATATCTGAAAACCCATGAGCACGGATTAAACTCATTACTCTTCTTGCTAACGGATCACTGATAACCATTATCCAGAATATGGTCTACTAAATTTGTTTATTTTTTCTCACTTAAAACGCTTTTCTTTAAAAATTCTTATTCCTTCGTAAAAAAAACCTATAACACCACAAATATTATGAAAAACAACCACCATATCTACAAAACTTGAATTAATACCTAATCTTATTACTTGTTTTTCTCCTGTCAGTGTCATTAACTGGATTCTCATCCTTATAATTAATCTGAAAAAAACATGGCTCTAACAAAATAAAAATTTGAGGGAAACATAATAGGCATAAATTTAAATACGGCATTGATGTCACAAAATGATGGGCAGTCTCTTTTCAGCGGATTTGATTTCTATTTCAAATCACACTCTATTTTTTTAATCTATTCAATACATACATATTATATGTATGTAATTTTCTTGAAAATAAAATAAATAGCATAACTTTTTACTCAAATTACATAAATACATTATTGAAATAAAAGATGGAACAATATTTAAAATATAAACTCGACTCCCATCTCAAGTATTCTATATATCGAATTTCCTATCTCAAATTATATCGTATCTTCTATTTTAATCAATATATACGAATTATGTGTATAATTTTTTTTTCTCAAAATAAATAATATAATCATTATACAGATGAGGTTGGTATATTAATTGAAAAGAATCTACAGTAAAATTTAGAATAGTGGATTATTTATTGCATTCCAAACGTACAAACCTAATCAAGAGTTCCTATCCAATATCAAATGAGAGATGTCCACGTGTTCATGACTTCAATTTTTTCCCAAACGTGTTGTTAAGAGATTAGGAGGTGTAGGTGAGCTTTCACATCTATTCCTTTTGCACAAATTCAATTCCTATCTCCCAAATTAAGGAACACACAGCAGAGATCCAATTCACCCCCCATCCATACATTATTATAATTAATATTCACAATTTTCCCCCTATTTATTTCTTTCCAAATTTAGTAATTTCATTTCTTTTTTACAATATTTTGAATATGAATTTTCCCATCAAATTATTTTATTAGTACAATACTAGAGAAAATATAATTTTTCGTCGTGGCTAATTATCATGGTTAAAAGTGAAAAACTGTGGCAGATATTAATTAATTATGGCTGTGCGACGACTGTTAGCCATTATTTTTATAGACGATGTTAAAATATTAACCATAATTTGAAAGCAATAAAAAATATTTTCGCTATATCTAGGAATTATGACGAAATACTTTGAACATAGTCAAAATTATGATAAATTTGATTACATATCGTCGATAGTTTAATTTTTGTATTAATTTTGTTTGATCGTAATAGAAAGTACTAATTTATGATGAATAAAGTATAATAATTTATAATATCTAGAATCTTTAATAGTGAAATAAATTTGTGATGTGTATTAGCTTGTAACTATTACTCTAAAGGCCAAAATGTAATAGACAAAAAATAGAAAATTGTCAATTCATTTTTTGACAAATTAATTAAATAGTATATGAACATATTGATATATGATAAAGATTAAGTTTTAAAAATTTAATTACACTAAAAAAAAATATAATTTTTTGCTACAGTTAATTACTATAACCAAAAGAAGAAAATCATGATAAATACAAATCAAC
The DNA here is from genome assembly GCF_000512975.1 of Sesamum indicum. Classification (NCBI taxonomy): domain Eukaryota; kingdom Viridiplantae; phylum Streptophyta; class Magnoliopsida; order Lamiales; family Pedaliaceae; genus Sesamum; species Sesamum indicum. The sequence continues at coordinate 4,487,590 of NC_026154.1, forward strand.
CACGACTCACAATGGTTATTAGCAATTGTTTCTGCAAGTGTGGCCAAAACATTAGCCATGGCTTAAAACATAACAAATATTTTGGCTGTGGTTAAAAATTATGATGAATATTGATTAATCATGATAAAAGATTAATTTTTTGCGGGAAAAGTATCATTTTAGTCAGCTAAGTATGTCTAATTTTAATTTTAGTTCGATAACTACGCCCATATTTGTTTAGGTCCAGTAACTTATGAAATTGTTTACTTTTAATCATTTGGCAGATTTTCGAACAATTTTATCCCTATGCAACTTTTGAATGGCAGTTTTAGTTCATATGCACTCATAGGGCTAAAATTATTCAAAAATCTGCCAGAGGACTAAAAGTAAGCAATTTCGTAAGTTACTGGATCTAAATAAAAATAGACATAGTTATCGAATTAAAATTAAAATTAGGCATACTTAACGGACTAAAAAATACTTTTTCCAATTTTTGCTTTGATTTTATTTAACCATGGTTAATAGTATCGATTTACCATAGTTTTAAGTCATTGATTATTTATAATGTTCATTTTTTTTTTGGTGTGTTAGTAATGTCAAAAAGTCAGGGACAGATTTAAAATTTTGATTTGGGTAAGTCATTATTTTTGAGGTAGATGTAGTTATCTAATTCTCGTCCAAAATTTCATATTACATTAAATTCAATAATCTTATTTATCATGTAATTAGTATATAATTAAAAAATATTAATTAATTATATATAATAAATACAATAGCAACATATACTATGATTACTGATGCACTCGTATATGACATACAATCTCTGTTTAATTATAACATAATTTAATTATATTTTGTAGGATAAATAACAACAAGTTCTCTTAAAAACTTGATATAATTATGAATAATCTCTCGTTGTTTGAAAATTTACTAATATCCCTTAATATTTGAGAGAATTATGTAATTTTTAAATGGATACTTGGGATTGTCAACGTTGCTTTTGCTATATTTATTTGAATTTTAAAAAAATATAAAAAAAATCATACTAGGGAGATGAAAAATTTTAAAAGAAAAATTGTTCACTTAGTTCACAAAAATTTTAATTTTTTATGAAACCAACAAAAATTATAATTCATAATTTATAAAAATATTTTGTTTAGTTTACCAGAAAAAATAGATGAAACCATAACAGAAACTAGCATATTGAGCTAGTTGTTGGACAATCCTTAAAAATAGGGGTATTGATAATTTATCAAACAAAAATTATAATTATGTCAAATTTTAGAAAAGCTCATTATAATTTACCTCATTTTTTAAGTTTAAAAAGAGCACTCGTCAATTATTTATGGGATAAGTACACTCCCTGGCCTTGAGATTTAGTGTAATTACATGTAGAGTTTCTGTAGTTTGAGAAATTATATTTAACACCCCCGAACTAATGTGCTCCCATCTAACAAATAAGTTTATTCATTAGTAAATATTAATTGAATTTGCTAATATTAACAAAAGAATTGAATAAAAATTGATATTTACCATCTATTGACTTATTACTGACTTATTGCAAGTCAAATAATTTATTTATGATTAAACTACCTTTATAATGATATATACCTTCTCACATGCATTAATGCGTGATGACGTATGAGGGTAATTTTGTTATAAAAAAAAATTATTTGACTTGTAATAAATCAATAATAAGTTAATTGAGGGCAAATATAGTTTTTTTTTTCCTTTTTTGTATTAACATTAACAAATTCGGTGAATTTTGACTAATAAAAAAACTTATTTGTTAGATAAAAATAAATTTTTGAAGTGCTAAATATAATTTTTCAAACAATAAATATTCTAAATGTTAATTATATCAAATATGAGGGAAAAAAAATGTAATTATCCCATTATTTATTAGTGGGACACAGAAAATGTGTTAAAAAAATCCACACAACTGTGTTTCCATATATTGCAGAAGAATCATTATTGAGTGATTAAGAAGGGCCGAGGGCGGGCCTTTTTGCTTTCTTAAACAAAACACAGATTCCCAGTTGGAATTTCGTTGTTTCTTTAATTACATTACAGATTTACAGTAGTCTGTCTATATATATTAATCCCTTTATCTTCCTCAACTCCCCACCTACTTCCAACCTGCTGCATTTCCTTCTATTATTAAAAGAGTGTTGGATATTTGCAGGAAGCATCGGTTTCATCCATGGCGAGAGTAGTAGCAGAGGATACATCGTTGCCCGTGTCACGCGCCGAAACATGCGCATCGCCAACTCTTGCCCAGCTTCTGAAATGTGTCAGCGACGTGCGGAAGGAAGTCACTGGGGACGAGACTCCAGTGCACCATGTCGTAGATGTTAGCAGCAGCAGCAGCATCGACACCAGGCCGCTTCCTTTCCTTCTTTCTTTCAGCCATCTCACTTACAGCGTGAGAGTTACCAGCAAAGTCGGTTTACCCAGCTTCTTCTGCCGACGGGCTGCTGATCCGGTTTCTGGAGAGACCCTTTCCTCAGGTACGAAAACTATACTCAGCGACATTTCCGGGGAGGCGCGTGATGGTGAAATCATGGCGGTGATGGGTGCCTCTGGCTCGGGAAAATCGACCCTCATTGATGCTCTGGCCAACCGCATGGCGAAAGGAAGCGTAAAGGGCTCCGTCAAACTCAACGGCGAGGAGTTAGAATCTCGATTACTCAAGGTTATATCTGCGTACGTAATGCAAGACGATCTTCTGTTCCCAATGCTTACTGTGGAAGAAACACTAATGTTCGCGGCGGAGTTCAGGTTGCCAAGAACCCTTTCCAAGTCCAAGAAGAAACTCAGAGTGCAAGCCCTGATCGACCAACTCGGGTTGAGAAACGCCACCAAGACTGTTATCGGGGACGAGGGCCACCGCGGTGTCTCCGGTGGAGAGAGGCGGCGGGTGTCGATCGGAATCGATATAATTCACGACCCCATCTTGTTGTTTCTGGACGAACCCACGTCGGGCCTGGATTCAACCAGTGCATACATGGTGGTGAAGGTACTGCAGAGGATTGCACAAAGTGGAAGTATAGTTATCATGTCCATACACCAACCTAGTTATCGAATTATGGGATTATTGGATCGCATGATCTTTCTGTCCCGTGGGAAGACTGTCTACAGTGGCCCTCCATCCAATTTGCCCCTCTTTTTCTCAGACTTTGGGCACCCTATCCCCGACAATGAGAATCGGACTGAGTTCACCCTGGATCTAATCCGTGAACTCGAAGGCTCATCAGGCGGGACTAAAAGCCTGGTGGAATTCAACAAATCTTGGCAGGCATTAGAGAGAGGCAATCAAATCAATTCCCCGGCAGCAAATGGCTCAAATTTGTCCCTGAAAGAAGCCATAAGTGCCAGCATTTCAAGAGGAAAGCTAGTATCGGGGGCTGCGCCCTCCAACAGCTCTACATCAATGATTCCCACATTCACAAACCCGTCATGGTTTGAATTTGCAGTATTGTCCAAAAGATCATTCACCAATTCCCGTCGGATGCCGGAGCTTTTCGGCGTGCGACTGGCCACAGTATTGGTGACTGGATTTATTTTAGCTACCATGTTTTGGAGGCTCGATAACTCGCCCAAAGGGATTCAAGAAAGGCTTGGATTCTTCGCCTTCGCTATGTCAACAACATTCTACACCTGTGCCGATGCGTTGCCAGTTTTCCTTCAAGAAAGGTACATTTTCATGAGGGAAACTGCTTATAATGCCTACAGAAGATCGTCCTATGTTTTGTCACACTCGCTAGTGTCTCTGCCAGCGCTCTTATTCCTGTCGTTGGCGTTTGCTGCCATCACCTTCTGGCCTGTGGGCCTCGATGGCAGCTTCCTCTTCTATTTCTTGATCATTTTGGCTTCTTTCTGGGCCGGGAGCTCCTTCGTGACCTTCCTCTCCGGTGTCGTGCCACACGTGATGCTTGGATACGTAATCGTGGTTGCGATTCTTGCTTACTTTTTGCTCTTCAGTGGCTTCTTTCCGGGAGC